>NC_029790.2:104983068-105021264 GCF_000816755.2 Arachis ipaensis | reverse complement strand
TTTATGCATGTGTGATTACTCCTTGTGAATAAGCATAATTTGATATTTGATTTGTAACATGTTGCTATGATATCATGATTATCATCTTGAATTTTACTTGCACCCAATATCTCTAAGAATGTAACAAAGAAATCATTCTTTTGAAAGGAAAATGTTGAAGAATTTTATAAATCTTGGGGCAAGCAAAAGATTAAGAGGAGTGGAGGTTCTGATTGTATGATTGGGTATTGAGGTTGCATGTTTGTGAAAACTTGCATGGGAGCTCATAGACAGGAAATGAAGTTTAGAGAAGTATTATGGAATTTCTCAAACATCTATTGATCCAAGAAGCAGTAACAAAAGAAAACAAAAGAATAAGAAAAACAAAGAACAAGCCCAAGGCTCTGAGCATCAATTACTAGGAAGAAAAAGAATGAAACAAGAACTCAAAGAGTTATTGTCCTAGTTACATGCTGTGGTAGATTTGTGTCAAAGAGAGAGGCTTGAGCAAGTATATCCTAAGGGGTGCTTCAACACCTAATACCTTAGACCAACTGGTTTGGGAGTATTGATTGAAAGCTTATCTTAAAAAGCCGCTTTGAGACATGATACCTAGAGTCGAGGCCAAGATACAAAAAGAAAAGAAAAATGCTAGAAAATAAGTGCTGCTTCAAAGGTGACAATCTATAAAGAGGATTCCATAATATCATTTGGATGAAAGTCCTAAGATCTAAGACTTCCAAAATGTAAGGACTAATGAGCACTGGAATCCTTGCATAAGCATACAAATTAGAGTTAACCCCACTGTCACTTATTCACTTCACCCACTAAGGCATCAAAAGCAATTCTTCAATGCATTCCAATTAAGAGAATTCTTTGTACATAGTTCTTTTCTTGCTTGGGAACAAGCAAGATTTAAGTTTGGTGTTGTGATGCCAGGGAACATTGGCTAGTTTTACTAGCCATTTTTTGTATGCTTTAGGTTGGTTTCATACACTTTCTTAGAAAATAAGCAAGTATTTGGTTGAAAATGCATTCATACCATGATTCAAGCAAACATTGTGAATTTTGAATGATTTCATGAGAATTACGCATGAATTGAATGATAAAATGGATGATGCATAATCTCATGATTAAGAACAAGACTTTGATGCACTTTGTTTGATTGGTTTCAGGTAACAAAAAGCAGAGAAGAGCCACGTTAGTGCCACTAATGTGGCCATTAACGTGGAAGGAAGGAAAGTATGGAACGTTAGTGGTAAAAGTAAACATCACTAACGTTAGCGAAGGGCAAGAAGACCCACGTTAGTTTCTACGTTAGTTACATTAACGTGGGCACTAACGTGGAAGAAAAGAGAAGCCCCAACGTTAGTGAGAAAGTTAATGGCATTAACTTTGAAGAAGGAGCAGCGTTATTGACAAAAGTGAGTGCCAATAACGCTAGCGAAGCAAGAAGACCCACGTTAGCTTCCACGTTAGTTACATTAACGTGGGAACTAACGTGGAAGGAAAGGGAAACGCCAACGTTAGTGGAAAAAGTGAGTGCCACTAACATTTGCGAAGCAAAGAAAGACCCACGTTAATGGCCACATTAGTTACACTAATGTGGACATTAACGTGGACAAAATCTCACCCGGCAGCCTGACCATGCCTTCTTCAAACAAGAATAACTTGAGCCACAAAGCTCCAAATGAGGTGATTCCAGTGGCATTGGAAAGTAGAATTCCAGAGCTTTCCAAGCATAGATGGCACTACATGGTGGACACTGAATTTGAGGGAGAAAACCTGCCCCGAAAGTGCAAAGATGAACATGGTATCAACCTGTAGTAAGGCCAGCTGACCTCTTCACCTTCCAAGAAGTGTAACTCGAGTTGTAGAGCTCCAAATAATGCGCTTCCAAAGGCGTTGGAAAGTAGACATTCAGGGCTTTCCAACAATATATAATAGTATGGGGTGGACATTAAGTTTGAACTTTAGAACCTGGCAATATTCATTCCCTGATCGCTAACGTTATTGTGACTCACTTTTTCCAATAACGTCAGCAACTATGCCAGCGATCTTGTCCACTTCAAAGGAGCATACCTTGAGTTACAGAGGTCCAATTGAGGTGGGCATAGTAGTACAGCGCCCAATACACCAGCAACACCCATCATATGAAATGGGTTTAATGTCCAATTATGAAACCCTTGGAAAAATAGGATGAATCAAAATATAGCTGCTACACCAAAACTGGGTGCAAAGAACCAACCAGACTGACCCGGTGGATAAATCAGGAATACGGAAACAAAAACAGCAATTGGACCAGAGAATGTGATTGCATTATAAGGGCGCAATTGAACAGATCGAGCAAGTTCAAATTGACGTAACATGAAACCTATTAATGCGAAAGCTTTCCAACGATATATAATACTCTATAGTGGGCATGAAATTGGAGCACAAACTAGAGGCATCTTTTAAGCCCCAAAACACCAACTGGGTAGCAAGTGTGACGTTAGCCACACTAACTTCAGCACTAACGCCACACTTGTAGTGTTAGTGTGGCTAACGTTAGCACTGACATTAGCACCTGGACCTCAACTTGATTCTCTTTCAAGGACCACCCAACCTCAAGGAAGCAAGCCCACAAGTGTCAAACCAATCAAGGCCACAAGAAACATCTAGAATAGGAATTTTCATTTAATTGTAATTTACTTTTAATTTCATTTTGTAATTTAGGAGAGCCTATATAAGGGCCTTAGTTTTTACATTCAAGGGGGGACTGAAATTCTGGAATTGGGGATTGAAGAGGGGTCTTCGGACTCCCTCCCCTCACACACTTTTCCTTCTCTTTCTTTTCTTTGTACTTTTTATTTATGAATTTTGAAGTTTCAATTTTAGTTTCAATCTTCATCTTTACTTTTCTGCACTTTCTTTCTTTTCTATTTTGGTAGAGCAATGATCAACTAACTCTTTTCATTGGGTTAGAGAGCTCTATTGTGATTTAATGGATCAATTGTAGTTTTTATTCTTCTTCTTCTTCTTCTTTCTTTTCTCTTGATTTTACTAGAGAGCTTTCCATCTTCATCTAATTGGGTAATTGTCTCGGAAGAGAAATTGCTCATACTTGGATTTCCTCTGAACCTTGGAAGAGGAATGAGGAAATCATGCTAGAAATGCTCTCTCACATTGGATTAGGTTGGGGGTTGGATGGATATTGTGACATTTAATCCTACAAATACTTTGATCTATGAATGTGTGTGGTATAATCAGTGACCAAACTTCATCTCTTCCCATGAGCAATTAAATCAAGGAATTGGGAAATTGTTCAAGCTTAGAGAGATTGGATTGCCAAGGAATTGGAATCCAATCACTTAAGATTGCCAAGGAGATCAATGAATGCATTGATTGACGAAGAGATGAGAATGAACTTGATTCAGAGGATTGCAATATCTCTTGATCCCAATGTTCATTTTATTTTTAGTTCTTACATTTACTTTTCTTGCCATTTTACTTTTCTACACTTTATTGCTTTTCCTTTCTTTTATGCCATTTACATTTCCTTGTTACTTATCACTCCAATATGATTCGTCTAACTAGGATAATTAATCAACTATTGATTGCTTAATCCGTTAATCTCTGTAGGATTCGACCTCACTCTTCTGTGAGTTATTACTTGACGACAATTCGGTATACTTGCCGAGGGAAATTCGTTGAGGGATAAGTTTCCGTGCATCAGTGACGCAGAAGCGTGGACGACGCGCCTGCGTGGCAAAGCAAAACACCGAATGATGCGTCTGCATGAATGACGCGATCACGTGACATGCACAATCTGCATAATCTGCAGAATCGCTTGGGGCGATTTTGGGCCCAGTTTTGACCCAGTTTTCGGCCCAGAAAAGCATACTAGAGCCAAGGAACATGCAGAGACCTAGAACAACATTCATTCCGCATAGTTTTAGTTTTTTTTAGATCTAGTTTTACTCCTCCGCTAGGTTTTTTCTCTTTACATTCATAGTTTTTAGGATTTATGATTTTCATTGTTTTTGCATTGGGATATTGAGAAGAGTTATTGCCTTATCAAGACTTCGTCATTCTAGTTCATTCTCTTTACTTGTCTCTTACTCTTCCATGTCTTTAATTTACTCAATTTTACTATTGGATTATTTTAGAATTTATTAATACAAGCATCATTTTTAATTTTAATTGATCTTTTGATTACTATTTATCATGTCTTTAATTCTCTTTCTTATGTTATGAATTTTACATTCACAATGAGCGAGTAGTTTCCTAACTTGATGGGGAGTTGATTGAAAGGAACCCTTGAGTTGGAATGCTTAAAAGAAAAATTGTAATTGGGTTTATTGTTGGATTACTCTCTAATCACTAACACCAATCCTTCCAAGTGAGCGGATTGGAACTTGTGGATAGAAACAGCATTCCAACTTGTTTGACTTTCCCTTACCTAGTAAGGGATAACTAAACAGAATAACCTTCAATTGTCAATTAATCTTGAGAGTACTCCAACAAGAATAGGGCTTCCAGCTAATCTACTCCCAATCAAGGCTTTTATTTAAGATTACATAAATTCTCTGATTTAATTTTCTATTACTCAATTCAAACCATTTTGAAACCCATCTGATTAATAAAATAGCACACTTTCCTGCAACTCGTTGGGAGACGACCTGGGATTCATACTCCCAGTATTTTAATTTTAATTTCTGTGACACCCTTCTAAATTGATAAGCGGATTTCTGGTTGGTTGAGAACTATACTTGCAACGCATATCTTATAACAATTCTTAACTCGCCAATTTCCGCCACGTCAATTTTTGGCGCCGTTGCCGGGGACTTGCAATAGAGTGCTAAAGTTATTAATTGGAATTTATTTATTTGCATTTTATTTTATCTTGCTACTATGAGTTGCTTGTTTCTTTCGTTAGATGACGCGTTCACTTCCTGATCCAAGCTTGCCAGCATTTGATCCTGAGATTGAAAGAACCATTTCACGAATAAGGCAAGCTCGGCGTCGGTTAGTCCTCTCTGAGGGCGGATCTGAAATGTCACCTGAGGAAGAAACCAGCCCCCGTTCTACTGATTCGGTTGATTTACGTGCAGGTAACATGGCAGCAGCCAGAAGAGTTATTATCCAGGAGGCTGGAGCCCCTGATTTTTCAATGCAACCGTTTCAAGCGCATTATCCAGCGGTAGCTACAGACTTTGAAATAAAGACCGCACTGCTCAATTTGATGCCCAAGTTTCATGGCTTACCTGCTCAAGAGCCTATCAAGCACCTGAGAGATTTTCAAGCAGCCTGTTTAACGTTAGGATTTTTGCCAGTAAAGAATTTTATAAAAACAGTCGCATTGTAGGTATAGTTTCTAAACCAACAGAAATCCCTTCGTACAAACGTTTTGGTTGTCACAAGTAACAGACCCTAAATAAATTGATAACCAAAGTATTTAAACCTCGGGTCGTCTTCTCAAGGAACTGCAGGGAGGTATGTTCTTATTATTGGTTATGAAGATTGTAATTTGGGGTTTTGAAGATGAAGAACAAGTAATTTAAATTGCAATTAAAATAGGTAAAAGACTGTAAAGTAAATAAATAACTGTAAAATAAACTTTTGGCAAGGTATGAGAAATTAGAAGTCCTATCCTAGATTCCACTTAGTTAACCTTTGCTAGAGCAAGGGAAGGTCAAGTGACAAATTAGTTAGATCCTCAAATCCTAGTTAATCCCTAAGGAAAGATTGGGATTATTGAAGTTTAATTCAATTAGAAAAGATAACAATTATCAATCATGTTTAAGTTTGATAACTTCTGAGTTACTGATTTCTTAACCAAGACCAAAAGGGGAAAAGTGAATCTACTAGAATAAAAATGTCTTCAGATGTAAAGCAACAGTGATATAAATAAAAGAAACAATTGTAAACTGAAATACCTCAAATAACATTAATTCAAAAAAGTAATCTGTAACATAGAAGAATTCATAAATTAAATTGAGAACATAAGAAAAAGGAATATTGAACCTGGTAAAGAGATAATCCTGAAAGCGAATAAAATCCTAAATCTAAATCCTAAAAGAAAGAGGAGAGAGCCTCTCCCTCAAAACTACATCTAAATCATGAATAGTAACTCAATTCGAGACTCTCCTTGAATGGATGCATTCCCCCACTTCATAACCTCTGATCTGTCCCTTCTGGACTTGGATTTGGGCCAAAAAGGGATTCAGAAATCGCTGGGAGCATTTTCTGTAATTTCTGGTGCGTGGCCTCTGTCACGCGGCCGCGTGGGTCACGTGGTCGCGTCATTGGGAGTTTTTCCTTGTCACGCGGTCGCGTCAGTCATGCATCCGCGTCATATGCGTTTCGCTCAAGGCGCGCGATCGCGTCAATCATGCGGTCGCGTCGCTATTGGTTCGCGCTGGCATGCGGCCGCGTCGTCCATGCGATCGCGTCGTTGCCAGTTTCTTCAAAAACTCTGTTTTATGCTTTCCTTCCAATTTTGTATGTTTCCTTTCCATCCTTTAAGTCATTCCTGCCTTAGAAGATCTGAAACTACTCAACAGACGAATCACGGCATCGAATGGAAATAAAGGGTAATCAAAATAATTATTTTTAAGCATAGGAAACATGTATTTCACATACATCACATGATAAGGAAGGGAAAGTAAAACCATGCAATTAATATGAATAAGTGGGTAAAGGATTGAATAAATTACTCGAATTAAGCACAAAATATATCATAAAATATGTGTTTATCACTGTTCTACTATCAGGCGTGATGGTGCAGATGAAACTTCAATTCTGTTGAAAACTTTCCCATTTTCTCTTGAGGAAAAAGCAAGAGAGTGGTACTACACTCAACCCGCAGCAACTGTATCCGATTGGGATACACTTAGAAGAGAATTTTTGGAAAAATTCTTTCCAGCTGAAGTTACTGACAAAATGAGGAAAGACATTTCCATGATTGTTCAGGACGAATCCGAGACTCTCTATGAGTACTGGGAGCGCTTCAATAATATTCTGGAAGCATGCCCCCACCATATGCTTGATAAGATAGTATTACTCGGTTATGTCACACAGGGCATGAGGCCCCAAGATAAGACTACATTGGAAAGTGCTAGCAATGGGTCTATGAAAAAGTACAAGACCACTGATGAGGCATGGCAATTAATCAGCGACTTAGCTGAATCTACTAGGAATCACAGACAGAAACAAGGCCGTTCAAAAGCCGTTGCAGAAGTATCCTCTAGCAGAGAGACTGCTGCTCTAACTCAGAGTATCTGTGAAATGACAAACTTGCTGAAGCAGATGCAATTGAATCAACAATAACTTCAGCAAGCTCAACCTTCTCCAACACAGCAAAACCAACAGTTAGTCCCACAAAGAATTTGCGGAATCTGTGCTGATTATAGCCATTATACTGATGAATGTCCGCAGCTTCAGTAGGAAGACAACACCGTGGCAGCCACTCATAGCTTCTATGACCGCCCCAACCAAGGGTACAATCAAGGTGGCAATTACAACCATGGATGGCAGGACAATTCTAACCAGAATTGGAGGGACAACAATAACAGAGGAGGCAGAGACAATCAGGGAAATCAGAGATGGAGCAATAACAACAACAGGCAGTAGAAC
Source organism: Arachis ipaensis (assembly GCF_000816755.2). NCBI lineage: Eukaryota > Viridiplantae > Streptophyta > Magnoliopsida > Fabales > Fabaceae > Arachis > Arachis ipaensis. Next base: position 105,013,668 of record NC_029790.2, on the reverse strand, counting down.
CAGAACCAGCTTTACAGAGCACCTCACCTGAGGCAACCCCAAGGACCACAGAATACCCAACAGCAGACCTCTCAAAATACTTATCCTTCTTCATCTGCTAATGATGATTTACTGCAATCTATTGATCGGAGACAACAGACCATGGAAAATAACCTTTATGCTACATTAAATGGTCTGAACTCTACTTTGCAAGCTCTTGTCTCACAGATTGGATCAATGACTAACTCCAATAACCAGCCTTTGAGCTCCAGTGGAATCCCCTCTCAACCATTACCCAATCCAAAGGGTGGCATCAATGCTATCACCCTGAGGTCCGGAACCACACTGCAGGAGAGGAATCAGAAGGAGCCAAACCCACCAGAACATGCCTCAGCTGAAGAGGTAGTGGAAATAGAAGATGCTGAAGAGGAAGATGACATACAGGACATGGCTGAAGAAGAAGAAGTGCAACCACAAGAGGAAGCACCAAAAAGCGCAGACACTGCAGAAGACACCACTCCCATTCCATTTCCACAACTTGCAAGGAAGCCCAGGAAGCAGCTGGAACCTGATCCCAAAATGGTAGAGATATTCAAAAAGGTTGAGGTAACTGTTCCCCTTTTTGATGTCATTCAACAGGTACCTAAGTATGCAAAGTTTCTAAAAGATTTATGTATACATAAAGACAAAATTACTGAATTAGAAAATATTCCTTTAGGAAGTTTCAAAAGTGTAGTGACCCAGGTCCTTGTATGGTTAATTGTACTATTGGTGGTGTAGTATTTTCTGATTGCATGTGTGATTTAGGAGCATGTGTGAGTATAATGCCTTTGTCTATATATGATATTTTGAGGCTCCCTCCCTTAAAAAGGTCGGCAGCTCGTTTTGTGCTAGCAGATAAAAGCATTATTATAGTGGCTGGAGTTTCTGAAGATGTCTTAGTGGGCATTAAAGGGCTCACATTTCCCATTGATTTTTATATCCTGGTGATGCCCCAAAATGACTCAGACAAGCCATCATCAATCCTACTCGGAAGACCATTCCTGAAGACCTCAAAGTTTAAATTAGATGTTTTTTCAGGAACATACTCTTTTGAAATAGATGGCCGAGTAGTGATCTTCAATCTGAATGGAGTTATGAAGCATCCGCCGGAGGATCATTCTATCCTCCAGTGTGACATTATAGATGAAACAGTGGCTGAAGTTCACCAGGAGGAGTTTGAGGAGAAGTACGTAGGACAAGGTCCAAGTGTGGGGACATTCTCAGAGGACAATGACAGTGCTTTACCACTGTTACCAGCTCCAGACAACGCAGAGCCTGACCATGATCAGAAGTTAGAATTAAAACCCCTTCCTCCACACCTCAAATATGCTTACCTTTAAGACGGGCAGAAGTTTCCAGTTATCATTGCAAGGGAACTTACTTCTCAACAAGAAGAGCAGCTACTTGGTGTGCTGAGGAGGCACAAGAAGGTAATTGGTTGGAGTTTGGCAGACATAGTAGGCATCAACCCTCAAGTCTGTGAGTATAGAATATTTTTAGAAGAGGGAGCAAGACCTGTCTGTCAACCCCAGAGAAGACTGAACCCCACTATCCTAGAGGTTGTCAAAAAAGAAGTGACTAGACTACTAGAGGCAGATATCATCTATCCCATCTCAGACAGTGAATGGGTAAGCCCAGTACAAGTGGTGCCAAAGAAGTCTGGAGTCACTGCAGTGAAGAATGAGCATGAAGAGCTCCTGATAACCAGAGTTCAGAACGCCTGGAGGGTCTGCATTGACTACAGACGCCTCAACCAAGCAACTCGTAAAGATCACTATCCTCTTCCATTCATTGATCAAATGCTGGATCGCCTATCAGGTAAATCACATTATTGTTTTTTAGATGGTTACACAGGTTATTTCCATATTCATATAGCTCATGAGGATCAGAAAAAGACCACTTTTACATGTCCTTTTGGGACTTATGCTTACAAGAGAATGCCCTTTAGCTTGTGCAATGCACCAGCTACTTTCCAAAGGTGCATGATGAGTCTTTTCTCTGATCTTATTGAGGACTGTATGGAGGTTTTTATGGATGATTTTAGTGTATACGGTGATTCCTTTAGTCTTTACTTAGATGGATTATCTAGAGTATTAGATAGATGTGTCAGTACAAACCTTGTATTAAATTTTGAAAAATGTCACTTTATGGTTAAACAAGGGATTGTACTAGGACATGTTGTGTCTAATGCTGGCATTTCTGTGGATCCAGCAAAGGTGGATGTTATTTCTAGTTTACCTTACCCCTCCTCTGTGAGGGAAGTCCGCTCTTTCCTTGGCCATGTAGGTTTTTACATGAGATTCATTAAGGACTTCAGTAAGGTAGCACTTCCCTTATCCAGGCTACTGCAGAAAGATATTGAGTTCGAGTTCAGTGAAAATTGCAAACCAGCGTTTGATAAGCTGAAGACCGCCCTGACTCAAGCTCCAATTGTGAGAGGACCAGACTGGAGCCAACCATTTGAAATAATGTGTGATGCTTCCAACCATGCAGTGGGAGCAGCATTGGCTCAACATGAAGGTAAGGACCCCTTTGTTATTGCTTATGCGTCCAAAACATTAGATGCCGCTCAGTCTAACTATACTACTACTGAGAAAGATCTTCTTGCTATTGTTTTTGCTCTGGATAAATTCCGAGCCTATTTACTTGGTACGAAGGTAGTAGTGTATTCAGACCACGCAGCTCTAAAGTATCTATTAGCTAAAAAGGAGTCCAAACCAAGGCTTATATGCTGGATACTGCTATTACAAGAATTTGATTTAGAAATTAAGGATAGGAGTGGTAACCAGAATTTAGTGGCAGACCATTTGAGTCGACTTGAGCATATTACAGATGAATCCACTCTTATAGCCGATAATTTCCCATTTGATAACTTGCAAGCAGTATCTGAGATAGTCCCTTGGTATGCACCTGTAGCTAATTATCTAGTTAGCCGCACCTTTCCTCCAAACTTTTCTAAGCATCAAAGAGACAAGCTGAAAAGCGAGTCTAAATATTATATATGGGATGATCCGTATTTATAGAGATGTGGCGCTGACCAGGTAATTAGACGGTGTGTGCCTCAATCAGAATTCCAGTCCATCTTAGAGGCCTGTCACTCATCTGAGAGTGGAGGACATTTTGGCCCTCAAAGAACAGCTCGAAAAATCTTAGACTGTGGATTCTGGTGGCCTACTCTTTTTAGAGACGCTGCTGAATTTTGTAAATCTTTTTTTTCATGCCAAAAATTTGGTAATATATCCAGGAGGGATGAGATGCCTCAACAAATTATGCTTTTTTGTGAAATTTTTTATGTTTGGGGCATTGACTTCATGGGTCCATTTCCAAATTCTAATGGTTATTTTTATATATTGTTAGCTGTAGATTACGTTTCCAAATGGGTGGAAGCAATTCCTACCCGCGCTGATGATGCTAACACTGTTGTTTTCTTTGTGAGAAACCACATTATTTGTCGCTTTGGATCACCACGAGCAATCGTGAGCGATCAAGGCACCCATTTCTGTAACATGAGACTAACAGGATTAATGAAGAAGCATGGGATAGTTCATAAGGTTGCAACAACCTACCATCCTCAAACTAATGGGCAAGCCGAGGTGTCAAATAGAGAGATAAAGCGTATATTGTAGAAGATAGTCAAACCTCATAGAAGAGACTGGAGCACCAGGCTACAAGATGCACTCTGGACATTCCGAACAGCATACAAAACACCCATTGGGATGAGTCCTTTCTGCTTAGTTTATGGAAAAGCTTGTCATCTCCCTGTTGAAGTAGAGCACAAAGCCTTTTGGGCAGTAAAGGAGTGCAACATGGGAATTGAAAGAGCCGGAGCTGAAAGGAAGTTGCAACTGCAAGAACTGGAAAGCCTTCACCTAGAAGCGTATGAGAATTCAAGACTATACAAGGAGAAGATGAAGGCTGTACATGATCAGCACATCAAGAGGAAAGAGTTCCAACCTGGGGACTTAGTCCTCCTTTACAAATCTCGACTGCGGCTCATGCCAGGCAAGTTGAGATCAAGATGGGAAGGTCCATACAGAGTAGAGAAGGCCGAACCGTACGGAGTTTATCACCTAAGTCATCCTTCAAGCTCTGAACTTTTCAAAGTTAATGGACACCGTTTAAAGATGTATCATGGCGAGAAGCTGAAGAAAAACAAGGAGCTCGAGATCTTCCTCTTGGAAGATCCCCACATAGCCGAAGACTGAGCTAGTGGAGCGTCCAACTTACGGATGTTAAAGCAAAGTGCTAGGTGGGAGACAACCCACCATGGTATGATCGTTCTTTTCTTTATTCTTAATTTTCTTATTCAATAACTCTTCTCTTTCTTAGTACATTTCGTGCATCTGCATTTATATACTTTATTTTTATAAAAAAAAGGTCACGCGACGCGACCGCATCATTGACGCGTCCGCGTCACAGAAGATGGGAGGAAATAATAAAACAAACAGAGAGTCACGCAAGAGCGTGGCTGGAGGCGTGCCAGTGGCACAAATCGCCCCACGCGACTGCGTCGCTGACGCGTCCGCGTCACATGGGAACATTGGCCTCCCACGCGACCGCATGCCCTGGAATTCGACGTGAAAAGGGTGCACGACCGAAAGTTGTGCTAGAGCGGTGCTAGATTGGTGCTGAACGCACAATCCTTCCCACACGGACGCATGACCGACGCGTCCGCGTCATATGCTTATAATGGCCACTCACGCGATCGCATGCCCCACGCGATCGCGTCGCCCAATATTTGGCATTTAATGATTTTGAACAGAGAGTTGTGCGACTGCGAGGCTGCCCTCGTGCCAGTAGCATAAAACGGGTCACGCGACCGCGTGACCGACGCGATTGCGTCAATCAGTTTAAGCGCAAGTCGCGCAACCGCGTGCCCCACGCGATCGCGTCGCTTGCGCCGCACAGCTTCCCCAATTTGCCAACTATCTTATCTTTTTCTCCCCAAATCCTATTTTCTCTTTTCCCTCCTTATTTCTTTCTTCTTTCTTCCTTCTTTCTCACTTTTACTCTCTCTCTCTCTCCCCCCTCCCACCCATTAACAAGGTTTTTCTTTTTCTTCTTCCCTCCTTACTTTTCTATTATCCTTCTTATTTTTCTATGTTATCTTCTTTTCTTTTCTTTTTACTTTCATTATTCATATTTTCTTTTTCTTTCTTTTTCCTTTTTACTTGGTGTTATAAATTTATTTGAGTCATTATTTCTCATTATACGCTTGTGGATTGTTGTAAATCTGTTTGGCAATTATATATTACTTCTTAAAGGGTTGCTTGCATGTTCAATTTAATACTTTCTATACCTTATTTATCATGCATGCTATGTGTTTGTGAAAAAGCCCATATGGCATTATGCATTTTTCTACGTTATTCAACTATTCAATGCTTGCTTTTCACAAAACCCTTTTTATATTTTATTACTTGAATATAATTGTTATTACAAACAGATTGTTAGTTTGAAAGACTTGGTAATCTAACTTGAACATTGAATGCTTGATCTATGCTACTCATGCATTTGCCTGCATGCCAATAAACCCCTTGTATTTAATTGTCCCCACATGCACTTGCTATATTTTCATTGATGAACTTTTCACATGTAGTCATGACCATGTGTTAACGTCGTTCTTCTTTATTGTGCATTGATTACCACTTTTTCCGCCCTCTTTCTTGCTCTATCTCTTTTAATTTAATTTACTTTCTCTTTCCTTTTTCAGGATGGCCACCAAGAAAGGCAAAGAGAAAGCTACTCCCAAACCACCAGCAAGACGAGGAACAAAAAGAGCATTAGTGGCAGAACCCTCTTCCACTGCAGTAAAGCCCTCAACAAAGCGACTTAAGAGGATTATAAAGGTTGATGATAAAGAAAAAGCATTCCCAGCAAAGGACACTGTGCGATTTCCCAATCGCTACTGTGAGCAGATGTTCCCCATCCTGGCAAAAAGGAGTTACAACAACGAATATCTTCTTCTCCTCCCAAATCATATTGCTACCTTTGTTGAGCCACAAATTGCACGAAGACAATGGAATTTCCTACAGAGACAGCCAAGGCAGGTCAATCTTTCTTGGGTAGTCGAATTCTACTCCAACTTCCACCTGCCAACCCTGCAGTCTGTCTTTGTCCGTCAAAAGCAAGTCCCCGTTACAAAAGAGGCCATTCAAAAAGCGCTAGGTCTTCCCCCTGTTCCAGAAGGATTGGACGCCTTTCAAGAAGCCGCACTCAAGCGCCAGATGTACCAATTTGGCTGGGACGCCGTTCTCAGAGTTATCGCACTACCTGGCAGCAGATGGATCCCGCCCTAAGGGAATATCGGCTTCAGCACTTACCTTGGAGGCTCGCGTATGGGCACAGATCATGTCCCATTACGTATTTCCGAGCACTCACGAGTCCTCCTTCACTGCGGACATGGCTGTTCTACTATGGTGCATCCTTACAGACCAACCTCTGAATCTACCAAGACATATCCGGAATGCCATGGGACACGTACAAATTGCGGACAACTTACCTTTTCCCGCCCTGGTCTCAGATCTTGTCTCAGCAGCCGGAGTCTCCTACAGAGCTGGGGACACCAAAGCCATGCTTCCACGGGATGATCAATACGTCCCTAACGGAAAATATATCAGACCTCCAGCAGCCACTACTAGCCAGCCTACTGAACCAGTTGAAGATATTCCTTCTTCAACACCACAAGCACCTACAACAAACCAACTGCTCCATCGGATTCTCGAAAGGTTGGATCGGCAGGAACACAAAGCTAAGATGAGAGAGCGCCGTAACAAGCGCCGATTCACATACCTCAAGGAGCTGATCATGGGAAAATTCAAGGACTCAGACACCCCGGACTCCACTTCTTTTACCAGCACAGGGAGCCATGATGGTCCCGACTGTGGAGATACTGCTACCAGCCTACCTTTGTTTCTGACAGATGGCACCGAGGACGGTGCAAAGCCTTAAGTGTGGGGAGGTCGGTCAGTACCTGACTTCCGAAGGTAATTTCTCTTCCCTAAACACCAATAAATTAGGATATTTAGTTAGATTTTTCTTTTGTAGAATAGGATAAATTGCATAGTAATAGGTTAGTTGCATGCATGTTCTGCTTGATTGAAAAGACAATAAGTTTCTTCTAAGACCCTATCTTTGGAACAAAATTTCACTAATTTTAATCAAAACTTCTATGTTAAATTTGCTTGAAGTTATATTTGGAACATAATTTTTGAGCTAAAGAACACACAACCTGTGAGATTTGAGCCTTTATGAATGGTTACATTATTTAACCATAATTGTTTTATTCATGTGTGTTTACTTCTCTATGATTGTAATCTATATTTTGTTTCATCTTATATGTCCAATGTTTGTTATATTTATATGTTTGCATATGATTGAGGCCATTATTTGTTTAGCTCACTTATCCAAATAAAGCCTACCCTTTCAATTACCTTTGTTAGCCACTTTGAGCCTTTAAATCCCATTTGTTCTATATTTTACTACATTACTAGCCTTAAGCGGAAAAACAATTATATATCCCAAATTGAATCTTTGGTTAGCTTAAGATAGAATTGTGTATGTCAATTAAGCATGGGAAATTGTGGGAACAAAAGATAATAAGGGAATATGTCATGATAATATAATGGGAATTTGGATACCTACTCATGTGAAATTATAAGAATTAAAAATCTATATGCATTGATAAGCTATGTTTATTTTTTATGTTTATTTAAAAAAAAAGAGAAAAAATATTCAATAAATAAATAAGGGGACAAAATTACCCCAATGTTAAGTTAAGAATTCAAGGATCAATGCATGTATGATAAAATTAAAATAAAAAGTTGATACATGAGTATGGAATGTGAAAGGAATTTCTGGGTAGCTAGGTATGCATTCTAAAGTTATATAGAATATATATAGAGGTTAGGTGAAAGCTTGGGTTAATTAAAGATTCAATTTATAAGCTTACTTAGCCATATATGTATCCTTACCCTTACCTTGGCCCCATTACAACCTTGAAAAGACCTCATGATGTTTTCATTGGTATATTAAATGTTGTTGATTGGTTAGGAGAAGAACAAAAATTAGAAAGTATGATTAGAGAAGAATAGAGTGATTACCCTATACACTAGAGAGACTAGAGTGTACATACATCATCAGTGAGGGTTCCATGCTTGAATTTCTATGTTCCCTGCTTTCATGAGCTGTCTTCTTGCACTTTTTATCTGTTCTTACTATATAAGAATTGAATTAGTGGAATTTGATTTGTAATTATTTTGAAGAGCTTATTTACTATTAATCAAGTGGACAAAAATCATATAGTTGCATTCACATATATAGGTTGCATTGCATTGCATGAGTTTTACATGTTCCTACTCATTCATTTTATCTCCTTCAACTAAGCATGAGGACATGCTAATGTTTAAGTGCGGAGAGGTTGATAAACCACTATTTTATGGTTTATATTGTGTTAAATTGTGTGATTTTATCATGATCTTTACCCACTTATTCATTAAATAAGCATGCATTTATAATTCCTTCCTAAGAATGCTTTATGGTTGAAAACTTGCTTCCTATAGACTTTTAATTATGTATTTTAATTCTCCTTTATTCCATTCGATGCCGTGATCTGTGTGTTAAAGTGTTTCAGGCTTTATAGAGCATGAATGAGTTGGAGATTGGAAAGGAAACTTGCAAAAATGGAAGGAACACAAGAAATTGAGGAGATGACCAGCGAGAAGTGACGCGACCGCATGGCTCACGCGACCGCGCGAAAGAGAGAAAATCACAGTGACGCAGCCGCATGGCTCACGCGACCGCGCGGATTGGAATAGCATAAGTGACACGGAGGCGTGGACGACGCGCCCGCGTGGCAAAGCAAAACGCCGAATGACGCGTCCGCATGAATGACGCGATCGCGTGACATGCGCGATCTGCATAATCTGCAGAATCGCTGGGGGCGATTTTGGGCCCTGTTTTGACCCAGTTTTTGGCCCAGAAAAGCAGACTAGAGCCAGGAAACATGCAGAGACCTAGAACAACATTCATTTCGCATAGTTTTAGTTTTTTTTAGATCTAGTTATACTCCTCCGCTAGGTTTTTCTCTCTACATTCAAAGTTTTTAGGATTTATGATTTTCATTGTTTTTGCATTGGGATATTGAGAAGAGTTATTGCCTCATCAAGACTTCGTCATTCTAGTTCGTTCTCTTTACTTGTCTCTTACTCTTCCATGTCTTTAATTTACTCAATTTTACTATTGGATTATTTTTGAATTTATTAATACAAGCATCATTTTTAATTTTAATTGATCTTTTGATTACTATTTATCATGTCTTTCTTTAATTCTCTTTCTTATGTTATGAATTTTACATTCACAATGAGCGAGTAGTTCCCTAACTTGATGGGGAGTTGATTGAAAGGAACCCTTGAGTTGGAATGCTTAAAAGAAAAATTGTAATTGGGTTTATTGTTGGATTGCTCTCTAATCACTAACACCAATCCTTCCAAGTGAGAGGATTGGAACTTGTGGATAGAAACAGCATTCCAACTTGTTTGACTTTCCCTTACCTAGTAAGGGATAACTAAATAGAATAACCTTCAATTGTCAATTAATCTTGAGAGTACTCCAACAAGAATAGGGCTTCCAGCTAATCTACTCCCAATCAAGGCTTTTATTTAAGATTACATAAATTCTCTGATTTAATTTTCTGTTACTCAATTCAAACCATTTTGAAACCCATCTGATTAATAAAATAACACACTTTCGTGCAACTCGTTGGGAGACGACCTGGGATTCATACTCCCAGTATTTTAATTTTAATTTCTGTGACACCCTTCTAAATTGATAAGCGGATTTCTGATTGGTTGAGAACTATACTTGCAACGCATATCTTATAACAATTCTTAACTCGCCAATTTCTGACACGTCAGCTGGTTCTGGATTGAACTGTGAGCCAGAATGGCTGTGTATGATATGAATATTGGCTGGTTCTGGACTGAACCGTGACTGGATGTTGATCCATGGATGAGAATAAATGCATGTATATGCTGAATTATTGATAATTGTGATTTGCATTCCACTATCAGAGGCACGAGTTCCCTGGGAGGAAGCAGTGGCTAGCTACCACGTGCTCCAGGTGGAGACTCGAGACTCTGCTGACCCTATGTCGTAAGTGTGGTCGGGCACTGTGAAAGTCCCGGATGAGCTCGCCCCCGTGAATATTCACCAGTGAGGGTGATGGATATTGATCATGATTATGATCAAATTTATGATGAGTATAACTCGAGTTGGGGATGCACGACAGAGGGACAGTCCAATGGTTAGCTACCAGGACTTGTCGGGTTAGCTCTATAACCGATAGATGATATCATCAGCCACTAGGGACAGGCATGCATCATATGCATCTATGTGACATTGTTTGCGTGTGCATATTGTACTTGGTTTGCCTATGTGATTACTTGAGATTAACTGCTACTTGTTCTACTTGCTGTAACTGTTTGTTTGTGCTTGAACTTCCTATCTGTGTTTGCAACTGGGACTCTGTTGGATTGTGGTGATTGGTTGTTGGTTGGATTGTTTGGGCCTAGGGCCGTGGTTGAATTGAGATGGACTGATGGTTGGTTTCGGTTTTGTGGTTATGGTTTGGAAATGTATGAAAGGCTAATTTGGTTCAGCATAGATAAACCTTTTGAAAAGCTTTTGAATATTGTTTTAAATGAACAGTTTCCTCTTTCAGAAAAGGATTTCAGATTTCTCTTTTATCGTAAACCTTTGTTTTTGAAAAGAGGCATAAGACGGTTATTAATCACTAGTACGGTTTATCTTCACGTATCCTATTACAGTAATTCCCAAAAAACCTCTACTGCGAACCCTTTCGAGGATGATATTCTCACCCCCCTTACATTTTTCCCCTTTCAGGATATGGGTGCAGAAGTCACGAGAAGTTTATTTAGTTGTTGAGATGCTCTGTATTGTTTTAGTTATGGTGTATTGAACCCTCGCCTTTATCTTGATATATTCTGTAAGAGGGATAAGAATTGTATTGGTTAATTCTTGTAATATTATCTATGTATATGTATATATATGGATGTACTCTTTATGAGTTTTTGTAAGTTGTATCGAACGAAAGTGTTTTCGGGAGTGGTGTTGCAGTTTAAAGTTTTAAACAGGCTCATATTTTAGTATCAAATAGTATAAAAGTCGTCGTAATGTCCGAACTATCAGAGTCGCGCAGCCGGAAGCGTGAACTTTGGTAGTTAGGGTGTTACATTATGGTATCAGAGCAGTCCTTCCTGTAGAGCCTGAGGAATGGACCGACTATGCTTCGATTGCATACTCTGAGCGTTTGTCATGTACTAGGTCTTGTCAAATGACGAGAATTAGAGCTTTATGCACATGAAGGTCTATTGATTAATGCTGTTAGTCTTGCATTGCATAATTCTTGGTATTAAGTTTGGCCGGCTTAATACTAGTGAATTATGTATATGAAGGCACTGATGGGTTATCATAGATATTATACGAGTTTTGAGTAAAGCGAATCGCGGGTTTTGGAAACATTGGAAACTATTTCTCGAGGCTATTCAGTTGTGTGTCTTGAATTCTATTCGAGTCGACCTGTTCCTTCATGTCCTAATTTGAAGTTCTTGTTTGCTAATCCTTTTGAAAAGTAGTTTGATTTTTCAACTCTATTCCTCTATTCATATGCATTCTTGTTTGATCTTAATTGCATATGCTTGTTTGGAATCATTGTTGCGTCTATCTTCCTCTATTTGAGTTCTTCTTGATTCATGTGTTCTTTGACATAGCTTTGAACTTGTCTTGATGCGCTGTGCCTTTTAACTCCTGATTCCGAGTACATTATTAGAGAAATTGTTGATTCAGTTTTTCTCTTATTTGGCAGTGATCGCAGCCAATTATGGGATTTTATAAAAATTACTGTTGATTAGATATATACTTATCTATATATGAAACTTTGAGATTTCTTATACAGTTTAACAACTATTTACTTCTAATGCCTCGCCTGTACTTTTACTGGTTTACTGAACCGTATTTACTTTAAATACAAATTTATTTTCTAGTAATTTTACTATAGTTCCAATGCACATCTTTATTTGATTATATATTTGGGCATTTTTTTTTTAAATTCTGGGAAGAAGGGATTCTTCGCTTTTATTCCGGTTGACTTTCGTTGATAAACTTTACCTAAATTATTTTTGGCTTGAGTTTGGTTTAGCATACTACATGGTTTATGCCATTGTTGTTCTTTTGAAAATGTTGGACTCATGGCTTTCTTCTTATGAGCGAACTCGCTCCTTTTTAAGCTTTTCACCTCTATGAATGTCATACGTGGTTCTGTTTTTAAATATACATCTACCTTTTGGGAGCACTACAATCAATTTCAGCTTTCCTTCTCTGGTGAATCTCATTCTTATGAGTCAGTTTGATTCGTTTCAAAATAGTGCATCATTTATCATCTCATTGTCTCTACCAGAATTTTTAGTCAAAGATTTATCCTTGAGAAATTACTAATGATTGAGTTGTCTTTTCCTATGACTTTTGTATTCTTTTGAATCAATTGAAAGCTTGTTTGATGTCTCATGCCTAATGGATCTTGTTTGAACTATCTTGGTTTAAGATCCTTTCTTGCAAGGCTTGACTCCTTTTTAGTACATCTTAAACTTCTTGAATGTTCTTCTGAGATGGTGATTTCAAGAACACTTTTGGAGTCTTGTTTTGAACTTTTTTAAAGAAGTTTTGAATTCTCTTTGGAAGAATACTAAATGGAATTTATTTTCTGTTGTTTGATTGAGATTGAAATCATTGTTCAATTTTGACGAAGTTAATTTAAAGTTGGCATACGCTGTTTTAAATGAAGTTTTGGAAAGCTTCCTTGTTTAGTGAAAATCGGTTCGTTTGTAACGCACCACTTACTTCCTTTACCAAATTGTAAACAAATTTTTACTTCGGAGTTTTTTTTTCTAAAAAGAGTTTGACTTCCTCTTTTGTACTTGCTATAAATGTTATACACGCTTGTTTGAATATAAAATTTTGAGAATTTTGAACAAGCATTTGATTACTTCCGATGTTTTATTGAACTGCTTTTGGTTAGGTTGTGTACCTAACTATCCTTCTAAAATATTTGAGGAAATATTTTAGCTTTTAGCCAAACTTGTGTGCATTTTGTTTTTAAAACTCTACATGATCTACTTCAACATGAGATTGTATTGAAGTAACGCCACGTTTATGCTTTTGCTACTCTCTTGAAGAATGTTTGTTGCTCAACTTTTCTTCTAGACTGCAAAGTGGTTTTTCGCAAGTTTTCGACTCTTTTATGAACAATGTATTCGAAAGTATTTGTAATCGTGCTCTTGAGTTCTGTGAGATTTGTCTTGGGTCTGAGATATTCTTTTCTGTAAACATCATACTTCTTCGACTCAGCTTGAGTTTGTTTCAAACTGATGTGCTGGTTTTCTTCTTATTGATCCTATTGAACTTCTTTGATCCAAAGGTTATCTTTGAAGTTGTTAATTAATTTATTTCTAGCAAACCTCATTGCTTGAGCGTCTTTGTTTATATGGAAATTGGATACATTCTCTTAAATCTATGAGTATTACCCTTGACAATTGTCTCTCCGTTCTAAATCTGGTATCCTTCTGAGTAGACTCGAGAATTATTTTGATATCACGTGCGACTTGTAGATGTAGTAACACAATGCGTTAGTTCTTTAAGACGTGATATGCGTATACGAAAGTTGAAGCGGTAGGTGTGCAACGTATGAGTTGTCGGTGTTTTGTTCCTTGCGAACGGGTTTGCAATCGTTAGGCTTATGATCGATTATGGGGATTGTAAAGTGCTTGATGGAGTTGGAAAGTTGAAGCTTTGAAGTGATATGAGATTAGTGTGCGGATGTTGAGCACGTCGTTTTAACCCCATCATGTCTTATAGCCTTCGATGCCTTGCCTTACTATCACATGTTTGAATCATGTCATCTTTTGATTGAGCCTATCTTGTAACGTTTGCATTGCAATCACACTCCTACCCTTGCATCTTATGCATACGACAACCCAAGTATTTGAAAACCGTATATATATGTTTATATGTTGAGGTATTTTTTCATCTTCCTTAAATGTGTTCCAGGATGAACTGTTATGAAATTTCTTTCGTTTTGTATCAATTTTTGAGGGCAAAAATTTTTATAAGGTGGGTAGAATGTAAGACCCAAAACCTTTGAAAAATGGCTATCATTAGCTAATTTTAAATTCAGTGTTTCTGTAGCTTTAATTTCAGAAATTTCTTTATTAAAGAAAATAAAAGCAAGTTTTGATTTATTGAATTTGAGATAAGTTATGATTATTATCCAATTTGATAATTATTGGATTATTTTCTATAATTATATTATAAAGTTGGTAGTTGTGAAATAATAATGATTTTTATATGATTCAGATTAAATAATTAATATTTTAAATATTAATACTGTTACTTTGGAAAATAAAGGGTTTAATTATATTATTTCTAATTATTTTGATTTGGGCATTTTATGGAAAATAATTTGTAAGATTGATGAGCAAATAGTATTTTTCTATATACAATTAGTGTTGGATTTAATTTGGGTTTCAATTACTACATTATTCCCAATTTTATCTGGAATTACTAAAACGCCCCTAACCCTAATTTTTGGAAATGAAACCCTAACCCTGAAACCCTAACCTGTGACCCGGTTACCTTCTCCCCCAACCCAGCGGCAGCAACACAAACGCTCCCCCTTTTTCCTCAAACCAATACACTCAGCAGCAGCAGCAGATCTTCCCCTTTCCCAACAGAACGCAACACACACGACTTCCTATTTCATGAAAGAAAGAAACTGAGGCAGAGAGGGGAGATCGGGCAGAGAGGGAAGGGCTGCGCTGTGACCACCGCCCAGCCATCGCAATCGCCGTCGCGCCTTGCGGAGGTCAGCTTCGCCGTCTTTTGCCTTCCTTCAGGCCGTCTCGCCACTGACGTCGTTGAGCAGGGAGAGCGACCACCATGCGGAGCCGCTGTCCTTGCTCGTTGTCCCCCATGGAGTCGCTGCCGTCTGTGAAGCCTGGGTCGCCGTTCTGCCTCGCCATCGCCACTGAAGCAGCACCCAGTCCAGTCGCGTCGCCGTCCCTGCGTCGTCGCAGAGCAGATTTGTTTGGGGCTGGAGCTTCTCTTGGAGGTTTGGAGGTAGACAGGCAGAACCGCGAGGTAGAGGAGCCATTAGGGTCTGCCGTCGAGCTGCGGCACCAGCCACCACCGCAGGTGTCATTGCCAGAGAAGGGAGTTGCATCTCTATGATTCTGGCCGCCGGGAGTGGTTCTGTGACTTCCGAAATCGCCGCCGGAGCTCCGGGCTGAGCTTCTGCCACTTGAGACCCTGTTGCTGTCGCCGGAAAAGTTTACCGGTAAGGGTTTTAATTGAGGTTTCTGCCTTTTTAGATTTCGAGAAGGTTTTAATGCTGCCCGATTTTTATAGTTGATCCACCAAAGCTTCTGGCCGCCGCCGGAGCTGTTGCCGGGCCAGTTCGAAATCGCAGCTGCCTCATTGTGTTATTTCGGTAAGAAATTATGTTTCGAATAATCTCGCGTTAGTATTCTGTTGTGTTTGGTTAATGAATATGAGTCTTGGTAACGTGGGATCGAGTCCTGATTATTATATGTTGCGATTAGTGTTGCTTTGGTTATTGCGAAAGTGGCTGGGAGCTGAGGTTTTGATTGCCGGTGATTTCGAGTTCAGGCGGAAAGGACTCCGTGAGACGTTTGGGTTATGGATTTGCGTTTTGAGGTAGGGGCGCTTTCCAAAAACTATATTTTATATATTGGAATTATTACATATGGATACTGATGTGAGTGAATGTGTATTTGGTGATTGTATCGGCCTTATGTATGGCTTGATTTGCCTTGGTTGGTTATGAACGTCTGTTGGTTGAATTGTTGTGTGGTTTTGTGAAACGAAATGCTTTTCAAGTTGATTCTTTTAAAGCTTTGAGATCGAGTTTAACCCGTTGAGAATTGATTTGAGTTAATTTTATTGAGAATGTGAAAAATAGAATCCACTCTTGAATTCAGCCTGGCTTGCTTTAAATGATCTGGTTTGATAAATGATTGTTGCTGAATCGTTTCTTTAAAGCTTTGGAAATGAGTTAATTCGGTTGATATTGGTGTGATTTTGAAACGGTTTCCTTGAGATATGCCAATGAGGCGACTGTTGGATTTAGTTTGATTTTGAATTGATTTTGGATTATGGACTGTTGAAAAGGATTGTGGAACGGTTTAGTTGGGACCCGAACCGGGTGGCAAGTCCAAGTTTTAGGGGAGATGCTGCCGAAATTTCTATAAAATCCGAGTCTTTATTGAAATGTTATCTGGAAAAATGATGAGTTAAAGACTTCTACTATTTTATTTGAATTATCAAGAAAATGATGATTCATGTTTTTAAAATGAATTATTAAAGGGGAAATTGTGATTTAGTCTTGCTTCTTAAGAAAGGCATTGTATCTCTTTCAGGAGAAAGTTATTTAGATGAAACTTATGTTTTAAAGCTGTTTTAAATGTGGTAGGGGCAATGCCTTTGAATTTGACTTGAGGGTTTCAATTAGAGGAGTTTCAATGACTTTGAAAGAACCTGAATGTCTATTGACAAGTTTCATTTTGAAATGTTTTGGGAAAGGTTTTAAGTACTCTTTGAATTCTGAATTCTTACAAGACTAAAACAATTTTGAACAGCTGAAACGCCTTAGAAATTATCATGGGGGTTGAAGTTGGTTTTGCCTAAGTAAAGGAAATGGCTTTGAAAAGAGTAATTGATTACATGACTCGGTATGGCTTAGATCCTAATTTGTTACTCAAACCGGAAAGCCAAGGTTTTAATGATTTTAAATGAATTTGGCAAAATGAATTATGTTATTCTCCCCTAAAGACTTGGGACTCTGCCGAGAAACTTTGTTATAAAATCCCATTGTTGGATGGATGATTTTGAATGTTTCAAAATGAATATTTAACCTTCCATGGTTATGAAAGTTTTGAAAAGAGGATGCCGAGAGTGGCATTGTTTTAAAAGGGGAATTTACCTTGGGTAAAAGTGGCTTATGAGCCTGAGATGATTTGAGAAATGAGATCTTTAAAGCCAAGGCTGAAAAGAGTTGAAACTTGATTTCAAAGTGAAATGAATTGAGAAAAGTGATTTATGGCTTAAATGCCGATTTTATGAATTTGATGATGTTGAATGGTGGAAGTGCTGTTTTGTTGTGAGCCGGAATGGCTGTGTATGATATGAATATTGGCTGGTTCTGGATTGAACCGTGAGCCAGAATGGCTGTGTATGATATGAATATTGGCTGGTTCTGGACTGAACCGTGACTAGATGTTGATCCATGGATGAGAATAAATGCATGTATATGCTGAATTATTGATAATTGTGATTTGCACTTCCACTATCAGAGGCACGAGTTCCCTGGGAGGAAGCAGTGGCTAGCCACCACGTGCTCTAGGTGGAAACTCGAGACTCTGCTGACCCTATGTCGTAAGTGTGGCCGGGCACTGTGAAAGTCCTGGATAAGCTCGCCCCCGTGAATATTCACCAGTGAGGGTGATGGATATGGATCATGATTATGATCAAATTTATGATGAGTATAACTCGAGTTGGGGATGCACGACAGAGGGACAGTCCAATGGTTAGCTACCAGGACTTGTCAGGTTGACTCTATAACCGACAGATGATATCATCGGCCACTAGGGACAGGCATGCATCATATGCATCTATGTGACATTGTTTACGTGTGCATATTGTACTTGGTTTGCCTATGTGATTACTTGAGATTAACTGCTACTTGTTCTACTTGCTGTAACTGTTTGTTTGTGCTTGAACTTCCTATCTGTGTTTGCAACTGGGACTCTGTTGGATTGTGGTGATTGGTTAAGAGGCATAAGACGGTTATTAATCACTAGTACGGTTTATCTTCACGTATCCTATTACAGTAATTCCCAAAAACCCTCTACTGAGAACCCTTTCGAGGATGATGTTCTCACCCCCCTACATTTTTTCCCTTTCAGGATATGGGTGCAGAAGTCGCGAGAAGTTTATTTAGTTGTTGAGATGCTCTGTATTGTTTTAGTTATGGTGTATTGAACCCTCGCCTTTATCTTGATATATTCTGTAAGAGGGATAGGAATTGTATTGGTTAATGCTTGTAATATTATATATGTATATGTATATATATGGATGTACTCTTTATGAGTTTTTGTAAGTTGTATGGTATCTATGGATGTACGTTATCGAACGAAAGTATTTTCGGGAGTGGTGTTGCAGTTTAAAGTTTTAAACAGGCTCATATTTTAGTATCAAATAATATAAAAGTCGTCGTAATGTCCGAACTATCAGAGTCGCGCAGCCGGAAGCGTGAACTTTGGTAGTTAGGGTGTTACACATCGGCTAGCTCAATCATGCTGGTGACCAATGTAGGAAATGGCAGTAGGCCATGAATGTGTGCACGCCACATGCTTTACCTGATCAACCGGGGAAAGTCTACCTCCTTCTCCTCCATGACGCAGCCAATAAGAACTAGTATATCCATCGGAATCTCTGAAAAGTGAGTGGTGGACAAGACATAATGGGCAAATATATGCTGCCAAGTCTTAGCCTCTCTCGACAGATAAGTGAATAGCATCCCCTTGGGCTTCTTGTTGCCAGAATCCATCACCCAAGGGGCGTCCGGAGTGGTAGTCACGCGCTTCAGCGCTTCATAATCAAAGGTCATGCAGTGGATAGCTACCTCTGCCTGCTGATAGGCGCATGTGTCATCAGTACGAGGTCGGCAAAGCAATGCCTCCCCAATAGATGCCTCAGTGATCAAGATCTCCCTACCCCGCAGGTGGACTGAATCAAGAGTGGCACGAAAGAAGTTGCAGTAGAACTCCTTCACCCACGAAGTGTTTATCCTCTCCAAGTCCCTATCAACAAAGTTCAGGCCCAATTCCAGAATACGGCCATTGATCGCGCATCTCACGTCGTTGAGAAGGACCAGTTTCTTTTCAATATTCAGATTCGTCTTCCGATATTTGGGGAAGCAAAGCTCACAGTAGAGATTGGAAAACTTGATTGGGTCTATGGATGGTAACAATTGATTCTCTTTTTCCACGTCATTTAGTGGATTTTTAGCATAGTTGGTGTAAGGAAAAGGGGTAGAGGCTTTAGAGCACTTCCTCTTCTTTGAGGTAGTAGCTATGGCTTTTCCCTTATCTGATATCCTGAAAAACAGATGTGATATGATATAAGCAGCTAGCCAAGTAGATGTGTAGCACTCAAGGTAAGGCATACTCATGAAGTGAGTGAAGAGAAGAGAATTTTTGGAATGCAAGTAACAAAATTCAGAATTCAAATCGAGTCACAAATCAAGAATTCAAACCACAATTGCACAATGCTTGTTCATTAAGCCTAAGAAACGCCATCTCAAAAAGAATGATCAAAAGAGTTAAGTTGGAAACCAAAAGAGAAGTTAGTTGGTTAAACAAGTTAGGATTTAGAGAAATGGTTCAAAAGTTAGTGATATGACGATTACTGGCTCAATTAAAAGAAGTGCACAAAGTATGGAAGGTAAGCATACTCATAATCATGAGGAACACATAGTCATTGATGATGAAATATGAAAATTTTTGCACAAAAGCATATATATGAGAAGTAAATCATCAATCAGTGTCATGGTCACAAGGGTTTTGCAATAGTTGGTACTGAAAAAGTGAAGTACACACTAATGCAACCAAAAACACTCAGAAATAGTTTTGAGTCAAAAATGGTTATACTAGTGAGATCCACCAACTATTGCAATTAAATTAACCTTATTGAGGAAAATCACAAGTTAAAGTCAGATTATAAGTTTAGCATGAATCAAAAGGCAGTTGACTTAACTTGAAGGGTGAAGACATAAAAAGGTTCAAGTTGATGAGTTAGGTAAGGGATTATTTGTCACAGAAATCCGACAAGCAACTCCTTGAACTAATCAATCCATTGCATATCGCGGGAAATTCAAGTAAGCACGGAAATGCCAACCATAGTAGCCTAGGAATTGAACTTGTTGAAGTCAGGAAAAACTCACTTCGAAAAGTGCCAAGTTCAAGTCTTAGGTTGTAAGTTAAGAACAAAACGATTTTCCAGAAATTTGGGCAGCATTCCAGCAATAAAATGGATGTTCCCAAATAGCAACAACAGCAAATTCACATACGAATCCAAGAATGCAACAAAACACAGTAAGAGCATGGATTACATATGATTGACTAGCATTAATCTAAATTATGCAAGGAAACTCAGCAGGGTAGCATGTAAGAACCAAAAACTTAGCACAGCCTTAACCAAAATCCAGAAATAGCAGCAACAACCATCATTCAACCAATCATGCACAATTAAGCAAATAAACACAAACGGAGCACTTATCAGGCCTAGAATCCTCTAACCACATCCTAACTACCTAACCGCAATTATTTCTATCTATCCTAACATGCAGCATTATCCAACTAACTAATTAAAACTAATTAACAAAACTAACAAAAGACAGTAAAGAAAGCAGAACAGTGGTTCAGGCTATGAAACCTGGAAGCAGAGCAGAGTACAACAGCAATAGAGGAAGGGAAAAGGTGGAGGAGCATCACAAGTGGTGGTGGCAACGAATTCATGGCGGTGGGTGGCAGTGATCAGAGGGAACAGAGAGGAGACAGAGCAGGGGCGAAGTGAGAAGAAGAAGGTGAGAAAGGGAGGAAGAGCGAGGGAAGAAGAAAGAGGGAGGTGTGTGGTCGCGGGATGCTTGCCGGCGACAATGGTTGTCGTGGCGGTTGTTGATAGTTGCAGCAGAGAGTAAGAAAGAATGAAAGAGAGAGCAGAGAAGTGAGAACGGTGAGAGAGAGAAGATGGGATGAATACGGCCAGCGGTGACGAGGTGTTCGCTAGACGGTGGCGGTTATGGGTGGTTGGTGGTTGAGGAGCTCGAAGGTTGGAAATGGAGGGAGAAGAAGAGGGAGAGACGTTGGCTAGAGGGAGAAGGGGTGCGCAACTGCGCTAGGGCTCTCGCGTCCCTGGGGTAAGTGAAATTTTGAATCCACGCGCGTACGCACCGTGCGCGTCCGCGTGGATAGAAGAATAAAGAAGTGGTGCAGGAGCGTCATATGCGCCTGCGCGTGGATGGGAGATATGGGAATGGGCACGGATGCGTACGATGCGCGTCCGCGTGGGTGAGCTGGGCCAAAGACACAAAAGTGGCCCAGAGTTGGCATAACTCTCGAGTCTTTGGCCTGGGTGATGCAAAAATCCATCGACGCGCGCGTGCACTGTGCGCTTGTGCGTGGTTGAGTTGAATGATGATGGGACGCGGAGGCGCCGAGTGCGCCAACGCATGGGTAGGGAAACACAAAGGGACACGGGCGCATCGCGTACGCATCCATGTAGATTAAGGCCCAGAGTTGGCTCAAAAGTGGCACAACTCTCTGGTCCTTGGCCCTGAAAGTGCGAAATGCACAGCCGGCGCGCGTGCGCACTGTGCGCTTGCGCGTAACTTGCTCTCTTTTTTTTCAAAAGCACCAAGAAAAGCTCACAATCCTCCTAATCTCCTCTAGGACTCTAAAACCAACTAAAATGCAAAATCAAACATATTTTTGAATTTTTGGGGATTTTTCAAACAAATTGAGAAAACTTGTAATCCAAGCAAAAACTCAAATTCAAATAATCATCCCTAATTAAGGCATAGAGTGTATAAACAACTTAGCAAGCAAGGTAAAATATACTAAGGGGGTAAGGAAGCTATACACAATGGAACCCAATTCATTCATTCATTATATCTACAAGAGAACGGAAAGAGTTTACCATGGTGGAGTGTCTCCCAACAAGCACGTTTAGCTTAAGTCCTTAAGTTGGACATTTGGGAGGCTCTTTGTCAAGGTGGCTTATGCTTGTATCCATTCTTGAACCTCCAAGAGTGCTTGTCCTTCAATCGGTTGCCAGAAGTTCCAACCATCTTCACCGAGCTTGGGTGAGGTTCTCTCCAAGATATGAGTTCCCAAAATTGGTTTTCATGTTGTGATCCAGGGTCCCATATCTTATCTTCGCACCCATCTTTGAATTGATCGCCTTGATTCCGTCTGGGTGACAAGAAAGCCAAATTCTCATGAAAGCACCAAACTATCCTCCTAGACCCATTTAATTGAGCATTACACCAATCCATGCTCTTCAATTTTGAGCTTCCAACCATAATGAGTCTAGATTTACAATGCCAACCACTAAACATCCTCCTCTTTCGCTTAATTCCACAAAGCGCCCTAAGTTGGCCATCCTTTTCAAGCAAACCAAATTCAAGTGGAATAATAAAGCTGAGAGTTAGAAGTTTTACCCACTCAAATGAAGGATTGGATGGCGACCTAAGTGGAGGAGTTCTCAATGATCTTGACAAAGCACGCTCCACTCCTGTCCATCCTCTTCTAGAGGCTTCCACCACTTGGCATGGTTTTTCAAGTTCCTCCTCTTGCCAAGCTCCCTCAAGTTCACATTCTTCTTCACCAATTTCTTCTATCTCTTCCCCATCACTCTCATCATAGATAGGAGGTCTAGTGAAGTCTACTTCATCATCAAGTCTAAGCATATTAGGGAAGGACTCTTCAAACTCGAAAGGGTCATATGTTGATGCGGAACCATCGTATATAAGGGGGCTTGTTGCTTGGGACACTTCTTCCAATTCTTCACTCATAACATGCCTTGGAGGTTACACATCCTCCTCAACATTGTGTTCTAGTCCACTAGGAAAAGGCTCAACAAGATCGTCAAGGAGATTGATCAATGTGGGCAAAAAATCACTAATGATGAAATCCACTTCTTGATCAATTTCCTTCAACTCTCTGTCTACTTCCGCAACATCACTCTCATCTTTAACATCCCTTCTAAACTCCTTGGAAGAGGGCTCTTCAACTTGAGATTCCTTTATGTGCTCAACATACCCTAAACATCCACCCACTACTTCCTTTTGTCCACTAATCTCTACCTTCTCCTCTTGTTGCACTTCTTGCTTTAACTCCTCTTCCTTACCATGGGGCTTCAAGTTCACTTCCTCACTAGGCTCCTTGATTGTTTCTCCACATTCAATAATGGGAGTACTTAGGGTGCATGAGCTTAGGTGGGATGTTAGGTGACTCACGGCTTCTACTATGCTAGCCATCCTTGCTCTTAGCTCCTTAAACTTATCTTCATCCTCCTCTTGTCGCCTTAAGATATGAGATTCAGGGTCTCTCAGTTCTAACATGAAGGTTTCATCGGGAGGTAGTGGTGAAAGAGAGGGTTCATTGTTTGAGGGAAGGTTGTTGTAATTGGAAGGTGGTTCATATTGGTGAAATGCTTGAGGTGGTGGGTGTGGACTTTGTGGTTCTTGGGCGTATTGGTGTTAGAATGTCAGATATGGGTTGGGATCATATAGAGGTGGATGGTGGTAGAAGGCTTGTGAGTGTGGTGGAGGGCTATGTTGAGGAGGGGGTTCATATGCGTGTGGTGGTTGTAGTTGACAATTACAATAAGGGTGACGAACTGAATTCCTGCGCGATCTAGAATTTTCCAAAAATAAATCCTCGTTGCAAGTATAGCTTCTAAACTGGCAAGGAATCCCTTTCATACAAACGTTTCGTTGTCACAAGTAACAAACCCAATAAAATTTATAAACTAAAGTATTTAAACATCGGGTCGTCTTCTCAAGGAATTGTAGGGAAGTATGATTTATTATTGTTATGGAAAACGGTATATTTGGGTTTTGAAAAGGTTTGAACAAGAGAAATAAATTACAGGAATTAGTAAATCAATAACTAAGAAAACTCTTGGCAAGGTATGAAAATTTGGAAGTCCTATCCTAGTTATCCTTATCGATGGCGATGAGAATTGAGTTTTAATCCCACCTAGTTAACCTTTACTAAAGCAAAGGAAAGTCAAGTGGACTAATTAGTTTGATCTTCAGGTCCTAGCCAATTCTTAAGAAAGGACTAGAGTTATTGAGATTCAATTCAATCAGCAAAAATAACAATTATCAATCACGATGAGTTTGATAACTCAAGAGTCTCCAATTAATCAATTAAAGCCAAAAATATAAAAAGCTAAATAAGAATCATAAATTTGAAATACCTCAATTGCATTAATAATAGAAAATCAATCTAAACATAAAGAGTTCATAAACTAAATTGATAAAATAAATAAAAGGAACATTGAACCTGTAATGAAGATAAGCAGTCCTAAAATTGAGAGAAATCCTAATCCTAATCCTAAGAGAGAGGAGAGAACCTCTCTCTCTAGAAACTACATCTAAAACCTAATATTGTGAATTATTGAAGACCTCTTAATGAATGGATGCATTCTCCCACTTTATAGCCTCTAATCTGTATTTTCTGGGCCGAAAATTGGGTCAAAAACAACCCAAAAATTGCCCCTAGCGTATTCTGGTACGTACAGGCCGCGGAAAAGTGACGCGGAAGCGTCGTCCACGCGTTTGCGTGGATTGCATTTCTGCCAGGTCACGCGTCCGCGTGATCCACGCGTTCGCATCATCTGGCTTTGGGGCAGCTGTGGCAAATTATATATCGTTGCGAAGCTCCGAACGTTAGCTTTCTAACACAACTGAAACCATCTCATTTGGACCTCTGTAGCTCAAGTTATGACCGTTTGAGTGCGAAGAGGTCAGGACTGACAACTTTGCAGTTCCTTCAATTTCTTGTATTCCTTCCACTTTTGCATGCTTCCTTTCCATCCTCCAAGCCATTCTTGCCCTGTAATCTCTGAAAACACTTAACACACATATCAAGGCATCGAATGGTAATAAGAGAGGATTAAACATAGCAAATTTAAAGCCCAAAGAAGCATGTTTTCAATCATAGCACAAAATCCGGAAGGAAAAAGTAAAACCATGCAAATAGTATGAATAAGTGGGTAAAGAGTTGATAAAAACCACTCAATTGAGCACAAGATAAACCATGAAATAGTGGTTTATCAAAGGGTCATCACACACATCGGATTGGTATGCATTAGGATTAGGATTATACCCATAAGAGTTCGGAGGAGGTTGTTGCCAAGAAGGTTGTCCATAAGCTTGGGGCTCCTCCCATCCTTGATTTCCAAATCCTTGATGCACATCTTGATTGAAGCTTCCATTTTCTACAACATAGTTTGAACCACACTCATAACCAAAAGGATGAGAATTCATAGTGTCAAGAGAAAATAAAAACAATGACTAATAAGAACAAAGAGAGAAAAATTCTACACTAACAAAAACTAACAAACAAACCAAAATTCAAGCTATTCACAATATATACGATAGCCAATAACATAGCACCATTGTCCCCGGTAACGGCGCCATTTTTGATGCACAGATTTGCTCAATGGTCTAGATTTTTTCCTAAAGAAAGGAATTACTTCATTGTAAGCATAGCTCCAAACCAACAAACAACTCTCGCATCAAATTAAGATATGATTTTGTCACAAGTACAAACCCCAAATAAGAATTAACCGAAGTATTTAGACTCCGGGTCGTCTCACAAGGAATTGCAATGAAGTGGTCAATTATTGGCTATAAAGGGGGTAGGGGGGTTTTGGGTTATAAAAGGAACAAGAAAAAGTAAATTAAGCAAGTAATTAAAGAAAATAAGATAAAGAACTCTTGGCTAAGACTTAGGTAATTGAGATCACTATCCTTGTCAACAATTCAAATATTGATAATTATAAGAAACCAAGCTCATTAGGTCTACTCACTAAAGCCTTAAGTACGCAATGTCTACTCCTAGGCTTGGAGTATATCAAATGGTTTGATCAACATCAATCCATAAGTCCCGACCTAGCTACTAATTAACTTAGTAGTAGGCTAGAATCAATGGTTATCAAATTGATCTCCAAGGGTTCTAGAATTACCAATTTAATGAAACCCATGGACTCAAGATCACTCAATCCCTTTAGCCTAGGCCAAGGGTCAAGAGAACTACTCAGAAACTAGTGAAAACATTCTATCAAACACCTAATGTGCAATAAAAGTAAACATCACAAAATGCTAAAATTACGGAACCCATAACTAACATAAGCAAGAACTCAACAATATCAATGAAGATATATATAAAAGAGACATGGAAACATAAATTTGCATTAAAAGGAAATTAGATCCACAATGTTCATCAACAAAAAGGATAGAAAAATGAGAATTTAACATTACAACTAAGAAAGACAATATGTAGAAATGAGAAATTATAAAAGAAACAATATGAAATCAAGTAATTAATTCAAGATCCAAGACAATTTAACCTAATCCTAACCTAATTCTAGAGAGAAGAGGGAGCTTCTCTCTCTAGAAAACTAACTAAAGGCTCATGTTGACTAACTAATTGCTCCCCATTTACTTGGACTTCAATTCTGCATGAAATACACTCAAAAACAAGTTGGAAAAGGCTTGGGCAGCTCAGAAATTGCCCCCAGTGTTTTGCCTTTAAGTGGGTCACGTGAGAGTATCGGCGCGTACGCGCCATGTGTGCGTGCGTGTCGATTGGCTGTTTCTTCATCTGCGCGTACGCGTCATGTACGCGTGCGCGTCTCTATGCGAAGCCACTTCTGCGCGGGTGC
This sequence comes from Arachis ipaensis, assembly GCF_000816755.2. NCBI lineage: Eukaryota > Viridiplantae > Streptophyta > Magnoliopsida > Fabales > Fabaceae > Arachis > Arachis ipaensis. The sequence goes on along the minus strand of NC_029790.2, from coordinate 104,987,043 downwards.
GGCTTGTACGCGTGCGCGCCCATCGATGCATTTCCAATTCTTGTTTCCTCATGCATTCTCCACTTTGTATGCTTTTCTCCTCATTTCTTCCATCCAATACTTGCCTTATGAACCTGAAATTACTCAACAAACACATCAAGGCATCGAATAGAATTAAAGTGAATTAAAATCACCAATTTAAGGACCTAAAAAGCATGTTTTTACACTTAAGCATAATTCAATGGAGAATTACAAAACCATGCTATTTCATTGAATAAATGTGGGAAAAGGTGATAAAATCCCCTAAAATAAGCACAAGATAAATCACAAAATTGGGATTTATCAAGTGACGAACTGACGCTGAGAGAGTGGCGAACTGCCAGCGCCGAGCTTGAGAGAGTGACGAGGTGAGGGTGAGGGGCTGCCCACTGCCGACGAGCTCAAGAGAGCAGAGACAAAGAGACGAGGGCACGAAGCTGGCTTCGGGGGTGGTTTTCATTTAATCTCAGATGCGAGGCTTAGTGTTCAAAGAGGGAGTGGGGGTGCGAGCTGAAACGATGCCGTTTCAGGGGAAAATATAAAAAAATAATAAACATGACCCGGACCGAATTTGCACAAAACACGTCAGGTCGAACCGGGTTCGACCGGGTCTGTTGCATGAACGGTTCAACTGGTGGCTCGACCCGGCCAGGTGACCGAGTGACCGGGTTTCCGGTCGAACCGGCCGAGTCTGATAACTATGGGATTAGAGTTACTGGGTTACCTTATTGAATGAAACGGCGCCGTTTAGGATACAAAATTAATTTTTATATTGTTCCAATTATCTTATACTGTACCATGGCTAAAACTTAAACTATAATTAAAACAAATTTAGCATTATAAGTGGTCACTGATGATGGGTTAGTTTTTCATCTGTTATTAATAAGTTATTAAATTATTTTTTATATTATTAAGTTCTAAATCATTTTTAATTTAAAATTAATAGTATTCAACTTAATTTTTTTTATAAAATTAGATTTAAAATTTTAATATTTAAAGTAAATTATATAAAATTATTATTAGTTTTTAATTATTAAAATTTTTAAATTTTAAAAAGATAAAATATTAAAAATTATAAAAAAATACATAAAAATATTAATTAATTAAAACTCAAATGATTAAAACTGTGACCATAGACCCCTTTAGGTCACCCCCCAAAACTGTGACTATAGATTCTTTTAGGTCACCCTCCAAAATCGTGACCATAGACCCTTTTAGGTCACCCTTTTGAAAAACCATCACCATAGACTCTTTTTTGTTACTATAAAAAATCGTGATCATAGACCCCTTTAAGTCACCCCCTAAAACTGTGACCATAGACCCTTTTAGGTCACCCCCAAAACTGTGATCATAGACTCCTTTAGGTCACCTCCCAAAACCGTGACCATAAACCCTTTTAGGTCACCCTTCCGAAAAATCGTGACCCCAGACTCCTTTTTGGTCACTGTAAAAAATCGTGACTATAGACACATTTAGGTCACCCCAAAATCGTGACCATAGACCCTTTTAGGCCACTCCCAAAACCGTGACTATAGACCCCTTAGGTCACCTCTCAAAACCATGACTATAGACCCTTTTAGGTCACCTTTTTTTGAAAAATCGTGACCATAGCCCCTTTTTGGTCACCCCCAAAACCGTGACCATAGACCTTTTAAGCCACCTTTCAAAACCGTGACCATAGACTCCTTAGCTCACCCCCAAAACTGTGATCATAAACCCTTTTACGTCATCCTTTTTTGAAAAACTGTAATCATAGACCCCTTTTTTGTCACTGTAAAAAATGTGACTATAGACCCCTTTAGGTCACCCATCAAAATCATGATTATAGACCCTTTTTGGCCACTCTTTTTTAAACTGTAACTATAGATACTCTATGGTCACTCTTGCTAAAAAAAAACGTGATTATAATTTTTTTTTTTTGTGGTCATCCTAAAAAATCCTGACTATAGAGAGTCTATAATCACGATTTTTTATCGTAATTAAAAAAATCGTAGCCATAAACCCAAAATGTTGTAGTGGTTATTATCAAAGTTGATCCCCGTTAACAATACGATGAGTTAACACATTAACTTGTCACGTTATGCTCGTGGGTTCATAATGCCACGTCGGAACGACCAACTATTAGTTGAAATGGCAAATTTAGTTTTGGCTCAATTTAACCCTTTCCAATGAACATAAAAGCCTAACTAGAGCCTCGAATTTCCCAAATTAAATTGTTATTGTCGCCTTTGTGACTATAGTGGGGGCGATAGTCAAGCTTTTGGGAGCTTGACTAGGTCTCAGTCACTTGAAAGCAGGGTGAGAACTCTCAATCAAAGCAAAGCCATGAATCTTCCACACTGTTGTTGTTGGGATGCGCCTTGAGTTTTGCTGGTTTAGGACAAAAGTGAATCCCCAGCGATCGTTTAATTTCTTTACTTGCCCAAATTATAATGAGTTTTGAAAATATTGGTGCTTATTTCTTCTTAGTTAATGCATTTTAATTTTTGTTGTTATTGATGTTATAGCCTGTTGAAAAGAGAGAATGGAATTTTTTTTGTTTGGACAGATGGAGGAAAGAAGAAGGCATGGTTGGAAGATTTAATAATGAAAAGAATGTTGACTTACTATAAGATGAATTTAGTTTAGAGAATTAGCATAGTGGAAGCTGAAATTAGAGTTTTGGAAATATAGAATAATGTTATGATTATGTTTCTTTTTCTGCTTGAGTTTATCAATATTGTCAATGGGCTAGCTATATCAAAATGGTAAGTGAAATGAGCAGAGCTTATGTTGAAAAAAATCCTTAGTTTTTGGGTGAGTTTATGGATTTTTTATTTTAATAAATAAAATAATTATAATAATTATTGAAATAAATAATTTAAAAAATATTTATCAAAATAAAAAACAAACAGTGCATTTTAAATAATAAGAAGATGGACTGTCTATTTAAAATAAGCACCTTAACACGTTTACTTTTCCGTTAAAATAAGTGAAAACATACATAAGTGCACTGTTAAACTATGTTGACTCCTTTATCGTAGCCGCTAATATCTAAATAATATATTAACCCTTCATTCATCTTTGGAAATTGTATTCCATCCTCAACCGCTTCTTCTATTTCCATATCCCCCACTTCTCTTTCTACCGTAAATTCTGCTCAACTACTTTCAAATTATTTTTAAAATAAGAAAAGATAAAACAAAATATTCTTATATTATAAAAATATATAAAAAATAGACGCAAACAATAATGCAAATATTAATTTTAATTATTTCGAATTATTTTTGTACAAAAAACATTATTGAAAAAGAGATAAAAATATAAAAAAGTTTTTATAAACAAAGTAAACCTATGTATGTTTAATTTATTAATTATTATCATTAGAATTTTAAAATTATTTTTTCAATAAAAAGTTTTTAGTTTTTTATTTGTAACAATATACTAAGAATATTAGTTAAAGTTTTAAGTGAATGGAATAAGCAATAACATTAATAATGGGTAGTTAGAAAAAAAATAATCGTATTAATAGTGGGCAGTTTAACGGTGTATTTATGTATGCTTTATTGCTTTCACTTATTTCAGCGGTTAGAAAAGGTAGATGTGTTAAAGGTGCTTATTTTAAATGGACAGTTCATGTCCATCTTTTCTATTATTTAAAATACACTGTTTATCTTCCTATTATTTAAAATGGTCCATCTTTTTTATCATTTGAAACAGTCTATTTTTAAAAATTTGATCCAATTTAAATTATTAATATTTTTTATTATTTTCAAAAATTATATTTAATTATTTATATATACATATATCTTATTTACATTGTAAGGTAGATGTGCTTATTTTAAATGGACAGTTCATGTCCATCTTTTCTATTATTTAAAATACACTGTTTATCTTCCTATTATTTAAAATGGTCCATCTTTTTTATCATTTGAAACAGTCTATTTTTAAAAATTTGATCCAATTGATCCAATTTAA
>NC_029790.2:104954375-104981240 GCF_000816755.2 Arachis ipaensis | reverse complement strand
AAAATGTATTATATTACCTCATCGATATTATTGATTCGTTTGTCTTTTGTAAGTGTTTTAAAATTAAAATATAACTCGATATAGTAAGTGTAGAAGATATTTGAGTGCCTAAAAAATAAGATTATTTATTTTATTAATATTATTAATGATTTTATTTATTAAATTTTTTATAAATAACTTTATTTATAGGGCATAGTGTAAACTAAGAAAGCAAGAATAACTACAAAGTTAATTAAAATAATAAATTTATAAATTACATTTGTAAAACTTAAGTAATGACAATGAGCAACTCTAACTGCTATAAGTCACCAAAAGCGATGTCAAGAATATCATCTTCATATTATCGTTAAAAGGGTTATACAAAAAATTCCGAAAAATAAAATCGTATAGAATATAAAAGAGTCACAGTCACAAATACTTTCAAAACAGTACAGGCATATACTGTTAAGGAGTGTGCATTAGTGGACAGCAAGACTGAAGCTCAAGAAAATCAAGAATCAATTATCACAAGAAATAGTTAACAAGTTAGTTAATAAGTGAAGTTTTGTGTGCTTGGTTTGTGCTGTCACAGTGGTGTATAAATGTGCTTTCTAGTCTATTTTACGGAGAGATAGAAAAGTATTATTCAAGTTCATATTTGTTCTTTCATAGTTCTTTAAACTTCAATAAAACACGTCTTCTCTCTTCTTTTTCAATTCTATTTTTCTGCTCTGAGTTGACAGATTCTATTAGTGGTTTTTCTGCTACTAGTATCATAGTTATTTCTATATGGTATCAAGAGCATTTGGTTCTTGAACTATGGTGTCTAGAAGATCATCTGTTTCAAGAATGTATACCATCACAATTCGCCTCTCTTGAAGATCAACATAATCGAATTGATTCTACTGTATACCAACAATGGCTTCAGAATGATTACAATCTTCAGTCATGGTTGCTGGCCTCAATTGATCCAATTTTCAAAAATAAGATGGTAGGGTGTACGTCTAGTTATCAAATTTGGAAGAAATTGAAGAATATTTTGCTGAATCAATAAGATTTCGAGTAAAGCAGCTCAAAGCTCCAACTCAAAGCGACCAAGAAACTAGGACAATCACCTAGTAAGTATGTCCACAAAATAAAGACCATAGAAGACTCTCTTGCAGCTTTAGGATCTCCTTTAAGAATTGAAGAACACAAAGAAGACTTACTCGATGGTTTGAGTGAAGAATATCAAATGATACTTACCACTGTCAGCACCAAACTTGAATTGTACAGTCTTTGTGAAGTAGAGACTATCATTATGTCCTATGATGATATGCTTGACAAATTCAAGAACACCAACTTGTTGCCATAGGCTCATCTCACACAAAGCTCATACCCTTCAATTCCAAACCCTGCAAGAAGCTTCGGAGAAAGAAGAGGGCGTGGGGGCAGATCCTAACATGGAGGAAGATCATTCTTTCATAACATATGGCCTCAATGCCAATGTGGTCATTTTTGCCACAAAGCTTGGCATTGCTTTAACAGATTCAACTAAGATATTCCTCCTCCTTTCTAGAATTTTTTATCATGACAACCATCTTAATATGCCTCTTTTGTATCCTCTTCAACATAATCTCAAAGCAACATGTGCTCTAGTCTATTTTACTGAGAGATAGAAAAGTATTATTCAAGTTCATATCTGTTCTTTCATAGTTCTAGAATTGGACAATCTTTCTTATATGCATATGATTCCAAATAATTTTTCTCATTACAAAATCTAATTCATTCACTAGAAATCACTAAGAATTTGATAAGTGTGTCCAAATTTTCTAAGGATAATTGAGTTTATTTCCAATTTTATGCACACATATGTTTTGTTAAATGTGAAATGACTGATCAGATTTTGTTACAGGGGTATAGACAAGGAAGAATTTACAAATTTTACCACGTAGCAGTTCCTAGAACTTCACCTTATTCATTTACTCCTTGTGCCTTTACAATTTCTTTAGCTTCTTTAGATTTGTGGCATAAATGACTTGGACATACTGCTAAGAAAACTGTAACTACTATACTGTTCAAATGTAATATTCAACTTTATAACAATAATAACAATTCAAAATCTAATTTGTGTGAGAATTGTATGCATGCAAAAATGCACAAATTGTCCTTTTCGTTATCTCTTACTTCATATCATGCCCCTCTGCAATTGGTTTTTTCTGATGTATGGGGCCCTACTCCTTTCACTTCTCATCTTGGCTTTAAATACTATGTTACCTTTATCGATGCCTATACTCATTTTACATACTTGTGTTTTCTCAATAGCAAATTTCAGGTGTTTTATGCCTTTCAACAATTCAAAACATACATGGAGACTCTTACTAATCACAAAGTTAAGGAATTCCAATTGGATAATAGAGGTGAGTATACCTCACACAGATTTACTAATTTTCTTGCAAAAGAGAGAATTATGCAGAGGTTTACTTGCCCTTACACACTGGAGCAGAATAGTGTGGCTGAGAGAAAACATAGGCATCTCATTGAAATGAGTATTGCCATGTTATACACAGACTCCATGCCACTTATGTTTTGGGATGAGGCTGTTTTGACAGAAACTCATCTAGTTAATAGAATACCTTCTCTTTCTTTAGGTAATCGTTCACCTTTTGAAAATTTATTGGAACTCTTCCTGATTATCATTCATTAAAAATTTTTGGTAGTTGTTGTTATCCCTTGCTTAGGCCCTATAACAAAACCAAATTAGATTTTAGGTCTCACAAGTGTGTCTTTTTAGGTTATGCTTCACATAACAAAGGTTATAAGTGTCTCTCACTAAATGGTAAAATTTTTATAACTAGACATGTACAATTTGATGAGAAATCTTTTCCTTATAAGGAGCTTTTTCTTCAGACCGTCACCACTAATTCTAATGATTCTGAATCTTTAATTCCTAGCATAGGCACTGCATCTAATTCTATGCATCATTTATTATCTGCAAATAGTATAACACATAAAGCTACCACCTCTACTATTAGTCCTCTATCTACACTAAATTTGGTTCATGACATCTCTTCTACTCATTCTACTCCTACTAGTGACCTTCATTCACATCAGTCTACTATACCTATCTTTGATATACAAATCTACATACCATCTATTGACACACATCAGTCTAGTTCTCTATATAATTCACAATTGTCTTTACCTACTTTCCCTCCCTCACAAAACTATCTAATAAGCATCACATGTTAACTAGATCCAAGACAAGAGCTAATAAACCAAAAGCCTTTTCTACATCTCTAGATAGTGCTCTCGAATTAGATTCTATTTCCAAAACTGTCACTGTAGCCTTGAGCATTTCATATTGGAAGAAGGCTAAACCTGAGGAACCATACCTAGACCCTTATTCCTAAACCTGAGAATGCAAAAATCATTGGTTGCAAGTGGATTTTGACCATAAAAAGGCTTCCTGATGGAAAAATCCAAAAACACAAAGCGAGATTGGTTGCTCAAGATTTTCACTAATCTCAAGACTTTGATTTTGAGCAAGTTTTTAGCCCTGTAATTAGACCTACTACAGTTCGAATTATCCTAATCATTGCTTTGTCTAGTGATGGGGTGATAAGGCATTTCAATTTTAATAATGCTTTCTTAAATGGTGATTTGCATGAAACTATATATATGAATCAGCCGATTGATTTTGCTCGCAATTCTGATACTCATGTTTGTAAATTGAAAAAATCTCTCTATAGATTAAAACAAAGCTCCTAGAGAGTGGTTTCTGAAGTTATGTAACACTTTAAATTCCTTTGGTTTCACTAGTACAGAATTTGATACTTCTTTGTTCGTTAAGCATGGTACTACTTTTGTTTTGTACATCTTATGTTATGTAGACGATATTATTATTACTGGAAATGACCCTATTGAGATTGATTCTATGATAAAGAAGTTGAATAGCATTTTTATTTTGAAAGATCTAGGTCCTTTATCTTATTTTCTAGGTATTGAAGTATTGAGGCTTGACACTGGACAGCTTCACTTGTGCCAGACAAAGTACATTAGAGATTTGTTGTCCAAACCTGGGATGAGTGGAACAAGCTCCATGCCTCATCATTGCAATTACTGTCAACCGGTTCAGTTCGTTTGAGGATCCGAAATTGTTCAGATCAATAGTTGGGACATTGCAGTATGTGACCATAACTAGGCCTGATTTATGTTTTGCTATAAGAAAAGTAAGTCAGTTTACGAATAATCCATTGTTAGCTCATTGAAAAACTGTAAAGAGAATTTTAAGGTATTTACAAGAAACTCAAGATCATGGTCTCATCATGCACAAGTGCAATGATTACAGGTTGTATGATTTTACCGATTCGGATTGGGCTGCAGATTTAGAGGATAGGAGGTCTGTCTCGGGCTATTGTATTTTGTTAGGAACCAACTTGATTTCATGGTCACGTAGAAAAAAAGTTACCATCTCAAGGTCCTCAACAAAAGCTGAATTTTTTATGTTTAGCTGCCTGTGAAGCAGAGTTAGTTTGGATGTAGAATCTGCTACAAGAGTTGAGGATTAAATTGCCAACAGCTCCTACGATATTTTTTGACAACTTGAGCATAGTTATGCTCACTGCAAATCCAGTTTTACATGATAAAACCAAACATTTTCAGTTGAACATTCTGTGTGTGAGAGAGAAGATCAACAGCAACTCCTTGCAGGTTGTGCACATCCCAGGAGTTGAACAGATTGCTGACATATTCTTACTAAATTGCTGTCAGCCTCTTCCTTTGAACGTTTAAAAATCAAGCTCAGAGTTGTCTCAAAGACTAACTTGACCTCAAGAAGGGTGTTAAGGAATGTGCATTAGTTGACAGCAAGACTGAAGCTCAAGAAAATCAAGCATCAATTAGCACAAAAATTAGTTAGCAAGTTAGTTGATAAGTGAAATTTTGTATGCTTGGTTTGTGTTATCACAGTGGTGTATATATGTGATCTAATCTATCTTAATTTTTCTGCTCTGAGTTAACAGATTCTATTGGTTGTTCTTCTGCTACTTGTATCATAATTAGGGTTTCTATATATACAACTAGACCATGTTCACCTCTAAAACCTATATGCATTTCGAATAGTTTTCTTGATTAGACAAAAGAAAGTAAAAACTGAAAAATTCCAAATAATTAGCAAAATCAATTTTTGTTGTAGTAGCAACATCAAAGGGTGTATTTGGGTTAGCTCCATAATTAGCAACATCTCAATCATTATCAGCGACACTAGATCCAAGATTAGCTCCCTCAATTTGAAAGTTAGCAGTAATAACTATTGTTGCTAGAGCAAAAGCAGCTACAACATCATGTCACTTTTTGTGGGAATAACATTTTTTAGTGTGTTTTTTTTTTTGCCACAGCAAGTTCAAGTGAACTCTTTATACACCCTCTCAAATATTCCTAAATGAAAATGTACTTTTCCTAAAATCCCAACCAAAAGAACCCTTACAAAATTTCAACCAAAAGAAGAGGTCGAATGATTTATAAAAATGATAATCATTGATTCCGTGTCAAATCCTTATTTAAAGATAAAAAAAGTGTACACGCATTGGCATTTTTTTTTCAACTTTTTTGCTGAACAAAACTAGTAAGAACACTTTTACGGATCCGGCTCACGGATCCCGCATCCGGAATAGTCTTTGAATTTGGGTACCCGGGTTTGACCCGCTTCATCATTCTAGAAGGCCCGGAACCGAGCCACTAGAGCTCCTAACCGATAATCAAATTCAAATACCTCTCTTATCTTAACCAAATAAGATAAGATAAGATAATTACCATCACCTATATAAAGGGGAGCCCCAAGCTCCCTCAGGTACGTCATTCACTCTACACACCTTATACCTTTGAGATCTATTCTGACTTGAGCGTCGAAGTGTCTTTGCAGGTACCACCCCCCCATTGCTCCAGTCGAAGGATCCGGCATCCACCCCGACCCGCGAGTTCCCGATCCATCTCCCAACCCGTACCGGACACATATTGTACATTGGCGCTGTCTGTGGGGATTTGCAACATCGCGACAGAATGGCGGACGTCTTCGAGGAGCAGTCCCCGAGCCACCACGATAACTCCCGAACAAGGAACCCAACTCCCGAACACCGAGAGGCTACACCCCATGGAAGGATAGCAAGCGCTATTCACCAGACCACCCCACCGCAAAACAAGAAAAACGGTCCCGAAACACGGGCCCCCGAAAACCTGGGAGGAAAGGCAGCCTAGATAATCCAAGATCTCTGCCTCTGAGTACAAGAACTCGAGGGACGAGTTGCAACTAAGGAAAAGCACCACATCAAAAACGGAAGTCACGCGACTTCCAGATCAAGATCTCGTCATGAAACCAGACACGGCAGGTCGCCCGAGCGGCGACACAGCAAGAGGTACTCCCGCGACCCGAGTCATCGACATGACACGGACGACGATCGACGACACCGAGAAACCAAACGCACAAGAAACGACCATGTGATAATGGGAGCTACTTCCTTTACCGAAAGAATTCTGAGAGCAAAACTCCCTAAGGGTTTCGACAAGCCCACGGATATGAAGTATGACGGAACCAAAGATCCCCAGGAATACCTAACGGCCTTCGAGGCCAGGATGAACCTAGAAGGGGCCGCCGATGCGGTTCGATGCAGGGCCTTCCTTGTAACCCTAGCCGGGCCCGCGATTAAATGGTTTAATGCCCTTCCCAACGGATCCATAACTGGATTCTACGATATCTCGCAAAAATTCATGGCCCAATTCACCACCAGAATCACAAAAGCCAAGCACCCCGTCAGCTTGTTGGGAGTTACCCAGAGAAAGGACGAGTCCATGACAAAATACCTTGACCGCTTCAACGACGAATGCTTGACGGTCGATAGACTCACGGACTCAGTCGCAAGCCTTTGTCTAACTAACGGACTCATGAATGAAGACATTCGGAAACACCTCACCACCAGACTGTTGTGGTCCATGCACGAGATCCAGGGCGTCGCAAAGGAGTACATAAACGACGAAGAAGTAAGCCAAGTCGTAGCCGCCAATAAATGGTAGCACGGCAACACAGCACCTCGACATAACCCCCCACCAAGAGAAAACCAGAAGGAACATCCCAAAACGACAAACATAAACCGACCCCCCAGAGTTGAAAAATTCTCTAACTACACACCCCTGACAACCCCGATCACTGAGATATACCACCAAATAGCAGACCGAGTTATCCTCCCAAAAGCCCGACAACTCAAGAAAAGAACGAGCGGCAGCAAAACTCTATACTGTGACTACCACCGAGGATACGGACATAGGACACAAGACTGTTTTGACTTAAAAGATGCTCTCGAACAAGCTATACGAGATGGCAAGCTCCCCGAGTTCGCCAAAATCATCAGGGAACCAAAATGCGCAAAAAGAGACAGATCACCAGAGAGAAAAGGACGCAACCTGAGGACGCAGAGACAAGCCCCCAGGGAAAGCCCAGAGACAGACCCGACCATAATCGTAAACGTCATCACAGGCAAAGACACCCCGGGAAAATCGAAATCAACACTCAAGAAGGATCTCAAGATCTTGGCAGTCAGAAACCAAACCCCAACCGTCACCATTGGTAACGCAATAACATTCTTTCCTAAGGACTGCCAACACGGCACCTCGGCGGAAGACGCCCCGTTCGTCATCTCGGCAAAGATTGGAACCGTGCTAGTTAGAAGAATACTGGTGGACACGGGAGCAGACTTCAACATCCTTTTCAGAGGATCCTTTGACAAGCTCGAACTCCGCAACGACAACCTCCAGACACACCATAATGGAGTCACCGGACTCGGAGAGAACTTCCTCAAGCCAGACGGTTCCATCGTCCTCCGCCTCACCATAAGGACAGAAAACCAAAGGAAGACAATCCTATCCGAGTTCTGGTCCTCAAGGACTCCACCGCTTACAATGTTATCCTTGAAAGGAAAATAATCAATGATCTCTCAGCCATCATCTTCACAAAATTCCTCCTCATGAAGTTCACCGCGGAGGACGGCTCCATCGGAACAATCCACGGAGACCGGAAAATCGCAGTAGAATACGACAACACCAACCTAGCCCTAAGGAAGAGATCCCACGACGTGGCCGGCATATACTTAGCTGACCTGGAAGCCCGGCATGACGGATAGCCTAGACCAGAACCAGAGGTAGACATGGAGAAACTACAAATAGGACACACCAAAGAAGAATACACTTTCATCAACAGGAATGATAAACCCCAATTTTAGGATTTATCTTGTGCTTAATTTAGTAGATTTTATCCATTATTCTCACACTTATTCATTTAATTCGCATGTTTTATATTTTCCTTCCAAATTTAAGCTATGATTGAAAACATGCTTCTTTGGCCTTAAACTTGCTAATTTTAATCCTCTCTTATTACCATTCGATGCCGTGATATGTTTGTTAAGTGTTTTTAGGGTTTATAGGACAGGAATGGCTTAGAGGATGGAAAGGAAGCATGCAAAAGTGGAAGGAATACAAGAAATTGAAGGAATTGCTAAGTTGTCAAGCCTAACCTCTTCGTACTAAATTGATCATAACTTGAGCTACAGAGGTCCGAATGAGGCGGTTTCAGTTGTGTTGAAAAGCTAACATCCGGGGCTTCAAAATGATATGCAATTTGCCATAATTGCCATGCAGTTAGGCGACGCGTACGCGAGGATGACACGTACGCGTGACCTCGCGAAAGTTCAACGACGCGTACGCATGACAGAGCCACATGCTGCACGTATCAGAAAACGTTGCAGGCGATTTCTGGGCTATTTTTGGCCCAGTTTCAAGCCCGAAAATACTGATTAGAGGCTGCAGAGTGGAGCTGGATAGGAGAACATTCATTCACATAATATTAGGTTTTAGATGTAGTTTTTTGGAGAGAGAGACTCTCTCCTCTCTCTAGGTTTTAGAGTTCTTAGTTTTATTCCTTTTCAATTTTTGAATTCTATCTTATTTCAACTTAGTTCTCTTCAACTTTTAATTGTTGTAGCATTCTAGTTTATTTATTTCCCTTGTTGATTACTTTATGTTGTACATTTAGGTTATGAATTCTCATGTTAGATTTGATTTCCCTTTTTAATGCAATTTGAGGTATTTCATGTTTATTGCTTCTTTTGTTATTTGATATCATTGATTTTGCAATTGTTGGTTTTCGATTTTATTATACCTTGTTAATTTTCTATACTTTTATTTTGTGCCCACCAAGTGTTTGATAAAATGCTTGGTTGGATTTTAAATTAGCTTTTTATGTTCTTAGCTTAGATTGAGTAAATTGGAGACTCTTGAATTGTCAAAGTCTCTTGTTGGTTAGTTATTGAAACTAGCTAGTTGGCTTGAGCTTCACTAACTCTAGTATTTGATTAGGACTTGTGAATTCAAGTTGATTTTCTCACTTGACTTACCTTCAATTGTTAGAGGTTAACTAAGTGATAGTAAAAGGCAATTACCATCGCAAGTGACTATGATAATGGGGTTGGGAATTCTAATTATCAATCATTGCTAAGACCTTTCTTAATTATTATTTTATTTCCTTGTTATTCTACTTTCTTGTTCCTCATTTCAAAACCCAAAAAAAGATACAATCTCGTAACCAATTATAAATACACCTCCCTGCAATTCCTTGAGAGACGACCCGAGGTTTAAATACTTCGATTGATTTTTATTGGGTTTGCTTAAGTGACAAACAAATTAAATTTGATTGAGGTTTAATTGTCAGTTTAGATCTATGCTTGCTGATGAGCGGATAATTTATACGCTTTTTGGCATTGTTTTTAGGTAGTTTTTAGCATGTTTTAGTTACTTTTTATTATATTTTTATTAGTTTTTATGCAAAAATCACATTTCTGGACTTTACTATGAGTTTGTGTATTTTTCTACAATTTCAGATATTTTCTGGCTGAAATTGAGGGATCTGAGCAAAGGTCTGATTCAGAGGCTGAGAAAGGACTGCAGATGCTGTTGGATTCTGACCCTCCTGCACTCAAAGTGGATTTTCTGGAGCTACAGAAGCCCAATTTGAGCGCTCTTAATTGCGTTGGAAAGAAGACATCTTGGGCTTTCCAGAAATATATAATAGTCCATACTTTGCTCGAGATTTGATGGCCCAAACTGGCGTCTAATTTCCTGCCAAAGAACTTTTTCTGGCGTAAAACGCCGGAACTGGCACTAGAACTGGAGTTAAACGCCCAAACTGGCATCCAAGCTGGCATTTAACTCTAGAAAAGGCCTATGCACGTGTAAAGCTCTGATCAGCCCAAGCACACACCAAGTGGGCCCTGGAAGTAGATTTTTGCACTATCTGCACTTAGTTACTCAATTTCTGTAATCCTTAGTAACTAGTTTAGTATAAATACTAGTCTTTCCTATTGTATTCGGATCATATCATCTGATCAGCTTATGCCATTGTTCACGTTTGGGAGGCTGGCCATTCGGCCATGCCTAGACCTTTTTATCTTATGTATTTTCCAATGGTGGAGTTTCTATACCTCATAGATTAAGGTGCGGAGCTCTGCTGTTCTTCATGAATTAATGCAAGTACTATTGTTTCTCTTTCAATTCACGCTTACTTCTTCTCCAAGATATACTCCTGAACCTAATTCAGTTAAGTCAAAATGAAGGGGTGACCCGTGATAATCACCCACTATCTTCGTTACTCGCTTAGCCAAGATCTACGTGCCTGATAACCACAAGCGGTCTACATGATGTTCAACGTAGTCATTGGACGACAGCCGGAGTATAGTCACTTGGGTGTCTGATCCACGGATTTGACTTGCCTCTCCTGACAACAAAGCATTCAAATCCGTGAGATTAGAACCTTCGTGGTAGAGGCTAGAACTAATTGGCAACATTCCTGAGATCCGAAAAGTCTAAACCTTGTCTGTGGTATTTCGAGTAGGATCTGGGACGGGATGACTGTGACAAGCTTCAAACTCACAAATGTTGGGCGCAGTGACAGTGTGCAAAAGGATAGAGAGATCCTATTCCGACACAAGTGAGAACCGACAGATGATTAGCCGTGTGGTAGCTGTGCCTGGTATTTTTCATCCGAGACGAGAGATCCGACAGTTGATTAGCCATACAGAAACCGTACCTGGACCATTTTCACTAAGAGGACGGATGGTAGCCATTGACAATGGTGATCCACCAACATACAGCTTGCCATGGAAGGGAGCACACATGATTGGATGAAGACAATAGGAAAGCAGAGTTTCAAAAGCAACAAAGTATCTCCAAACGCTTATATGAAATTCCCACCAATGAATTACATAAGTATCTTTATTTTAATTTATGTTTTATTTATCTTTCAATTATCAAAACTCATAACCAATTGAATCCGCCTGACTAAGATTTACAGGATGATCATAGCTTGCTTCAAGCCACCAATCTCTGTGGGATCGACCCTTACTCGCGTAAGGTTTTATTACTTGGACGGCCCAATGCACTTGCTGGTTAGTTGTACCGGAGTTGTAAAAAGTGTGATCACAATTCCGTGCACCAAGTTTTTGGCACCGTTGCCGGAGATTGTTCGAGTTTGGACAACTGACGGTTCATCTTATTGCTTAGATTAGGTAACCTTCTTTCTTGTTTCAACCTTTATTTTCTTTTAAAAAAGTTTTTAAACAAATATTTCAAAAAAAAAAGGTTTCGAAAAAAATGTTCTTCAGAATTTTTAAAAATGAATTCCACCTTAGAGCTCCATGATGATATGTTGAAACTTGGCTAGCTATTAAGTCATGTCTAATCTTTTGGACTGAAGCTTCCACTTATCATTGCAGCTATTGGAGGAGCCTTTGGATTCTCATTTATAATTCTATGCTAAAGCTTGGCTGGCCATTTGGCCATGTCTAATTCTTTTGGACCGAAGCTTTAGACTAACATTACATGAATCCTGGAATTCTTATTAAAAATTTTGAATTTCTTTATTTTCTTTTTCCAAAATAATTTCAAAAAAATACAAAAAAAATTTAATAAAATCATAAAAACCAAAAAAATTGTGTTTCTTGTTTGAGTCTTGTGTCAAATTTTAAGTTTGGTGTCAATTGCATTTTTTTATTTTTCTTAAAATTTTTGAAAATTCATGCATTATGTTCTTCATGATCTTCAAGTTGTTCGTGATGATTTTCTTTGTTTGATCTTTACATTTTCTTGTTTTGTGTCTTTTCTTGTTTTTCATATGCATTTTCAAATTGTTAGTGTCCCTAGTACAAAAGTTCTTAAGTTTGGTGTCTTGCATGTCTTTCTTTTCTTAAAAATTTTCAAAAATATGTTCTTGATGTTCATCATGATCTTCAAAGTATTCTTGGTGTTCATCTTGACATCCAAAGTGTTCTTGCATGCATTATTTGTTTTGATCTTAAATTTTTATGTTTTGTTTCATTTTGTTATTTTTCTCTCTCCTCAGTAAAAATTCAAAAATAAAAAAATATATATTTTCCTTATTCTTCTCATAAATTTTGAAATTTTGGGTTGACTTAGTCAAAAAGTTTTAAAATTTAGTTGTTTCTTATTAGTCAAGTCAAAATTTCAATTTAAAAACTTTATCTTTTCAAATCTTTTTCAAAATCAATTCTTTTTCATTTTTTTTATGATTTTCGAATTTCATTCTTAAAATTTTTTAAAATCTTTTTCATTTTTCTTTTAATGTTTTCGAAAATTTTAAAACTAATTTTTCAAAATCTTTTTCTTAATTTTATTTCATATTTTCGAAAATCCTTGCTAACAATTTATGTTTTGATTCAAAAATTTCAAGTTTGTTACTTTATTGTTAAGAAAGGTTCAATCTTTAAATTCTAGAATCATATCTTTTAGTTTCTTGTTAGCCAAGTCATCAACTTTAATTTTAAAAATCAAATCTTTTTAATTTCTTTTTCAATTCTTTTTCAAAATAAATTTCAATCATATCTTTTTAAAATTTTAATTTCAAAATCTTTTTCTAACTTCTTATCTTTTCAAAATTTATTTTCAAATCTTTTTCAACTAACTACTTGACTTGTTTGTTTTAATTTTAAAAAGTTTACTATTTCTTATCTCTTTCAAAATCACCTAACTACTTTTCCACTTCTAATTTTCGAAAATCACTAACCACTTTTTCAAAAATCTTTTTAATTAACTAATTATTTTAGTTTTTAATTTCTTGTATTTCTTTTTCAAATTTTCAAAACTAACTTAATTAATTAAATAAAAATAAAAATATTTTTCTTTTCCCTCTTCTTAAAATTCGAATATTCTCTCTCATCTCTTTCTATTTAGTTTATTTATTTACTAACATTTCTCTAATACTCATCTAATAATTCGAATTCTCTTCCTCTCTCTGTGTTCAAATTCTTCTTATTCTCTCTACCTCATTCTTCTATTCTTTTTTTCCTCTGACACATAAAGGAATCTCTATACTGTGACATAGAGGATTCCACTACTCTCTTTGTTCTCTTCTTTTTTATATGAGCAGGAACAAAGATAAGGACATTCTTGTTGAAGCTGATTCTGAACCTGAAAGGACTCTGAAGAGGAAGCTAAGAGAAGCTAAAGCACAACACTCCGGAGAGGACCTTACAGAAAATTTTGAAAAAGAAGCAGACATGGCAGCCGAACCCAACAACAATGGTGGAGATGTAAGGAAGATGCTTGGTGACTTTACTGCACCAACTTCCAACTTCTATGGAAGAAGCATCTCAATTCCTGGAATTGGAGCAAACAACTTTGAACTTAACCCTCAATTAGTTTCTCTAATGCAGCAGAATTGCAAGTTTCATGGACTTCCATTGGAAGATCCTCATCAGTTCTTAGCTGAATTCTTGCAAATCTGTGACACTGTTAAGACCAATGGGTTGATCCCGAGGTATATAGACTTATGCTTTTTCCCTTTGCTGTAAGAGACAGAGCTAGGATATGGTTGGACTCACAACCTAGAGAAAGCCTGAACACTTGGAAAAAATTGGTCAATACTTTCTTGGCCAAATTCTTTCCACCTCAAAGGATGAGCAAGCTTAGAGTGGAAGTCCAAACCTTCAAACAGAAGGAAGGTGAATCCCTCTATGAAGCTTGGGAAAGATACAAGCAATTGATCAGAAGGTGTCATTATGATATGCTTTCAGAATGGAGCATCTTAGGTATATTCTATGATGGTCTGTCTGAATTGTCCAAGATGTCATTGGACCACTCTGCTGGTGGATCTCTTCATCTGAAGAAAACACCTGCAGAAGCCCAGGAACTCATTGAAATGGTTGCAAATAACCAGTTCATGTATACTTCTGAAAGAAATCCTGTGAATAATGGGATGACTCAGAAGAAAAGAGTTCCTGAGATTGATACTCTGAATGCTATATTGGCTCAAAATAAAATATTGACTCAGCAAGTCAATATGATTTTTTAGAATCTGACTGGAATGCAAGCTGCATCCGGCAGTACTAAAGAAGTCTCCTCTGAAGGAGAAGCTTATGACCCTGAGAATCCTGCAATGGAAGAGGTGAATTACATGGGAGAATCTCATGGAAACACCTATAATCCTTCGTAGAGGAATCATCCTAATTTCTCATGGAAGGATCAGCAGAAGCCTAATCAAAGCTTCAATAATAATAATGGTGGGGGAATTCGGTTTGGCAATAGCAAACCTTTCCTATCATCGTCTCAGCAACAGACAGAATTCTAGGCAGAGCCTCTCTGACTTAGCAACTATAGTCTCTGATCTATCCATGACCACTCTCAGTTTTATGACTGAAACAAGGTCTTCCATCAGAAACACTACAAGAAAACAGCTCTATTGCCACGCTTTTAAAGCGTGGCGAAAAACTGAAAAAAGCGTGGCGATAGCTTTTCGCCACGCTTTTTGAGCTACTGCCACGCTTTTGAAAGGGTGACCTATGAAAGGGTGGCGGTTGCTCTATCGCCACGCTTTTGGTGGCCTATCGCCACGCTTTTTCTTTTGCCACGCTTTTTACAAATGGTCACCCTTTGAAGCGTGCTGTATGTGAGAGATATGGCCACGCTTTTAAAGCGTGGCCATATGGGAGATATGGCCACGCTTTTGAAGCGTGGCGATAGAGAGAGATATGGCCACGCTTTCAAAGCGTGGCGATAGAGATAGATATGGCCACGCTTTCAAAGCGTGGCGATAAAGAGATATGGCCACGCTTTTAAAACGTGGCCATATCCAGAGGTACGGCCACGCTTTAAAAGCGTGGCAATAGCCTTATAAAATTAAAAAAAAAATCCTTTTACTGATTTTTACCTATTCGATACAAAATATAAATTTTTCAGTTCTATTTTATTACCAAACTTATAAATATAGTATGCAATTTTTATTACAAGACAAATCAAATAATAATTAGTGACATACAAAATTTTTGCTATAATTGTTTTATATATTAAAAAATTAATACTCAAATACAAAATAAATCTCGAGTTCAAATTCCAAAACTAAAAACTGAAAAAAAATACAGAAACAATATAACTTAAATCCTAAGTCCTTTGCTGTTCCTCCTTCCTCTAGCCCTCTTAAACTTCCTTCCTTTAAATCATACATAGTTGTTTCGGAAACATTTGTGAATTTTTTACCTGCAAAAGATGGCAAAAACAGATACAAAATTGATAAATTATTTTGAAGCTTCACTTTCCATTCTTGACAACACTAGCTTTATTTTCTTTTAGCCTATTACTCAAAGTCGCAAACCAAAACATGTGTTATCTTGTAAAAAAACTTTAGAAAAAGATTAAAGAATAAAATTCTTGAAATTGTAAATTCACGCTTTTCTTGTGTTCCCACGCATCTCCACAATACAGTTTGGATCCTTTTTGTCAAAGCTCTGCCCAAAAGCTTAGAAAGAGAATAAAGGGACAAACTTGGATGATATACATGCAAGCACAAATATCCAAACTCAATTATTGTAAAAGGCATTTCCACTTAAAAGGGTCATAGGAAAGAAGAAGAGAATTAAGGAAGGAATACCAGTGCTGTAGGGGCTCTCAACTTTAACTTGGGCACTCAGACAAACTCCCATGCTAGAAACAGGTTCCTCAATTATTGAATGCTTGTTTGTTGTGTGAAGATTTCAATAAAAAAAGCTGAGAACTCAAGTTAAGGTCTAGCACAACTGCATAAACAAACAAACAAACAACCATGAAAGGTGGACTGAATACAGAATAAGAAACAAGAAAAGATTTGAGGCCAAGAACCTGGTGGGGAAATGCATTAGGACCCAGTTCTATTTTCCTTTTAACTTCAACCTTTATGGCCCCCCATCCCTTCAATTTTAATTAATGCCTACAAGTTATAATGCCACTGCAATTTACAAGCAATAAGTACACTAACTACACTAAATTGTGCAAAAACACAAACTTCACTAACTCTATACAATCAATATACACACAAATTCTGCCAAAAATAAAACAGTAAAAACGAATTCTGCCAAAACAAGGTGATGAAAGTTAGATATCATGTCACATAAAGGTAACCCTTTAACTCTGTCAGCTTTAAAGTTTAAATAGCACTTTACTAAGTGATTAGTTGATTACTATTCAACTAATGTGTAGGCAACTAGGCATTAGGATTTACATTTCTGACCCATGAAACTCACCATGCTTTTGTAATTAGTCTAGATATAGCAACTGTGCAAGATCACATGGCTTCTAATTAATATTTAATAATACACAAAAATTGATTATTACAAGAGTATTCTATGAAGTTTAAAGATATTGATGCCATTCAGCTATTATAGCTAAAAATCAACCTATCTCACCAACTCAATTATTCTTATGAAAGTCTATATATCCACCAAACAAATATTGGATAAAGGTACCGGCATTAGAATAAGAATTGGGTACAGAAAAAAATCCAAATATGTTCAACTATAGTAATAAATCCATTCATATGCTTCCTTTTTTTCCCTACCAATTTATACAATAACATGACCATATTGCTCCTACCAGGGATAATCGCAGGTTGAAGAAAAAACGATAAAAAAATAACCCCATGAAGCTAGGTACCCTTAGAAGAGAGTATGGTGAGTATAGTGCTGCTTCTGCATGCATCACAGGAAATGAATATATACATGTAGAGATGATAAAAGTGAGAACAAAGTTTAGATCCATGCATAAGATAAATTAAAGGACTGATATCAAAATTAATGATATATGTCAAGAGGAGCAAGCAAGCAATCAGTTAAACTTGCATTGGTCACAGAATTAGAGATAGTGGTTCAGTGAGTGATTCTAACGAAATTCCACTTCTATGGAGACAATCCAGCCTGGCAAATAGATCTTCTTTCTTATTCTACTATATTATATATATAGTTGGCCTGGGTCAAACTTCAGATATCACATGTATGTTAATCCAATACAATAAGTAGACAGACATGTCAATGTCTGAAAACTGGAGTAGATAGAACCTAGAACTTGCATTTAGAGACCAAAAACATGTGTGTAGGTCAAGCCTCAACATTTTCATTGGTCTTAAAAAATTTAACATATAAATGGAAAGAATCTTTTGACAATAACAGAACCTAACCACTCAATTATACATGATTATACTTTAAATTTTTCTCTCCTCAACTGTTTTTTTCCTTTCAATTAGGCGGAATTAAGATAAGAACAACCTAAATATAAGATAAGATCTAATGATCCGTACGGATATATGGGCTAGCTAGATGATTTTACATTGTTTCAACAGTGCTGAACACACTTTAATTATTACTTTAATATTGCAGGTTATTCGAGCTTATCTACAACTTACTACAATTACAGAAATGATCATTTTTTATGCACTCATGAATCATGATTATATTGCTGAAAAAGGAGTATTCTCGTGTGGTTGATTAATATGGAGTAGGAGGAAGAAGGTGATTCTTAACCAAAGACCAAGACTCTTGCAAGTTTTCTTTAACCCATAGAAGCTGAAAAGTTTAGAATACTTTGGAAAATGAGTTCATAAAAGAGAGAATGATTCTTAAAACTATAGATGATGTAACAATAAATCATGTGAACCAACTGCATTGAGCAAAATGTAACCAGTTCAGTAGCTGGGAATGTAAACTTACCCATATCTGATCCATTCCAGGACAAGTTTTCAAATTCAAGGTCATTATCTTCCTCATTGCCAGTGGGTGCTTCAATCACACTAAGAGCAAGTTGCAACTAGCTTCTTTCAACTTTTGAATGAAATCATCAAACCTGTCTTCCAATTGCATAAGGCTATTAGCAAGTTGATTGCAGACACTAACTTCGCCATCCCAGTTCTCGCATAGCCAGAACATTTGCCACACACTTCGCAATACTGAGATGCTCATTGCTCCAACCTGAAACATGACTGTAAGTTCACCAAACGAGGATTGACTTCCAATTAATTCTCAGGGTATGTTTGGTTCGGGTTGAAATTTTTATGGATGAGCTCTGCATATAATTATACACAGCAAACTGTTCCATGAAAATTTCTACATTATCAAAGTATCAATAAGAATTTAGAGCTGATGAATTAAGTCACTATCACTTTCATTCAATTTTCTCTTCCCCATTCTAGAAAATTCAAAAAATCATAAATATAAATATCAGATTATCAATAAATAATTTCCTTTTCCAAATCACCAGAATACAAAATCAAAACCAAATCCAAATTCAAACATCCAAGCATAGTTATCACGCAATCATTCTACACATAAACAAGTAGACAAAAAAGATCCAAAGAAGAAAGTAGGAATTTACCATATCTTCAACTTCTTGGAATCAGCTTTCTCCAGTGCAGCTTCAGAACCCTTTCTCTTACCATTGAGAGACTTCAAAGCCTCCTTCACAGACTCTGCAACCTCGGCGACACAGCGCTCAGACTCTTCCCTATACTTGGCAACATACTTGTGAGCTTCTCCATCGCCAGCAACCTTCTTACCTTTCTTCATCTGCTTCTTCAGAAACTCCTCCACAACCTTCTCCAGCCACCGCTCCTCCTCCGCTGCCTTCCACTCCTCCAGCTTCTCTCTGCATTCACGTGCCTCAGCCTTCTCCCACTCATGTCCCTGCAAGCGTCAAAATTGTTCGTCTTTTTTTTTTCGGCCTACATCGCCGCCCTCGAAGCAGCGATCCGAACCCTCCCATGCCGCCCTAGAGCTGCAGAAGGAGTCGCACTGTCGGGAAGATGTTGCTGCCCTCCGGCGAGCAGATGGCCGAGGAGGAGACGGTAAGAGGCTAATAGCGTAAACGACGAGGAGACGGTAAGAGGCTAATGACGCTGACGCTGTTGGATGCTAGGGCAGAGGCGACGAGGAGACGAGGCGGAGGGGAGGCTAACGGCGCAGCGAGGGCGGTGCCGGTGACGGCGGGGATCTGAGCTCTTCCTGGGTTGGCATTGATGAGAGTGACGGTAAGAGTTGAGAGTGAGAGAGTCAGGAACAGGATCGAAGCATTTGGATGGCCAAGTTTGAGGGTTATTGGGTTGGGGGTGGGTAATTAGGGGTTTTTTTTTTTTATAAAAAAACTTTTGGCCACGCTTTATAAATGCTACCAAAATGAAACCCTATTGCCACGCTTTCAAAACGTTTCTGTTTCTCTCTATCGCCACGCTTTTGAAGCTTGGCAGAAAAAAAGTGTGGCCGTATCTCTAATCAATTGCCACTCTCACAAAAGCGTGGCCATGGACCCTTTTCGCCACGCTTTTGAAGCGTGGCGAGAAAAAACGTGGCCAAATCTCTATTCAATCGCCACCCTCACAAAAGCGTGGCCATTGACCACTTTTGGCCACGCTTTTAAAGCGTGGCAAAAAAAAAGCGTGGCCATAGGCCATTTTTCTTGTAGTGAAATTTGGAGACACAAGTGGGTCAGGTGAGTAAAATAGTTACTGAAACTCCTCTTAGTACTCTCCCAAGCAGTACAGAAGAGAATCCTAAAAGAGAGTGCAAGGCCATAACTATATCCAAAGTGGCCGAACCTGGAGAGAGTAAAAAGGCAGTGATTTCTAGTGAGGAAGACCTTGCTGAACATCCACTGACCAATAAGGAGTTCCCTATTGAGGAACCAAAAGAATCTGAGGCTCATATAGAGACCATAGAGATTCCATGGAACTTAATGCTGCAGTTCATGAGCTCTGATGAAGATTCTTCCTCTGATGAGGATGAAGATCTTGTTGAAGAGCAAGTTGCTCGGTATCTTGGAGCAATCATGAAGTTGAAGGCCAAGCTATTTGGTAATGAGAATTGGGAGGATGGACCTCCATTGCTCATTAAGGAACTGAATACCTTGGTTCAGCACCAAAAGAAACCGGATCCCGGAAGGTTCTTAATTCCTTGCACCATAGGCACCATAACCTTTGAGAAGGCTCTGTGTGACCTGGGGTCAGGTATAAACCTCATGACACTCTCTGTAATGGAGAAACTAGGGATCTTAGAGGTACAAGCTGCAAAAATCTCACTAGAGATGGCAGACAAATCAATGAAACAGGCTTATAGACTTGTAGAGGATGTCTTAGTGAAGGTTGAAGGCCTTTACATCCCTGCTGACTTCATAATCCTAGACACTGGGAAGGATGAGGATGAATCCATCATCTTTGGAAGACCTTTCCTAGCCACAGCAAGGGCTGTGATTGATGTGGACAGAGGAGAGTTAGTCCTTCAATTGAATGAGGACTACCTTGTGTTTAAGGCTCAAGGATCTTCTTCTGTAAATATGGAGAAGAAGCATGAAAAGCTTCATCCAATTCTCTCCATACAGATTCAAGCAGAGCCCCCACATTCAAACTCTAAGTTTGGTGTTGGGAGGCCACAATCATGCTCTGAGTATCTGTGAAGCTCTATAAGAGCTCACTGTCAAGCTATTAACATTAAAGAAGTGCTTATTGGGAGGCAACCCAATCTTAGTTATCTATGTTAATTACTTTTTCATTTGTTTTTCATTTCCATGTTATATTTTCTTTAGGTTGATGATCATGTGGAGTCATAAAAACAGCTGCAGAATTAAAGCAGAATCAAAAACAGCATCAAAAATAGCACACCCTGGAGGAGAGGCTTACTGGCGTTTAAACGCCAGTAAGGATAGCAGAATGGGCGTTTAATGCCCAGTCTGGCAGCATTCTGGGTGTTAAACGCCAGAATTGGCAGACAGACTGGCGTTTAACGCCAGAAAAGGGTATCTGGCTGGCGTTAAACGCCAGAAAAGGGCATCAGCCTGGCGTTTAATGCCAGGAAAGGCAGCAGAGCTGGCGTTAAACGCCAGAAATGGCATACAGAGGGTGTTTAAACGCCAGAAATATGCAGGGACCAGAATTTCTTGACACCTCAGGATCTGTGACCCTCACAGGATCCCCACCTATCCCAATTCACTCTCCTTTTCACACCTTTCCATAATACTCTTCCCCAAAATAACCTCCACCAATCACCTCCATCTCTTCTTCCTTTAATCCTTTCATTCTTCTTTTGCTCGAGGACGAGCAAACCTTTTAAGTTTGGTGTGAGAAAAAGCTCTGCTTTTTATTTTTCCATAACCATTAATGGCACCTAGGGCCAGAGAAACCTCTAGAAAGAAGAAAGGGAAGGCAATTGCTTCCACCTCCGAGTCATAGAAGATGGAGAGATTTATCTCAAAAGCCCATCACTAGAAAAAGGATGGAGCAAACAAGAGAGCCCACTTATGGACCTCAACAAGAGCATGAGGAAGTCCCTCATCAAGAAATCCTTGAGATGCCTCAAGGGATGCATTTCCCTCCACACAACTATTGGGAGAAACTTAACACCTCTTTAGGAGAATTGAGTTCCAACATGGAGCAACTAAGAGTGGAACACCAAAAGTACTCCATCATCCTCCATGAAATCAGAGAGGACCAAAGAGCCATGAGGGAAGAGCAACAAAGGCAAGGAAGAGATATTGAGAAGCTCAAGCACTCCATAGGATCTTCAAGAGGAAGAACTAGCCACCGTCACTAAGGTGGACCCGTTCTTTCATTTCCTTGTTCTTATTTTTCTGTTTTTTGTTTCTATGCTTTATGTTTTGTCTATGTTTGTGTCTTCATTACATGATCATTAGTGTTTAGTGTCTATGTCTTAAAGCTATGAATGTTCCATGAATTTTTCACCTTTCTTAAATGAAAAATGTTTTCTGAAAAAGAAAAAGAAGTACATGAATTTTGAAATTTATCTTGAAATTAGTTTAACTATTTTGATGTGGTGGCAATACTTCTTGCTTTCTGAATGTATGCTTAAACAGTGCATGTTTGAAATTGGAATTAAGAAAATTTAACTCTTGAAAGAATAATGAAAAAGGATACATGTTATTGGTGATTTGAAAAATCATAAAACTGATTCTTGAAGCAAGAAAAAGCAGTGAAAAGCAAAAGCTTGCGAAAAAAATTACGAAAAATAAAGAAAAAAAGAAAGAAAAAGAAAAAGCAAGCAGGAAAAGTCAATAGCTCTTTAAACTAAAAGGCAAGAGCAAAAAGCCAGTAACTTTTTAAACTAAAAGGCAAGGGTAAAGAGGATCCAAGGCTTTGAGCATCAGTGGATAGGAGGGCCCAAAAGGAATAAAAGCCTGGCCTAAGCAGCTAAATCAAGTTGTCCCTAACCATGTGCTAGTGTCATGAAGGTCCAAGTGAAAAGCTTGAGACCGAGTGGTAAAAGTCGTGATCCCAAACAAAAGAGTATGCTTAAGAACTCTGGGCACCTCTAACTGGGGACTCTAGCAAAGCTGAGTCACAATCTGAAAAGGTTCACCCAGTTATGTGTCCGTGGCATTTATGTATCCGGTGGTAATACTGGAAAACAAAATGCTTAGGGTCACGGCCAAGACTCATAAAGTAGCTGTGTTCAATAATAAAAAAGAACTTAACTAGGAAAATCAATAACATTATCTGTATTTCTGAGTTCCTAAAGAGGCCAACAATTCTGAACTCCAATGGATAGAGAGATGCCAAAACTATTCAGAGGCAAAAAGCTACTAGTCCCGCTCATCTAATTAAAACTAATCTTCATTGAAATTTTTGAAATTTATTGTATTTTCTCTTATTTTTATCTTATTTTGTTTTTAGTTGCTTGGGGACAAGCAACAATTTAAGTTTGGTGTTGTGATGAGCGGATAATTTATACACTTTTTGGCATTGTTTTTAGGTAATTTTTAGCATGTTTTCGTTACTTTTTATTATATTTATATTAGTCTTTATGCAAAAATCACATTTCTGGACTTTACTATGAGTTTGTGTATTTTTCTGTAATTTCAGGTATTTTCTAGCTGAAATTGAGGGATCTGAGCAAAGGTCTGATTCAGAGGCTGAGAAAGGATTGCAGATGCTGTTGGATTCTAACCCTCCTGCACTCGAAGTGGATTTTTTGGAGCTACGAAAGCCCAATTGGCGCGCCCTTAATTGTGTTGGAAAGTAGACATCTTGGGCTTTCCAGAAATGTATAATTGTCCATACTTTGCCCGAGATTTGATGGCCCAAACTGGCGGCTAAACGCTAGCCAAAGACTCTTTTCTGGCGTAAAACGCTGGAACTAGCACCAAAACTGGAGTTAAATGCCCAAACTGGCATCCAAGCTGGCATTTAACTCTAGAAAAGGCCTATGCACGTGCAAAGCTCAATGCTCAGCCCAAGCACACACCAAGTGGGCCCCGGAAGTTGATTTCTGCACTATCTGCACTTAGTTACTCAATTTCTGTAATCCTTAGTAACTAGTTTAGTATAAATACTAGTCTTTCCTATTGTATTCGGATCATATCATCTAATCAGCTTATGCCATTGTTCACGTTTGGGAGGCTGGCCATTCGGCCATGCCTAGACCTTTTTCTCTTATGTATTTTCCAACGGTGGAGTTTCTACACCTCATAGATTAAGGTGCGGAGCTCTGCTGTTCTTCATGAATTAATGCAAGTACTATTGTTTCTCTTTTAATTCACGCTTACTTCTTCTCCAAGATATACTCTTGTACTTAATTCAGTTAAGTCAAAATGAAGGGGTGACCCATGACAATCACCCACTATCTTCGTTACTCGCTTAGCCAAGATCCGCGTGCCTGACAACCACAAGCGGTCTACATGATGTTCATCGTAGTCATTGGACGACAGCCAAAGTATAGTCTCTTGGGTCTCTGATCCACGGATTTGACTTGCCTCTCCTGACAATAGAGCATTCGAATCCGTGAGATTAGAACTTTCGTGGTAGAGGCTAGAACCAATTGGCAGCATTCCTAGATCTGGAAAGTCTAAACCTTGTCTATGGTATTCCGAGTAGGATCTGGGACGGGATGACTGTGACAAGCTTCAAACTCCCAAATGTTGGGTGCAGTGATAGTGTGCAAAAGGATAGAGAGATCCTATTCTGACACAAGTGAGAACCGACAGATGATTAGCCGTGCAGTAGCTGTGCCTAGTATTTTTCATCCGAGACGAGAGATCCGACAATTGATTAGCCATACAAAAACCGTACCTGGACCATTTTCACTGAGATGACGGATGGTAGCCATTGATAACGGTGATACACCAGCATAAAACTTGCCATGGAAGGGAGCACGCATGATTGGATGAAGACAATAGGAAAGCAGAGGTTCAAAAGCAACAAAGCATCTCCAAACGCTTATCTGAAATTCCCACCAATGAATTACATAAGTATCTTTATTTTAATTTATGTTTTATTTATCTTTCAATTATCAAAACTCAAAATCAATTGAATCTGCCTGACTAAGATTTACAGGATGACCATAGCTTGCTTCAAGCCGGCAATCTCCGTGGGATCGACCCTTACTCGCGTAATGTTTTATTACTTGGACGACCCAGTGCACTTGCTGGTTAGTTGTACCGGAGTTGTGAAAAGTGTGATCACAATTCCGTGCACCACTTGCAACGCGATTACTTTTGTGAAATTCTTTACCGACGATTTTTTCCCCATCAATTTTTGGCGCCGTTGTCGAGGAATTGCAAACGTGTGCCTTATTATTGGTTATTGTGAATATTGTGAATAATTTTGCTTTTTCGTTTCTTTGTTAGTTGTTTCTAGTTTTAGGAGTTTATTCTCATTATTTTCTTATTAGTTTTTGTTTTTACTTTCTTTTGATACTATGAATTCTCACCCCTTTGGCTATGAGTTTGGTTACAATCATGTTGTAGGAAGAGAAAATTACAATGAAAGCTTGCATCAAAGATGGGAGGAGCCACAAGGATTTGATCAACCCTCTTGGCAACAACCTCCACCCACTTACTATGAGCAAGAACCATTCTAAGGTGCATATCAATCCAATGGATATGGTGGACCCTCTTATAGTTACCAACAAGCCCCAGCCCCACCATATGCCTATGAACCCCTCCTCAACATTGCTTTGAACCACCATACTCACAAGCCCCCTACTACCAAACACCCTCATATGATCCTAATCCTTATCCACCATACCAACCACCTTATGAGCCATATGAACCATACATAGAGCCACCCCAATTCCAACACAATTACTCCCAAGAACCACCACCTCCATATACACCATGTCCATATCCATCAATCCAAGAGCCATATGATCTTAATTATGTTAGCCAAGCTGAACAAGAGTCAAAGAATTGTCTCAAGGGAGCAATGGATCAACTTCAAGCAACCATCTGTCAAAAGTTCGAACCATGTGAGAACCAAGGATTGAAGTGTGTTGTTCAACAAGTGGAAAAGATGGAGAGTGTTGAACTGCCACATCCTTATTATGATGAACCACTCTCATATCATGAACCTTTCCTTCCAAGCAATAAACCCTTCTATCCACCCCAATCTTCAATGGATGACACTCTAAGTGTTCTTATTCAAGAGCAAAGAGAGATGCAAAGGACGACACAAGAGTTCATAGCTACCTTGACTGAAGTAGTAGGTAATTTAGCCTCTCTACACGTCAACACTCAAAGCACTCCCATGACTACATGTGGAGAATCAATAGAAGAGCGTAGCATGAATGAGACACTAGAAACTCCAGTGGACAGTGAGGAATGCAATTTTGTATTCGAACAGTTGGAGGAAGCCACAATAGTCAAAGAGGACGAAGTGGTTGAAGACTTAGGAGACGTCGAACCTCCAGTGGAATCTAGAGTTGTAGAGTATTCCTCCAAGAAGCTTGAAATTAATGTCAAAGAGGCTAGTGCACAACTTCCGTGGCATATTCCCTATGAAGAATTGGATGGGATAGATCAAGAAGCAAGTTTCCTTGGTGGTGATGATCATGAATCAAGTCTTCCTAGTGATAAATCTACATCTGCAATTGAACTCTTTAAAGATGAAGACCCTTCTCTAAGTGAGTTTGAGAATGATATGGAAGCAGAAGTCCTTTGCAAAGGTTGGACGGGAGTTGAGTACGCTTTGTCAAGTACGTTGGAGACTTCTCTACCTAGGTTGCCAACTACTCCTTCATTTGAGTGGGTAAGACTTATCTCTATTCTATTTACTGTCCCACTTGAATATGGTATTCTTGAAACAGATGGCCAACTTAGGAGGCTTTGTGGCATTCAGCATAAGAGAAGGATGTTTAGTCGTTGGAGTTGCAAATCAAGGCTCATCAAGGTTGATACTTCAAGAGCTAGATGCAAGGGTGGAGCTAGTTAACATTTGGTTGGATTTAAGAGAAAAGCTTGGTATTGCATTGAGAATTCGGATTGCTTGCCACCCGGTTGGAGCGATGATGATCCACTTAAAGACGGGTGTAGAAATAAGATTTGGGATCCCGGCATACAAGAGAATCAATTTTGGGAGCTCAAAACTTGTGAAGAACTTCATCAAGGCTTGGTGAATTCACTTGGGAGTGTTGAAGCTTATTGGAAGTCCAAGCGTTGGTGGAAGTTTCAAGATGAGTTCAAGCACAAGCCACCATGACAAGGAGCTTACCAAATGTCCAACTTAAGGACTTTAACTAAAAGTGCTAGGTGGGAGACACCCCACCATGGTAAACTCTT
>NC_029790.2:104941567-104953088 GCF_000816755.2 Arachis ipaensis | reverse complement strand
GACACATGAAGCGTGCGCGTCATCGACGCGTAAGCGTCGATGACGCGCACGCTTCATGTGTCAGTGTGTAATACTAATAAAATGAATCGAGAGTTGCAATGGAGACGCGCGGGAGGGGTGCTGGGGGCACAGCCACCCCATGCGTATGCGTGCCCCTGCAAATTTTTCAATCCACACGTAAGCGTCGGCGACGCGTACGCGTGGGCATGAAAATCGGCGTTAAGAGTGAATTGAACAGAGATTTGGGTTGCCACTGTGCTGGAATCACGCGAGTAGTCATACGTACGTGTGACCGACGCTCACGCGTCAGTGTTCATTTTTGGCCACCCACGCGTAGGCGTGGGCGACGCTTACGCGTCGCATGGCTACTTCAGTTTTCACGCGTACGCGTGATGCTTGCGCAAGCGTCGCACCCTATTTTTCATTCCCTTCTCCTTTCTTCTCTCTGTTCTCCTTCTTTCTTCCTCTTTTCTTACTTTCTTCTTCTTCATTTCTTTAACTTCTCATCCTTATTCTTTCATTCTATTTTACTTAATTTATTTGCATACTTTCATTCACTGCATTTTAATTTTGTGCATGTTTTTATTTTTTTTCTAAATTTATTATTTTTCCGTTGGTGTTAAATGTTCTTATTCAACTGTTGCATCTTTTCTTGCATTATTTTGGTGCTTCGTGGCTTATTTTAAATTGTTGGGTATTATTAATTATAAGTCAATGCTAATTTTTATGACACTTGTATTATATTTGCATTGATATGCACTTATACTATCTTGCATTACCCACACTCTCTCCCTCATTGTTTCAATTTTTGCACTATTGTTATGCCATTTGCTTCTACTGTTTTCTCACTTGTATGTTGTAGCTACCATGTAATTAAGACCCTCATTATTTGGCATTAACCTACCCATATTTTATTTGTTTTCCTATCTTTGTTTTTGGGTTACTTTTCTTCCTTTTCCTCTTCTTTCAGGATGGCCACCGAGAGGGGAAAGGAAAAGCTTCTCAATGGGACGACAGACAAGTCCATCTGCATAATCTTTGGAGAAAAGCATCAGTTGTAGCCACCCATCCACTTGAACTTCTTTGCATGCACCGAGGACGGTGTAATCTTTAAGTGTAGGGAGGTCAATACCGACTTCCATGGGTTAGTTATTTTCTTCTCAACACCAATGTCTTAATTTTCCTTGTTAGTTCATAGTTGCATTTGCATGATTGACTGCATGTTTGTTAGATTGATGTTTACATGTATGTACTACTTAGTTGAAGTGATGAGTCTTTCCCAAGAAACTATTTCATATCATTTCACTAATTTGAATTAAAATTTTTGTTAAACTTGTTTGAAGAATTTTATTTTGGAACATGGTTTAGAGCTCGAACACACAGCCTTGTGAGATTTTGAGCCTATTTGATTGGTTGTATTTTTTCAATCAATATTTTATTTTTGGTGTGTGTTATTCTCTCTAAAATTGTGATCTTTGTCTTGCTCAATTCTATATTTCCATTGTTTGATATATGCATGCACTTATATGATTGAGGCCTTGTTTCACTGAGCTTACAAACCCATATGGCCTTAACATTTTCATTATCCTTTGTAAACCAATGTTGAGCCTTTTAACCCCATTTGTTCTTTACTTTAGCTCATCACTAACTCTAAGAGAAAACCAATAATGTCCTTAATTTGAATCCTGGGTTAGCTTAGACTAGTGAGAGACTCATGAATTAAGTGTGGAGAAATTGGATTTGAAAATATTTGGTTTGAGAATTGGGTGTTGCATATTTTTATGAAAATGTAAAAAAAGTGTTGAGGACATGTTGATGCATTCAATATCTTAATCATATGTATTGAGAAAAACAAAAGAAAAAAAATAATAAAAAGAAAAAAAAGAGAAGAAGAAAAGAAAAAAAAGAGAGCAATCAATAAAAAGGGGACAAAATGCCCCAAAACAAATGGTGATAGCAATGCATATGAGTTGTGCTTAAATTGGAATGCATGAATATGTGACAAAACATAGGTAATGGGTAGTTAGATTTTGTATGTTGATTACATGGATTGACTTAAGTTAGGTTGGAAGTTTAGGTTAATCAAGGATTCAGATTTTAGTCCACTTAGCCAGATACAATCCTACCTTGGTCCTAATCCCATTACAACCCTTAAAAGACCTCTTGATATGTGTATTTGTGCATCAAACTATTTTTTGATTGGTAGAAGAAGAGCAAGCCTCAGAAAGCAAGATTAGTAGAGAATTGAGAGAATCGAACCTTAAACACCTGAGTGATTAGAGTGTATACACTTCCGGTGAGGGTTCGATGCTCGATTCTTTGTTCCCGGCTTTCATGAGCTATTTTCTTCTGCAAGTCTACTTGTACTTTATTTTGAGATTTGAATTAGTGGGATCTAGTTTATATTTATTCTTGGAGAATTTATTTACTTTTAAAGCAAGTAGGAAAGAGAATTTTGTATTTAGTTGCATTCATATAGATAGGTTGCATTTCATGAGTTTTACCATTCCTCTTCACTCCTTTATAGTTTCTCTTGAACTTAGCATGAGGACGTGCTAATGTTTAAGTGTGGGGAGATTGATAAACCCCATTTTTAGGGTTTATCTTGTGCTAAATTTAGTAGATTTTATCCATTATTCTCACACTTATTCATTTAATTCGCATGTTTTATATTTTCCTTCCTAATTTTATGCTATGATTGAAAACATGCTTCTTTGGCCTTAAACTTGCTAATTTTAATCCTCTCTTATTGCCATTCGATGCCGTGATATGTTTGTTAAGTTTTTTCAGGGTTTATAGGTCAGAAATGGCTTAGAGGATGGAAAGGAAGCATGCAAAAGTGGAAGGAATACAAGAAATTGAAAGAATCGCTAAACTGTCAAGCCTGATCTCTTCGTACTAAATCGATCATAACTTGAGCTACAGAGGTCCGAATGAGGCGGTTCTAGTTGCGTTGGAAAGCTAACATCTGGGGCTTCAAAGTGATGTGCAATTTTCCATAGTTTCCATGAAGTTAGGTGACACGTACACGTGGATGACGTGTACGCATGACCTCACAAAAGTTCAGCGACGCGTACGCGTGACAGAGCCACATGCTGCACGTATCAGAAAACATTGGGGGCGATTTCTGGGCTATTTTTGGCCCAGTTTTAAGCCCAAAAATACTGATTAGAGGCTGTAGAGTGGAGCTGGATAGGAGAACATTCATTCATATAATATTAGGTTTTAGATGTAGTTTTTTGGAGAGAGAGAGGCTCTCTAGCCTCTCCTCTCTCTAGGTTTTAGGGTTCTTAGTTTTATTCCTTTTCAATTTTTGAATTCTATCTTATTTCTACTTAGTTCTCTTCTACTTTTAATTGTTCTAGCATTCTAGTTTATTTATTTCCCTTGTTGATTACTTTATGTTGTCAATTTAGGTTATGAATTCTCATGTTAGATTTTATTTCCCTTTTTAATGCAATTTGAGGTATTTCATGTTTATTGATTCTTTTGTTATTTGTTATCATTGATTTTGCAATTTTTGGTTTTAGATTTTATTATTCCTTGTTAATTTTCTATGCTTTTATTTTGTACCCACCAAGTGTTTGATAAAATACTTGGTTGGATTTTAAATTAGCTTTTTATGTTCTTAGCTTAGATTGAGTAAATTGGAGACTCTTGAATTGTCAAAGTCTCTTGTTGGTTGGTTATTGAAACTAGCTAGTTGGCTTGAGCTTCACTAACTCTAGTATTTGATTAGGACTTGTGAATTCAAGTTGATTTTCTCACTTGACTTACCCTCACCTGTTAGAGGTTAACTAAGTGATAGTAAAAGGCAATTACCATCACATGTGACTAT
This sequence comes from Arachis ipaensis, assembly GCF_000816755.2. Classification (NCBI taxonomy): domain Eukaryota; kingdom Viridiplantae; phylum Streptophyta; class Magnoliopsida; order Fabales; family Fabaceae; genus Arachis; species Arachis ipaensis. Next base: position 104,949,250 of record NC_029790.2, on the reverse strand, counting down.
GATAATGGGGATGGGAATTCTAATTATCAATCCTTGCTAAGACCTTTCTTAATTATTATTTTATTTCCTTGTTATTCTACTTTCTTGTTCCTCATTTCAAAACTCAAAAAAAGATACAATCTCATAACCAATTATAAATACACCTCCCTGCAATTCCTTGAGAGACGACCCGAGATTTAAATACTTCGGTTGATTTTTATTGGGTTTGCTTAAGTGACAAACAAATTAAATTTGATTGAGGTTTAATTGTCGGTTTATATCTATGCTTGCAACGCGATTACTTTTGTGAAATTCTTTACCGACGATTTTTCTTCCATCCCTCCCATATGACCTTAAAGAAGATCTCTCGCGCCTCCTAAGACAGAGCAGAGACTTGTTCACATTCACTCCCGCTGATATGCCAGGAATAGATCCCGACCTAATGTCCCACCGACTAGCCGTGGATCCCAAGGCCAAGCCTGTGACATAGAGGAGACGAAAAATGTCCCCCGACCGAGCAGCCGAGGTAAAGAAATAGGTTAAAGCCCTCCTCGAAGCGGGCTTTATCAGGGAACTACCCTATGCGACCTGGCTAGCTAACGTCTTGCTAGTCAAAAAAGCTAATGGGAAGTGGCAGATGTGCGTCGACTACACGGAATTAAACAAAGCCTATCCAAAAGACACCTTCCCCTACCAAATATCGATGGACTGGTAGACGCTGCATCTAGTCACCAATATCTCAGCTTCATGGACATATACTCCGGGTACAACCAGATACCCATGCACCGACCCGACGAGGATAAAACGGCCTTCATCACCCTCGACGGCACATACTACTACACAGTCATGCCCTTCGGCCTGAAAAACGCCGGAGCCACTTACCGAAGGCTCGTCAACAAGATATTCCAAGGCCTATCCGGGACCAAGCTTGAAGTCTACATAGATGACATGCTCGCTAAGACTGAATCCAGCGAGCAACTCATCGGCGACGTTGAGCTCGTTATGAACACCTTGAGGAGGCACCGAATGCGTCTCAACCCGACAAAATGCGCCTTCGGAATGGAAGCAGGAAAATTCCTAGGGTTCATGATCACACAACGCGGGGTAGAGGTAAATCCCGAGAAGTGTCGAGCCATCCTCGAAATGGCAAGTCCAAAAAATCTCAAAGACATCCAGAAACTGATCGGCCGACTAGCCTCCCTGTCCCATTTCCTCGGCGCATCGGCCTAGAAGGCGATCCCCTTTTTAAAACTTATGAAGAAAGGAACTCCCTTCAAGTGGGATACAGAATGTGAAGGGGCATTCCAACACTTCAAGAAAGTACTAGCAGAACCCCCCATTCTTGCTAAACCCCAAACGGGAGAGGTCCTTTACCTATACCTATCCATAACAGAAGAAGCACTTGCAGCGGCACTTGTCCGAGAAGACAAGAATAAGGCCCAGCGACCTATCTACTTCATAAGCAAAGTCCTCTAAGACATGGAGTCACGCTACTCCCGCCTCGAGAAACTCACCTTCACACTCCTTACAGCCTCCCGACATCTTCGCCAATACTTCTAGTCTCATCCCATTACGGTCTGAACCGACCAAGCGGTCAGGCAAGTCTTACATAAGCCCGACCTGGCGGGGAGAATGCTAGCATGGTCCATAGAACTATCCTAGTTCCAAATAAAGTCCGAACCCCAGACCGCAATCAAAGCACAGGCCCTGGCAGACTTCATCGCCGAGATGACTCCAGGAAACCCCGCCACCGAAAATTGGAAGCTACACGTAGACGGCTCATCCAACACCACTTCTGGGGGAGCCGGGGTGATACTCGAAAGCCAAAATGGGATTGTAATCGAACAATCCGTTTGGTACGAGTTCCCAGTCTTTAACGACCAAGCAAAGTATGAAGCTCTCTTGGCCGGCTTGACATTAGCCAAGGAGGTCGGCGCAAAAATCTTGGAGGTATGCAGCGACTCACAGGTAGTCAACTCCCAAGTCAACGGAGACTACCAAACACGAGACCCCCTACTCCAATAATACCTCACCAAAGTAAACAAGATAAAGGAAGAATTCGATCGTATAACCATACAACACGTCCCTAGGAAACGAAATGCAAGGGCAGACCTACTCTCGAAACTGGCAAGCACCAAGTCAGGACAAGAAAACCGGTCGCTAATTCAAGAAGTCGTCAGAACGCCGTCTGTATCAACTGCGGCCGGCAACGGCCTACTGATTTCCAACCAAGAATCATGGACCTCCCCCATCCTACAATACCTCCTCAATGGAGTACTACCCGAGGACCCGAAATAAGCAAATTGGATAAAAAGGGAAGCCGCTAACTACACCGTCGTGACGGGACAACTGTACAAATGAGGATTCTCGCAACCCTTACTCAAGTGCGTCGAGCCTGGGGACATGGAGTACATACTCCGCGAAATCCATGAAGGCTGCTGCGGCCATCACGTCGGAGGCAAAACCTTGGCCCAGAAAGTCACCCGGGCTGGATACTTCTGGCCCTCGGTTATTAGGGACTCCATGCAGCTAGTAAAAAATTGCAGCAACTGCCAAATACATGCTGACTTCCACCAAGCCGCCCCACACCAGATCAACGTCATAACGGCAGACCGGCCATCCGGAACATGGGGTGTCGACCTCGTTGGCCCTTTTCCCACGGCAGCTGGACAACTCTGATACCTCATCGTCGCCATCGACTACTACACCAAATGGATCGAGGCCGAACCCTTGGCCTCTATCACTGGAACCCAATGCCGAAAGTTTTTTTGGAGACACATAATAACCCGGTTCGGGATCCCCGAGATAGTAATCTCGGACAACTGATGAGCGGATAATTTATACGCTTTTTGGCATTATTTTTAGTATGTTTTTAGTATATTTTAGTTAGTTTTTATTATGTTTTTATTAGTTTTTATTTAAAAATCACATTTCTGGACTTTACTATGAGTTTGTGTGTTTTTTTGTGATTTCAGGTATTTTCTGGCTGAAATTGAGGGACCTGAGCAAAAATCTGATTCAGAGGCTGAAAAAGGACTGCAAATGCTGTTGGATTCTGACCTCCCTGTACTCGAAGTGGATTTTCTAGAGCTACAGAAGCCCAATTGGCGCGCTCTCAATTGCGTTGGAAAGTAGACATCTTGGGCTTTCTAGAAATATATAATAGTTCATACTTTGCGCAAGATTTGATAGCCCAAACAGGCGTTCTAAGTCAGCTCAAGAATTATGGCGTTTAACGCCAGAACTGGCACAAAAGCTGGAGTTAAACGCCCAAACTGGCACAAAAGCTGGCGTTTAACTCCAAGAAAAGTCTCTACATGTGAAAACTTTAATGCTCAGCCCAAGCACACACCAAGGAGGCCCAGAAAAAGATTTCTGCATTAATTACCTATTTCTGTAACCCTAGGCTACTAGTTTTCTATAAATAGGACCTTTTGCTATTGTATTTTAATCTTTTGATCATCTTGGAATCATGTTTTGATGATTGAACCCTATTTGGGAGGCTGGCCATTCAGCCATGCCTAGACCTTTTGTTCTTATGTATTTTCAACGGTGGAGTTTCTATACACCATAGATTAAGGTGTGGAGCTCTACTGTTCTTCATGAATTAATGCAAAGTACTATTGTTTTTCTATTCAACTCAAGTCTATTTCTTCTCCAAGATATTCATTCGCACCCAAGAACATGATGAATGTGATGATTATGTGACACTCATCACCATTCTCACCTATGAATGCGTGACTGACAACCACTTCCGTTCTACATGCAAACAAGCTTGAATGTGTATCTCTTGGGTTTCTAATCTAAGATTAGAACCTTCCTGGTATAGGATAGAATTATTGGCGGCCATTCCTGAGATCCGGAACGTCTAAACCTTGTCTGTGGTATTCTGAGTAGGATCTGGGAAGGGATGACTATGACGAGCTTCAAACTCGCGATTGTTGGGCGTGTGACAGACGCAAAAGGATCAATGGATCCTATTCTAACATGATCGAGAACCGATAGATGATTAGCCGTGCGGTGACAGCGTGCGTAGAACATTTTCACTGAGAGAACGGGAAGTAGCCATTGACAACGGTGATGCCCAACAGAAAGCTTGCCATGGAAAGGAGTATGAATGATTGGAAGAAGGCAATAGGAAAGATCGACACCCTTACTCACGTAAGGTATTACTTGGACGACCCAGTGCACTTGCTGGTTAGTTGTGCGGAATTGTGACAAAGTGTGATTCACGTTTGAGAGCTCCAAGTCTTTGGCGCCATTGTTGATGATCACAATTTCGTGCACCAAGTTTTTGGTGCCGTTGTCGGGGATTGTTCGAGTTTGGACAACTGACGGTTCATCTTGTTGCTTAGATTAGGTACTTTTCTTTTTATTTTTCAGAATTTTTAAGAATGAATTCTAGAGTTTCAAGGTGATGTTCTTATCATCACAAAAGCTTATTGATTCTCATCAATTTAGCTGCTGAATATAAAGTCCTACTGAAGCTTGGCTAACCATGTCTAATCTTTTTAGACTGAAGCTTTAGACTAACATTGCATGATTCCTGGAATTCTTATTAAAAGTTTTGATTCTCTTTATTTTCTTTTCTATATAAGTTTCGAAAATCACAAAAAAATTTATAAAATCATAAAAATCAAAAATATTTTATGTTTCTTGTTTGAGTCTAGTTTCTAATTTTAAGTTTGGTGTCAATTGTATGTCTTTATTCTTCTAATTTTCGAAAATTTCATGCATTATGTTCTTCATTGATCTTCGAGTTGTTCTTGATGATTTCAGTGCTTTGATCTTTAATTTCTCTTATTTTGTGTCTTTTGTTGTTTCTTATATGCATTTTCAAATTGCTATAGTCCTTAGTATACAAACTTCTAAGTTTGGTGTCTTGCATGCATTATTTATTTGATCTTAGTTACATTCTTTTTATTATTGTTTCTCATCATTTAAAAAATTCAAAAATTTTTAAATTGTGTCTTTTCAAGTCAATAACACAGAGAATTGAAGATTCAGAACATTTAGTAGAGGAATTACACAGAAAAAGCTGGGCGTTCAAAACGCCCAGTGAAGAAGGAAAACTGGCGTTTAAACGCCCAAAAAGGTAGAGATTTTGGGCGTTAAACACCAGAATGGATGTCATTCTGGGCGTTTAACGCCAGGATGACATAAGAGGGAAGATTTTGTTTTTAATTCAATTTTTTTTCAATTTTTCATAATTTTTCAAAATCAAATCTTTTTCAAATCATATCCTTTCAATCATATCTTTTCAAAATCAATTTCTTTTCAATTTTTTTATTTATTACTATTTTCAAAAATCCTTGCTACAATTAATAATTTAATTCAAAATTTTCTAGTTGTTACTTGCCTATTAAGAAAGGATCAAAAATTTTAATTCTAGAATCATATCTTCTAATTTCTTGTTAGTCAAGTAATCAACTTTAATTTTAAAACTTTCTCTTTTTAATTTGATTTTCAATCATATCTTCTCAATCATATCTTTTCAATCACATCTTTTTTCAAAATTATGTTTCAATCATATCTTTTTTATTTCTAATTTCAAAATCTTTTTCAAAAATCACTTAATTTCTTTCCCAACCTTAATTTTCGAAAAACCTTTACCAAATTTTCAAAATTTCTTTTAATTATTTCAAAATCTTTTACTTTAATTTCGAAAATTCTTCCCCTCTTCCCACATCCTTCTATTTAAGGACTAACACTCCTCCACTATCAACAATTCGAACTCTATCCCTCTTGATAAGTTCGAATTCTTCTCTTTCTACCTTCTCCTTCTATTCTTCTGTTCCTCTGACACCTCAAGGAATCTCTATACTGTAACATAGAGGATTCCATTCTTTCTTGTTCTCTTCTCTTTCATATGAGCAGGAGAAAAGACAAAGGCATCCTTGTTAAAGCTGATCCTAAACCTGAAAGGACCTTGAAGAGAAAGCTAAGAGAAGCTAAAGCACAACTCTCTGTAGAGGGCCTAACAGAGCTTTTCAAAGAAGAAGAAGCAATGGTAGCCGAAAACAACAATGCCAAAAATGCAAGGAAGGTGCTTGGTGACTTTACTACACCTACTCCCGACTTCTATGGGAGAAGCATCTCAATCCCTGCCATTGGAGCAAACAACTTTGAGCTTAAGCCTCAATTAGTTTCTCTAATGCAACAGAATTGCAAGTTTCATGGACTTCCATTAGAAGATCCTCATCAGTTCTTAGCTGAATTCTTGCAAATCTGTGACACTGTCAAGACCAATGGGGTTGATCCTGAGGTCTACAGGCTTATGCTTTTTGCTTTTGCTGTAAGAGACAGAGCTAGAACATGGTTGGATTCACAACCTAAGGAAAGCCTGAACTCTTGGGAAAAGCTAGTCAATGCCTTCTTGGCAAAGTTCTTTCCACCTCAAAAATTGAGCAAGCTTAGAGTGAAAGTCCAAACCTTCAGACAGAAGGAAGGTGAATCCCTCTATGAAGCTTGGGAAAGATACAAGCAATTGATCAGAAGGTGTCCTTCTGACATGCTTTCAGAATGGAGCATTATAGGTATATTCTATGATGGTCTGTCTGAACTATCCAAGATGTCATTGTATAGCTCTGCTGGAGGATCTCTTCATCTGAAGAAGACGCCTGCAGAAGCTCAGGAAATCATTGAAATGGTTGCAAATAACCAATTCATGTACACTTCTGAAAGGAATTTTGTGAATAATGGGACAAATCAGAAGAAATGAGTTCTTGAGATTGATACTCTGAATGCCATACTGGCTCAGAACAAAATATTGACTCAACAAGTCAATATGATTTCTCAGAGTCTGTCTGGAATGCAAGCAGCAACAGGCAGTACTAAAGAAGCTTCCTCTGAAGAAGAAGCTTATGACCCTGAGAACCCTGCAATGGAAGAGGTGAATTACATGGGAGAATCCTATGGAAACACCTATAATTCTTCATGGAAAAATCATCCAAATCTCTCATGGAAGGACCAACAGAGGCCTCAACAAGGCTTTAATAACAATAATGGTAGAAGAAACAGGTTTAGCAATAGCAAGCCTTTTCCATCATCTTCTCAGCAATAGACAGAGGATTCTAAGCAGAGCTACTCTGACTTAGCAACTATAGTCTCTGATCTAATTAAAACCACTCCAAGTTTCATGACTGAAACAAGGTCCTCCATTAGAAATTTGGAGGCACAAGTAGGTCAGCTGAGTAAGAAAGTTACTGAACTCCCTCCTAGTATTCTCCCAAGCAATACAGAAGAGAATCCAAAGAGAGAATGCAAGGCCATAAACACGTCTCACATGGTTGAACCTGGAGAGGAGGAAGAGGCAGTGATTTCCACTGAGGAAGACCTCAATGGACGTCCACTGACCTCCAAGGAGTTCCCTAATGAGGAACCATGGGAATCTGAGGCTCACACTGGGACCATAGTGATTCCATTGAATTTAATTTTGCCATTCATGAGCTCTGATGAGTATTCTTCCTCTGAAGAGGATGAAGATGTTACTGAAGAGCAAGTTGCTAAGTATCTTGGAGCGATCATGAAGCTAAATGCCAAGTTATTTGGTAATGAGACTTGGGAGGATGAACCCCCCTTGCTCATCAAAGAACTGGATGACTTGACTAGGCAGAGATTACCTCTGAAGAGACAAGATACTGGAAAGTTCTCAATACCTTGTGCCATAGGCACCATGACCTTTGAGAAGGCTCTGTATGACCT
>NC_029790.2:104934037-104940963 GCF_000816755.2 Arachis ipaensis | reverse complement strand
GAAGGAAGGTGAATCCCTCTATGAAGCTTGGGAAAGATACAAGCAATTGATCAGAAGGTGTCCTTCTGACATGCTTTCAGAATGGAGCATTATAGGTATATTCTATGATGGTCTGTCTGAACTATCCAAGATGTCATTGTATAGCTCTGCTGGAGGATCTCTTCATCTGAAGAAGACGCCTGCAGAAGCTCAGGAAATCATTGAAATGGTTGCAAATAACCAATTCATGTACACTTCTGAAAGGAATTTTGTGAATAATGGGACAAATCAGAAGAAATGAGTTCTTGAGATTGATACTCTGAATGCCATACTGGCTCAGAACAAAATATTGACTCAACAAGTCAATATGATTTCTCAGAGTCTGTCTGGAATGCAAGCAGCAACAGGCAGTACTAAAGAAGCTTCCTCTGAAGAAGAAGCTTATGACCCTGAGAACCCTGCAATGGAAGAGGTGAATTACATGGGAGAATCCTATGGAAACACCTATAATTCTTCATGGAAAAATCATCCAAATCTCTCATGGAAGGACCAACAGAGGCCTCAACAAGGCTTTAATAACAATAATGGTAGAAGAAACAGGTTTAGCAATAGCAAGCCTTTTCCATCATCTTCTCAGCAATAGACAGAGGATTCTAAGCAGAGCTACTCTGACTTAGCAACTATAGTCTCTGATCTAATTAAAACCACTCCAAGTTTCATGACTGAAACAAGGTCCTCCATTAGAAATTTGGAGGCACAAGTAGGTCAGCTGAGTAAGAAAGTTACTGAACTCCCTCCTAGTATTCTCCCAAGCAATACAGAAGAGAATCCAAAGAGAGAATGCAAGGCCATAAACACGTCTCACATGGTTGAACCTGGAGAGGAGGAAGAGGCAGTGATTTCCACTGAGGAAGACCTCAATGGACGTCCACTGACCTCCAAGGAGTTCCCTAATGAGGAACCATGGGAATCTGAGGCTCACACTGGGACCATAGTGATTCCATTGAATTTAATTTTGCCATTCATGAGCTCTGATGAGTATTCTTCCTCTGAATATTCTTTCTCTGAGGAGGATGAAGATGTTACTGAAGAGCAAGTTGCTAAGTATCTTGGAGCGATCATGAAGCTAAATGCCAAGTTATTTGGTAATGAGACTTGGGAGGATGAACCCCCCTTGCTCATCAAAGAACTGGATGACTTGACTAGGCAGAGATTACCTCTGAAGAGACAAGATACTGGAAAGTTCTCAATACCTTGTGCCATAGGCACCATGACCTTTGAGAAGGCTTTGTGTGACCTAGGGTCAAGCATAAACCTCATGCCTCTCTCTGTAATGGAGAAGCTAGGGATCATTGAGGTACAAGCTACAAGAATCTCACTGGAGATGGCAGATAATTCAAAGAAACAAGCTTATGGACTTGTAGAAGATGTCTTGGTAAAGGTTGAACACCACTACATCCCTGCTGATTTCATAATCCTAGAGACTGGAAAGTGTGTGGACGAATCCATCATCCTTGGCAGACCCTTCCTAGCCACAGCAAAAGCTGTAATTGATGTTAACAGAGGAGAATTGATCATTCAAGTGAATGAAGACTCCCTTGTGTTTAAAGCTCAAGGATATCCCTCTGTAACCATGGAGAGGAAGCATGAAGAGCTTCTCTCAATACATAGTCAGACAGAGCCCCCACAGTCAAACTCTAAGTTTGGTATTGGGAGGCCACAACCAAACTTTAAGTTTGGTGTTGAACCCCCACATTCAAACTCTAAGTTTGGTGTTGGGAGGTTCCAACATTGCTCTGAACATCTGTGAGGCTCCATGAGAGTCCACTATCAAGCTACTGACATTAAAGAAGCGCTTGTTGAGAGGCAACCCAATTTTATTTATTCTCCATTGTTATTTTATGTTTTCTGTAGGTTGATGATCATGTGAAGTCACAAAAACAATTGAAAAAGCAAAAACAGACTGAAAAATAGAATTAAAAATAGAACACCCTGGAGGAGAAACTTACTGGCGTTTAAATGCCAGTAAGGGTAGCAGAATGGGCGTTAAACGCCCAGTTTGGCACCATTCTGGGCGTTTAACGCCAGAAATGGGCACCAGACTGGCGTTTAACGCCAGAAAAGGGCAAGAAGCTGGCGTTAAACGCCAGAAATGGGTAGCAGCCTGGCGTTTAACGCCAGGATTGACAGAAAGGGGCGTTTTGCACGCCACTTAGTGCAGGGATGAGATATCCTTGACACCTCAGGATCTGTGGACCCCACAGGATCCAACCTACCCCACCTCTCTCTCTCTTCTTCACCCATTTACCAATCACCTCAATACCTCTTCCCCAAAAATCCCTCACCTATCAAATCCCACCATTCTCTTCACCACTCACATCCATCCTTCATAAAACTCTACCTACCTCACCATTCAAATTCAAACCACTTACCCACCCAAACCCACCCATAATGGCCGAACCCTAACCCTCTCTCCACCCCTATATAAACCCATCTTCATTCCTTCATTTTCACACAACATACACACTACTTCTCCCCCTTGGTCGAAACAGTAAGCCCCATCCATCTCCTCTATTTCTTCTTCTTCTACTCTCTTCTTTCTTCTTTTGCTCGAGGACGAGCAAACCTTCTAAGTTTGGTGTGGTAGAAGCGTTGCTTTTTTTTTTCACAACCATTAATGGCACCAAAAGGCTGGAGAAACCTCTAGAAAGAGGAAAGAGAAGGCAAAAGCTTCCACCTCCGAGTCATGAGAGATGGAGAGATTCCTCTCAAGGGTGCATCAAGACCACTTCTATGAAGTTGTGGCCAAGAAGAAGGCATAACCTCAAACCCGTGGCTAGGGGATGGTTGGAGTTCATCCAACACTCAATCATTCCCACTAGCAACCGGTCTGAAGTTACTATAGACCGGGCTATCATGATCCATAGCATCATGATTAGGGAAGAAGTAGAAGTTCATGAGGTTATATCTCAAGAACTCTACAAGGTGGTGGATAAATCTTCTACTTTGGCAAGGTTAGCCTTCCCTCACCTCATTTGTCACCTCTGCAATTCAGTTGGAATTGACATAGAGGGAGACATTTTCATTGATGAGGACAAGCCCATCACTAAGAAAAGGATGGAGCAAACAAGAGATCCCACTCATGGACATGAGGAAATTCCTCACCATGAAATCCCTGAGATGCCTCAAGGGATGCATTTTCCTCCACAAAACTATTGGGAGCAAATCAACACCTCCCTAGCAGAATTAAGTTCCAACATGGGACAACTAAGGGTGGAGCACCAAGAGCATTCTATCCTCCTCCATGAAATTAGAGAAGACCAAAGAACCATGAGAGAGGAGCAACAAAGGCAAGGAAGAGACATTGAGGAGCTCAAGCACTCCATTAGATCTTCAAGAGGAAGAACAAGCCACCATCACTAAGGTGGACCCGTTCTTTAATCTCCTTGTTTTTTATTTTCTGTTTTTCGAAAATTATGCTTTATGTTTATTTATATTTGTGTCTTTATTACATGATCATTAGTGTCTAAGTGTCTATGCCTTAAAGCTATGAAAATGAATCCATCACCTTTCTTAAATGAAAAATATTTTTAATTGAAAAAAAGAAAAAGAAGTGCATGAATTTCGAATTTTAAAACAGTTTAATTATTTTGATGTGGCGGCAATACTTTTGTCTTTCTGAATGAATGCTTGAACAGTGCATATTTTTTATATTGTTGATTCATGAATGTTAAAATTTTTGGCTCTTGAAAGAATGATGGAAAAGGAGAAATGTTATTTGATAATCTAAAAAATCATAAAATTGATTCTTGAAGCAAGAAAAAGCAGTGAATACAAAAAAAAAAAGAGAGAAAGAAAGAAAAAGCAAGCAGAAAAAGCCAATAGCCCTTTAAACCAAAAGGCAAGGGTAAAATAAAAAAGGGATCCAAGGCTTTGAGCATCAGTGGATAGGAGGGCCCACAGGAATAAAATCCTGGCCTAAGCGGCTAAACCAAGCTGTCCCTAACCATGTGCTTTTGGCGTGAATGTGTCAAGTGAAAACTTGAGACTGAGCGGTTAAAGTCGTGGTCCAAAGCAAAAAGAGTGTGCTTAAGAGCCCTGGACACCTCTCACTGGGGACTTTAGCAAAGCTGAGTCACAATCTGAAAAGGTTCACCCAGTCATGTGTCTGTGGCATTCATGTATCCAGTGGTAATACTGGAAAACAAAATGCTTAGGGTCACGGCCAAGACTCATAAAGTAACTGTGTTCAAGAATCAACATACTTAACTAGGAGAATCAATAACACTATCTGAATTCTGAGTTCCTATAGATGCCAATCATTCTGAACTTCAAAGGATAAAGTGAGATGCCAAAACTGTTCAGAAGCAAAAACCTAAAAGCCCCGTTCATCTAATTAATACTGATCTTCATAGATATTTTTGGAATTCATTGTATATTTTATTCTTTTTATCCTATTTGATTTTCAGTTGCTTGGGGACAAGCAACAATTTAAGTTTGGTGTTGTGATGAGCAGATAATTTATACGCTTTTTGGCATTTTTTTAGTATGTTTTTAGTATGTTTTAGTTAGTTTTTATTATGTTTTTATTAGTTATTATTTAAAAATCACATTTCTGGACTTTACTATGAGTTTGTGTATTTTTCTGTGATTTTAGGTATTTTCTGGCTGAAATTGAGGGACCTAAACAAAAATCTGATTCAGAGGATGAAAAAGGACTGCAGATGCTGTTGAATTCTGACCTCCCAGCACTCTAAGTGGATTTTCTAGAGCTACAGAAGCCTAATTAGCACGCTCTTAATTGCGTTGGAAAGTAGACATCTTGGGCTTTCTAGAAATATATAATAGTCCATACTTTGCCCAAGATTTGATGGTCCAAACAGGTGTTCCAAGTCAGCTCAAGAATTTTGGCGTTTAACGCCAGAACTGGCACAAAAGCTGGAGTTAAACGCCCAAACTGGCACAAAAGCTGGCGTTTAACTCCAAGAAAATTCTCTACATGTGAAAGCTTCAATGCTCAGCCCAAGCACACACCAAGTGGGCCCGGAAAAAGATTTCTGCATTAATTACCTATTTCTGTAACCCTAGGCTACTAGTTTTCTATAAATAGGACCTTTTGCTATTGTATTTTAATCTTTTGATCAACTTGGAATCATGTTTTGATGATTGAACCCTCTTTGGGAGGCTGGCCATTCGGCCATGTCTAGACCTTTTGTTCTTATGTATTTTCAACGATGGAGTTTCTACACACCATAGATTAAGGTGTGGAGCTCTGCTGTTCTTCATGAATTAATGCAAAGTACTATTGTTTTTCTATTCAACTCAAGTCTATTTCTTCTCCAAGATATTCATTCGCACCCAAGAACATGATGAATGTGATGATTATGTGACACTCATCACCATTCTCACCTATGAACGCGTGACTAACAACCACTTCCGTTCTACATGCAAACAAGCTTGAATGTGTATCTCTTGGGTTTCTAATCTAAGATTAGAACCTTCGTGGTATAGGCTAGAATTATTGGAGGCCATTCCTGAGATCCGGAACGTCTAAACCTTGTCTGTGGTATTCTGAGTAGGATCTGGGAAGGGATGACTGTGATGAGCTTCAAACTCGCGATTGTTGGGCGTGTGACAGACGCAAAAGGATCAATGGATCCTATTCCAAAATGATCGAGAACCGACAGATGATTAGCCGTGCGGTGACAGCGTGCGTAGAACATTTTCACTGAGAGGACGGGAAGTAGCCATTGACAACGGTGATGCCCAACATAAAGCTTGCCATGGAAAGGAGTATAAATGATTGGAAGAAGGCAATAGGAAAGCAGAGGTTCAAGAGGAACAAAGCATCTTCATACGCTTATCTGAAATTCCTACCAATGAATTACATAAGTATCTCTATCTTTATCTTATTTTATGTTTTATTTATCTTTTAATTATCAATCCTTCGTAACCAGTTGAGTCTGCCTGACTGAGATTTACAAGATGACCATAGCTTGCTTCAAGCTGACAGTCTCCGTGGGATCGACCCTTACTCACGTAAGGTATTACTTGGACGACCCAGTGCACTTGCTGGTTAGTTGTGTGGAATTGTGACAAAGTGTGATTCACATTTGAGAGCTCCAAGTCTTTGGCGCCATTGTTGATGATCACAATTTCATGTCCCAACAACGGAACCCAATTCACCGATAAAAAATTTAGAGAATTCTTGGAGGGGTTGCACATATCTCACCGTTTCAGCTCGGTAGAACACCCCCAGACAAACGGACAGGTGGAGTCGGCGAACAAGATAATAGTCAAGGGACTCAAGAAACGACTCGATGGGGCCAAAGGCCTACAGGCCGATGAACTCAGATCAGTCCTCTGGTCATACCAAACCATACCCCAAACCTCCATAGGTGAAACCCTATTTCGCTTAACCTACGGTGTAGAAGCCATTATCCCAGTAGAGGTAGGAGACCCAAGCCCTAGAAGAACAATTGGAGGCAATGATGAAGAGGCAGAACAAGACCTCACAGACGAAGTGAGAAGCATAGCCCATGTGCGAGAACTAGCCTTAAAGCAAAGAATCAGCCTAAGGTATAACCGTGGCGTAGTCCCACGGGAATTCATGCCCGATGACCTCGTCCTACGACGAAACAACATCGGTGCCCCCACCCCCAGAGAAGGGAAACTCACCCCTAATTGGGAAGGCCCATACAGAATCAAGGCAGCAATCGGAAAAGGAGCCTACAATCTTGAACGACTTAACGGCGCCGAGATCCCGAGGACCTGGAACGCCGCCAACTTACGACGATATTATGCGTAGGCTCATCCCCTACCTTTAAACTCATCTTTTACTTGTTTCCTTACTTTATTATTTTTGTTTTAATTGTTATTTTCGCGTACTCTTTCCCGCCACATCGGAGGGTTTTAACGAGGTCCAACTTAATAAAATTCCATTTAAC
>NC_029790.2:104927380-104934025 GCF_000816755.2 Arachis ipaensis | reverse complement strand
ATACAACACGGTTAAAACGGCCTAACGACGGCCTACCCTCCCCCCTAACACTATTGAGTCACTTAAAACGATTCAAGAATAAACGACTTGGGTGAAGTACGAACTCTTGATTGACAAGATAAATGGCCTGAACGGCCTAAAATACAAATTCGTTAAAATACCTAAAAGTCTCAAAGCACGGCCAAAACGGCCAGACGTCAGCAAAAATCACAAAGTACAGCCACAAGGCCAAATCTCTTACACAAAACAAAAATAAACAACTGCTAAACAAAACACCCTACTCGAGGTCGACGATCTGGCCATCCTGAACAGTCTTGAATGCCCCCATAACTGACACATCGACCTCCGGCACAAGAACCAGGGCTTGAGCTTTCATCATCTCCTCGGTAGCAGAGATCACCCCCTTCACATCATCCAGAAGCTCTGCCTTCTCCTTCCCTAACCCCTCCACCTCGGCTTTCAAAGTATTCACCTCGGTAAGAAGCGTCGTCGCCTGAGATTTGGCATCTGAGGCCTTCTTCCACTCTCCCCCAAGTTGAGACAAAAGTGGAGTCTCAACCTCAGAAAGCCGAAGGATCTCAGCCCCCGCATCCTCAGACGATATCATAGCCTTCTCCCGGGCCGTCTCCGACGCCTCAAGTAGCTCCTTCAACTTGGCCACCTCTGATTGAGCCTAGCTGATGAGCGGATAATTTATACGCTTTTTGGCATTGTTTTTACTTAGTTTTTAGTATGATTTAGTTGGTTTTTAGTATATTTTTATTAGTTTTTAATTAAAAATCACATTTCTGGACTTTACTATGAGTTTGTGTGTTTTTCTGTGATTTTAGGTATTTTCTGGTTGAAATTGAGGGAGCTGAGCAAAAATCTTATTCAGGCTGAAAAAGGACTGCTGATGCTGTTGGATTCTGACCTCCCTTCACTCAAAGTGGATTTTCTGGAGCTACAGGACTCCAAATGGCGCGCTTCCAGTTGCGTTGGAAAGTAGACATCCAGGGCTTTCCATCAATATATAATAGTCCATACTTTGCTCAAAGATAGATGACGTAAACATGCTGCAGTCTGGCGTCCAGCGCCAGAAACAAGTTACAAGTTAGAGTTCAACGCCAGAAAAGGATCCAAAGCTGGCGTTGAACGCCCAAAACAGCCCTATGCATGTGAGAAGCTTTAGTCTCAGCCCCAGCACACCCCAAGTGGGCCCCAGAAGTGGATTTCTGCACTATCTATCATAGTTTACTCATTTTCTGTAAACCTAGGTTACTAGTTTAGTATTTAAACAACTTTTAGAGACTTATTTTGTATCTCATGACATTTTAGATCTGAATTTTGTACTCTTTGACGGCATGAGTCTCTAAACTCCATTGTTGGTGGTGAGGAGCTCTTCTGTGTTTCGATGAATTAATGCAACTATTTCTGTTTTCTATTCAAACACGCTTGTTTCTATCTAAGATGTTCATTCGCACTTCAATATGATGGATGTGATTCTTCAAACCAACAATCTCCGTGGGATTCGACCCTTACTCACGTAAGGTATTACTTGGACGACCCAGTGCACTTGCTGGTTAGTGGTACGAATTGTGAAAAGAGTGATTCACAATTCGTGCACCAAGTTTTTTGTGCCGTTGCCGGGGATTGTTCGTGTTTGAACAACTGACGGTTTATTTTGTTGCTTAGATTAGGAAAAATTTTTCTTTTTGGTTTAGAGTCTCTTATTATTGTTTCTGGTTAAAATCTTAGAATCCTTATTTTCTCTTTCAAAAAAAAATTTTTTTTTTCGAAAATTATTTTTTTTTATTTATTGACTTTTTCTTGTTTGATCTCTGGTTTTTCTTGTTTTGTGATTTTTCTTGTTTTTCTGTGCCTTTTCAAAACATCTGTTTTCAAAAAAAAAAATACTTCTTCAAAACAAGTGTTACATTTACTGCCCAATTGGCTAGAGCGTTGGTCTAAGTTCGTGGCAATTTGGTATACTCTTTTCAAAATCTTCTTTTTTTAAAAAAAAAAACAAATAAATAATAATTTCTCTATTAAATTTTGTGCCAAACTTTAAGTTTGGTGTTTTCTTGTTGATTTTCCTTTGGTTTTCGAAAATTTTAGTTTGGTTTTCTAAAAATTCTAAGTTTGGTATTCTTTCTTCATGTTCTTGTGTTCTTGTGAGTCTTCAAAGTGTTCTTGAGTTTTCCTTGTGTCTTGATCTTAAAATTTTTAAGTTTGGTGTTCCTTGGTGTTTTTCCTCCAAAATTTTCAAAAACAAGGAGCATTAGATCTAAAAAAAATTTTAAATCTTGTGCTATCTTATTATTTTTCTATCTCCTCTTTAAATTCAAAAATATCTTTTCTCTCTATTTTAAAGCTAATTTTCGAAATTTACCTTTAAAATTCAGATTTTTATTTCAAAATTTAAAACCTTTTTTAAAAATCATCATATCCTTTTCAAAACTTCCTAACCACTTTCTCTCTCCTCATTTT
Organism: Arachis ipaensis; assembly: GCF_000816755.2. Lineage (NCBI taxonomy): Eukaryota > Viridiplantae > Streptophyta > Magnoliopsida > Fabales > Fabaceae > Arachis > Arachis ipaensis. Next base: position 104,931,556 of record NC_029790.2, on the reverse strand, counting down.
TTCGAAAATTTTTAACCATTTTTATTTATTTTATTTTAATTTATTTCATTTTCGAAATAAATAAATAAATAAATAATAAAAATAATTTTTTTTTATTTTACATCATCTCCCTTTCTCCATCATGGATCTAAGTGGAAATGAACAGTCCAGAAGGACTTTGGGGTCATATGCTAACCCCTCTACTGCTTCATATGGGAGTAGTATCTGCGTACCCTCCATTGGAGTCAGTAGCTTTGAGTTGAATCCTCAGCTCATTATCATGGTGCAGCAAAGCTGCCAGTATTCCGGTCTTCCACAGGAAGAACCTACAGAGTTTCTGGCACATTTTTTACAAATTGCTGACACAGTACATGATAAGGAAGTAGATCAGGATGTCTACAGATTATTACTGTTTCCATTTGCTGTAAAAGACCAAGCCAAGAGGTGGTTAAATAACCAACCTAAGGCTAGCATAAAGACATGGAAACAGCTGACAGAGAAATTCCTGAATCAATACTTTCCTCCAAAACGGATGACACAGCTAAGTCTGGACATCCAAGGCTTTAAACAAGGAGATAATGAACCTCTTTATGATGCCTGGGAGAGATACAGAGAGATGCTAAGAAAATGCCCCTCTGAGATGTTTTCAGAGTGGGTTCAGCTAGACATCTTCTATTATGGGCTTACAGAAAGGGCTCAGCTTTCTCTAGATTACTCAGCTGGTGGATCTATCCACATGAGAAAGACAAGTGAAGAAGCTCAAGAGCTCATTGATACAGTTGCCAGAAATCAGCATCTGTACCTAAGCAGTGACCCTTCCATGAAAGAAGAGGTTAAAACAGTAACTGCTGAACTCAATCCTGCAGAACAAGCTGTTGAATTCAATCAGCAATTGGATTTTCTAACAAAACAGTTAGCCGAATTTAAGGAGAGACTACAAGAGACAAGGATGGCTAATATAAATATGGAAGAACAATTAAAGCAAGCAAAGCAGCAGCTGTCAAAAAAAATAACAGAAGAATGCCAAGCAGTTCAATTAAGAAATGGGAAAACATTAAATACCCCACCTCAAGGCAGCAGGAAGCCAAGAAATGAGCAAACTACCCAAATTCCATCTGAGGACAGTAAGAGCCCGGGGGAAAATAATTCTGGCGCTAAAACGCCAGAAATTGGGTGGAAGGCTGGCGCTGAACGCCCAAACCATGCTCAGGACTGGCGTTCAACGCCAGAAACAAGCAAGGAACTGGCGTTGAACACCCAAAGGAAGCACAGTTCTGGCATTCAGACGCCAGGAACAGATGAGGAGTTGGCGTCTAACGCCACTCCAGCTTCCAACCCTGGCTTTCAAATGCCAGTGAGGGATCAGACACCAGCAAGTGCTGATAATAAATCCCTCAAGAAGGCTTCTCAACCTACCTCTATAGGAAATAAACCTACAGCAACTAAGGTTGAGGAATACAAAGCCAAGATACCTTATCCTCAAAAACTCTGCAAAGAGGAGCAGGATAAGCAATTTGCCCGATTCGCAAACTATCTCAGGACTCTTGAAATAAAGATTTCGTTTGCAGAGGCACTTGAGCAAATACCCTCTTATGCCAAGTTCATGAAAGATATCTTGAGTCATAAGAAGGATTGGAGAGAAACTGAAAGAGTTCTCCTCACTAAAGAATGCAGTGCAGTCATTCTGAAAAGCTTCCCAGAAAAGCTTAAAGATCCCGGGAGCTTTATGATACCATGCATATTAGAGGATAACTGCACCAAGACAGCTCTATGTGATCTTGGGGCAAGCATCAACCTAATCCCTGCATCCACTATCAGAAAGCTCGGCTTGACTGAAGAGGTCAAACCAACCCGGATCTGTCTTCAACTTGCTGATAGCTCCATTAAATACCCATCAGTCATAATTGAGGACATGATTGTCAAGGTTGGGCCATTTGCCTTTCCTACTGACTTTGTAGTGCTGGAAATGGAGGAGCACAAGAGTGCAACTCTCATTCTAGGAAGACCATTCCTAGCAACTGGACGAACCCTCATTGACGTCCAAAAAGGGGAGATAACCCTGAGAGTCAATGAGGATGAGTTTAAGTTGAATGTTGTCAAAGCTATGCAACATCCAGACACATCAGACGACTGCCTGGGCGTCGATATTATTGACTCCCTGGTGGAAGAGGTCCATATGACTGAGAGTCTCGAATCAGAGCTAGAGGTGATCTGGAGGAACCAGAGGAAATAAAAGAACCTCTGAAAACTCCTCAGGAAGAGGAGAAACCTCCTAAACCTGAGCTCAAACCACTACCACCATCCCTGAAATATGCATTTCTGGGAGAAGGTGACACTTTTCCTGTAATCATAAGCTCTACTTTAGGGCCATAGGAAGAGAAAGCACTAATTCAGGTGCTAAGGACACACAAGACAGCTCTTGGGTGGTCCATAAGTGATCTTAAGGGCATTAGCCCAGCCAGATGCATGCACAAGATCCTATTGGAGGATGATGCTAAACCAGTAGTTCAACGACAGAGGCGGCTAAATCCCGCCATGAAGGAGGTGGTGCAGAAAGAGGTCACTAAGTTACTAGAGGCTGGGATTATCTATCCTATTTTTGATAGCCCCTGGGTGAGCCCTGTCCATGTTGTCCCTAAAAAGGGAGGAATGACAGTGGTTCCTAATGAAAAGAATGAACTGGTTCCTACAAGAACAGTTATAGGGTGGCGTATGTGTATTGACTACAGAAGGCTCAATACAGCCACCAGAAAGGATCATTTTCCTTAAACGCCAGGATTGCACAGTAAGGGCATTTTGTACGCCTAATTGGAGCAGGGATGCTAAATTCTTGGCCCCACTGGATCTGTGGACCCCACAGGATCTCCACCTACCTCACCATTCAAATTCAAACCATCCCCCTCCCAAACCCACCCATTCACACACTTCCATTTCCTCCATCTTCTCCACTTCTTTCTTCTTTTGCTCGAGGACGAGCAAACCTTTTAAGTTTGGTGTGGTAAAAGCATTGCTTTTGGTTTTTCATCATTCAGAGGTAGAGCAATTGACTGCAGATCAAAGAGCTATGAGGAAAGAGCAACAAAGGCAAGGAAGAAACATAGAGGAGCTCAAGAGCACCATTGGTCCTTCAAGAAGAGGAAGACGCCACCCTCATTAAGGTGGACCCATTCCTAAATCTCCTTATTCTTATTTTCCTGTTTTTCATTTACTATGCTTCATGTTTAATTATGTTTGTGTCTTCACTATATGATCACTAGTATCTAAGTGTCTATGTCTTAAAGATATGAATGTCCTATGAATCCATCACCTTTCTTAAATGAAAATTGTTTTCTGAAAAAGAAAAAGAAGTACATGAATTTCGAATTTTAAAATAGTTTAATTATTTTGATGTGGTGGCAATACTTTTTTTTTTCTGAATGAATGCTTGAACAGTGCATATGTCTTTTGAATTTGTTGTTTATGAATGTTAAAATTGTTGGCTCTTGAAAGAATGATGAAAAAGGAGAAATGTTATTTGATAATCTGAAAAATCATAAAAATGATTCTTGAAGCAAGAAAAAGCAGTGAAGAACAAAGCTTGCAGAAAAAAATAGCGAAAAAAAAAAGAGAGAAAAAGCAAGCAGAAAAAGCCAAAAGCTCTTAAAACCAAAAGGCAAGAGCAAAAAGCCAGTAGCCCTTAAAACCAAAAGGCAATGGTAAATAAAAAAGGATCCCAAGGCTTTGAGCATCAGTGGATAGGAGGGTCTAAAGGAATAAAATCCTGGCCTAAGCGGCTAAACCAAGCTGTCCCTAACCATGTGCTTGTGGCGTGAAGGTGTCAGGTGAAAACTTGAGACTGAGCGGTTAAAGTCAAGGTCCAAAGCAAAAGAAGAGTGTGCTTAAGAGCCATGGACACCTCTAATTGGGGACTCTAGCAAAGCTGAGTCACAATCTGAAAAGGTTCACCCAGTTATGTGTCTGTGGCATGCATGTATCCGGTGGTAATACTGGAAGACAGAGTGCTTAGGGCCACGGCCAAGACTCATAAAGTAGCTGTGTTCAAGAATCAACATACGGAACTAGGAGAATCAATAACACTATCTAAACTCTGAGTTCCTATAGATGCCAATCATTCTGAACCTCAATGGATAAAGTGAGATGCCAAAACTATTCAAGAGGCAAAAAGCTACAAGTCCCGCTCATCTGATTGGAGCTATG
>NC_029790.2:104924644-104927336 GCF_000816755.2 Arachis ipaensis | reverse complement strand
GCTCCCTGAACTCAAAGTGGATTTTCTGGAGCTACAGGACTCCAAATGGCGCGCTTCCAGTTGCGTTGGAAAGTAGACATCCAGGGCTTTCCAGAAATATATAATAGTTCATACTTTGCTCAAGGATAGATGACGTAAACTGGCGTTCAACGCCAGTTTCATGCTGCAGTCTGGCGTCCAGCGCCAGAAACAAGTTACAAGTTGGAGTTCAACGCCAGAAAAGGATCCAAAGCTGGCGTTGAACGCCCAAAACAGCCCTATGCACTTGAGAAGCTTTAGTCTCAGCCCCAGCACACCCCAAGTGGGCTTCAGAAGTGGATTTCTGCACTATCTATCATAGTTTACTCATTTTCTGTAAACCTAGGTTACTAGTTTAGTATTTAAACAACTTTTAGAGACTTATTTTGTATCTCATGACATTTTAGATCTGAATTTTGTACTCTTTGATGGCATGAGTCTCTAAACTCCATTGTTGGGGGTGAGGAGCTTGATGATTGGATTTTTGACGGTTTAGAATTTCACTAATGAAATCTCGTTGTAAAGTATAGTTTCTGAACCAAGCAATAATCCTTTCATACAAAAAGTTGTTTGTCACTAGTACAAATCCCTAAAATTTATAAACCGAAGTATTGGACCTCGGGTCGTTCTCCCTAGGAATTACAATAAAGTGTCTTGTTATTGGTTATGAGTTATTTTGGGGTTTTGGATAAGAAGCATGAAAAGTAAATGGCAATGAAAATAAACTAACAACTAGAAAAGGCTCTTGGCAAGGTATGAAAATTAGAAGTCCTATCCTAGTTATCCTTCTCAATTGTGATGAGAATTGTTCATTGCTTCCACTTAGTTAACCTCTAACCATGGAGGAAAGTCAAGTGGATGAATCAATTTGATTCCTCAAGTCCTAATTAACTCCTAAAGGAGAGACTAGCTTTAGAGGCATTCAAATCAATTAGCAATCTCTAACTATCAATCAACAAAGGAATTAGATAACTCAAGTGTCACTAATTACTCTACCTAGGCCAAGAGGAGCAAAATCTATACAAAAATCCAACCAAGCATTTAATCAAACACTTGGAAGGCACAAAAGAAAAGTATAGTCAATCACAACAAGAATGAATTCTAACTACAATTGAATGTAAAGAATTAACAACAACAATCAAGGAAATCACAATTATTATGAATTACCTCAAATTGCATTATTAAAAGGGAATAAAAGAAACAACAATCTATCCCAAACAAAGTGAAGAATTACAAGAATTAAAGTACATAACTAGGGAGAGGAAGAGGAGAAGATTAAGAATTGGCAAAGGAGAATTGAATTAAGGCATGAATTAAACCTAGATCTAAGAAGGGATATTAACCTAAACCTAATCCTAATCCTAGAGAGAAGTGAGAGCTTCTCTCTCTAAAACTACTTAAAACTAAAGCTATCACTTCCTCCTCTCCAATTGTTATTTCTCCCCTTTAGGCCTTGATCCTTTTATTCCTTTCTATCAGCAATTGGCGCCAAAAATGGGTTCAGAAACCCCTCAAAATCGCCAGGCACGTGTTGCCTTAATGAAGTCATGTGCAGACATCGACGCGTACGCGGCAGGTGCGCGTGCGCGTCCCTGGTTGATTTCGCAATGTGCGCGCGAGCGCCTTGTGCGCGTGCGCGTGCTTGGCCGTAATCAATTCTTTGGCTTTTTGTGCTTCTCTCCACTTGCATGCTTCCTTCCTTGCTTCCTTTGATCCATGTCTGGCCTATTTCAATCATGGAATTACTAGCAAACACATCAAGGCCTCTTATGGAATCAAGGAGAAATCAAAATTCATCAAAATAAGGCCTAAAAAGCATGTTTTTACACCTAAGCACAAATACGGGAGAGATAACAAAACCATGCTAATTCATAGGTTAAATGCGAGAAAAGGTCATCAAAATACTCTAAATTCAATACAAGATAAACCCTAAAAATGGGGTTTATCAGAGCTCTGCTGTGTTTCGATGAATTAATGCAACTATTTCTGTTTTCTATTCAAACATGCTTGTTTCTATCTAAGATGTTCATTCGCACTTCAATATGATGGATGTGATGATCCGTGACAGTCATCACCATTCTCAACCTATGAACGCGTGCTTGACAACCACTTCCGTTCTACTTTCGATTGAATGAATATCTCTTGGATTCCTTAATCAGAATCTTCGTGGTATAAGCTAGAATCCATTGGCAGCATTCTTGAGAATCTGGAAAGTCTAAACCTTGTCTGTGGTATTCCGAGTAGGATTCAGGGATTGAATGACTGTGACGAGCTTCAAACTCGCGAGTGTTGGGCATAGTGACAGACGCAAAAGGATCAATGGATCCTATTCTGACATGATCGAGAACCGACAGATGATTAGCCGTGTGGTGACAGCGCACCTGGACCTTTTTCACTGAGAGGACGGATGGTAACCATTGACAAAGGTGATCCACCAACACACAGCTTGCCATAGGAGGAACCTTGCGTGCGTGAAGAAGAAGACAGGGAGAAAGCAGAGATTCAGAAGACAAAGCATCTCCAAAACTCCAACACATTCTCCATTACTGCATACAAGTACTATTTAATTTATACTTTTTACTCTTCATAAATATAATCACTCTTATTATTGATCTCCTGACTAAGAATTACAAAATAACCATAGCTTGCTTCAAGCCGACAATCTCCGTGGGAT
>NC_029790.2:104918201-104924057 GCF_000816755.2 Arachis ipaensis | reverse complement strand
TCGCGAGTGTTGGGCGTAGTGATAGACGCAAAAGGATCAATGGATCCTATTCTGACATGATCGAGAACCGACAGATGATTAGCTGTGCGATGACAGCGCACCTAGACCTTTTTCACTGAGAGGATGGATGGTAGCCATTGACAACGGTGATCCACCAACACACAGCTTGCCATAGGAGGAACCTTGCGTGCGTAAAGAAGAAGACAGGGAGAAAGCAGAGATTCAGAAGACAAAGCATCTCCAAAACTCCAACATATTCTCCATTACTGCATACCAAGTATTTATTTTATGTTCCCTTGTTCATTTGCAAGTCAACTGATAATTATAATTGACCTCCTAACTGAGATTTACAAGATAACCAAAGATTGCTTCAAACCAACAATCTCCGTGGAATTCGACCCTTACTCACGTAAGGTATTACTTGGACGACCCAGTGCACTTGCTGGTTAGTGGTACGAATTGTGAAAAGAGTGATTCACAATTCGTGCACCACTAGCGCAGCTTCCTGTCAAGAAGGCCAACCTGAGCCATGACAAGCTCGGCCTTCCGGACAATAACAGCAGAACGGAGGAGAGCACGGTACACTGACTTGGCCTGGAAGGCCACGTCACAGTCGTCGAAAAACCCCTCGGTGCCGGGCATCAGGTAGTGATCGACAAAAGCCGAAGCATCAAAATTCCGGTCCATCACAGATGAGACAGATCCTTCCTCCCCCAAATTCTCACTACTCACCTCTTCCGGCCGCTTCCGCTTCCGGGAAGCCTCAGTAGCCGAAACAACAACCACATCCTCCTCAGCAGAAACCATAGGACCCGGAAAGACGTGGCCACCGCCCCCACCCCCCGCCGAGACCACCTCCTGCGAGACAGCCCGGGAGTCCCCGGTAGGTCGGGATGAAGGGGTGGATGGCGAAGCTACCGACGTCTCTTCCCGATCCATGGCAGCCTTCAGCCTTGCCAACGAGGTCAAACTACCAGCCATCTCAACTGAGAAAAGGAAAAAAGAAACGTATGAGTACCAAACACAGTAACACATACAAAAAAAAAAGAGGAGACAAATACACACCAACAAAAGTCCGGCAAGCAACCGGATCCCCCATCACATCCCTAGGATTCAGGGGACGCTCCCCAAACAAATGCCAAAGGATGCTAGCTACATCCCGATCCTTCAAAGACAAAAACTCCTGAGTAACCCACGTTAGAACCGAAGGCCCCGCACCGAAATTCCAATACGTCAGAAATCGGCGCTCACCTTCCAACGTTAGCCAGAAAGGATGATGCCCCCTAGCAGGACGCACCTTGAAGTACCCACCCTTGAAGTCATGAAAAGAGTCCTCGTATAAATCGAAGACACGACGATGAGGATGGGCCCTAAACGACATATACCCCTTCTTATGCTTCCCCTCTTTGGTAGGTAAGGTGCATAAAAGAGAAAAAGGAAGACATTCACCGAAGCCGGGAGCTCCAAGTACTCGCACACAAGCTCGAAAGTCCGTATGGCCGCCCAACCATTCGGATGAAGCTGGGACGGCGCCACGGAACACCGACTCAACAACTGCTGAACGAAGGGCAAAAACAGGATCCGTATGCCAAGCCGGGTAAACATCGCCTCATACACCCACATCCAATCCAAAACGGTCGTCGAGTCAAGATTGGTATAACAAACCCTCTCGTCGACCCCGGGAAGGGCGAGCTCATATTGGCGCTCGGCATCGCCACCCCCACAAATAGCCCCCTGATCGCGGGGCCGCTGAAGGTCCATCTCCGTCACCCGCGACGGCGTCCCCCAAACATCGCTGGTCACCTAGGATTAAAGGGAAGGAACGCCTCCGGCGGGAACTATCGGAAAACCCGTACCCTCAGTCCTCCACCAAGCCATACCTAAAACAGAGGTGAGCACCACCATCAGCCCAAACCGCGCGGTAAAAAATGGTGGAGAAAATCAAACAAACACCACTACCTATTGCCAACTACACAGTAGTGCTTATCCCCTCAAAGATAGAACATACTACCCAAAAAAACACAAAAAAGCAACAAGCAAAAACACACGGTAACACAGGTAGCAAGCAGCGCAGATTACAAAGGTAAAAGGAAAAGAAAACCAACCTGATAAAGTCAAGCACGAATGTGGAAAATACCAAAAACAGGAAGTAAGAACACGAAAGGTAACGAACTGAAGGCACCATAATGAAGATGATGAAAGAAGGATTCGCAGGGCAAACAAAAGCAAAAGAAACAAAAAGAAGAAATGAATGAAGAGAGGCAAAAAACTGAAACGGTTCCGAACAACGAAAAGACAAAAATACCCCTTGAAATAAATAAAGCGCGAAGGATAAAAAAGGAAAGCAGCCCAAGTGTCCCCTCACAATAAATATTCTCTCGAAAAACACAACTGACAGAACGCCTTAAAAATAACACGGGTGTTGGAATACGAAAAGATCACATCAAGCCAACGACACGGACTCCAAGGGTAACAAACCCTAGATAAAAACTAGGGTCTGACGCGCCGTCCCCTCGAAGTAACAGGGCCTGCCGATCGAAAGCCCCACATCGATAAACCGAGAAAGCCCACGAACAGCAGAAACCACATCCTCCAGCGACGGAGACCGACCTCGCTCGCTCTCCCGCTGCGGGGGCAACTGTTACGGACCCAGCCCACAGATCCCGCACCCAGAATAGTCTTTGAACCCGGGTACCCGGGTTCGACCCGCTTCGTCATTCTAGAAGGCCCGGAACCGGCCCACTAGAGCTCCTAACCGACAATCAAATTCAAATACCTTCCTTATCTTAACCAAATAAGATAAGATAAGATAATTACCATCAGCTATATAAAGGGGAGCCCCAAACTCCCTCAGATACGTCATTCACTTTACACACCTTATACCTCTGAGATTCATTCTGACTTGAGCGTCGGAGTGTCTTTGCAAGTACCACCCCCCATTACTCCAGTCGAAGGATCCAACATCCGCCCCGACCCATAAGTTCTCGATCCATCTCCCAACCCAGAACGGATAGAGAAGCAATGCAGCATTCTCAGAATGATGTAATCGAGATGAAGAAAAAGAAGAAAAAAGAAAAAAAAAAGATGAATAAGAATACTATTGCAGAACAAATAAAGAAGTGATTTAGCATTTTCAGAATGATGCAATCGAGAAGAATAGTAGTTAAGCAATTTGCAATGTAATAATCATCAAAAACAATGTTTTAATTTATTCAGTATTATAAGTTAATACTCAAGAATTAACATGAGTCACAATTTAATATATGGGATCCCAAATTTTATGTTTGTTTTAAAATATATTTTAAAAATCAATTTGAGTATTTATTTTAGACTATATGACTTTTAAATTAGTGTGAGATTAATAAATTCACTCGTTTATTATGGAACCGTGGGCAATGATTCATTTCACGTGGCTGAATCAAATAGGTTATTTAAATGCTCATAATTCATATTAGTGAAAACAACCGCTAACCCCACGAAACAGCCTTTCGCTAACTTTTGTACTTTAACATACATAAATAACTATCTTCAGCTGGCTTGTTGCTATTTGTTTATTTAATCAGAACTTTGATGTAGTTCCCTAGTTACAATTTCATACAATAATCACTTTTTTTTTTAATCAACACCATCTAATGATATCTTCATATCTTATTCCTCTCAATATTTTTCCTATTTCTTTATTGGTCCACCTCCAACGCTCAGAATATTTTGATTCATAATTTTCAATTTCTCAAATGTCATTGTTAGCTTCCGAACCAAAATATGCACTCTTGGTCAAAACTTTTAGTCTCTTTGACTCAGCTTTTTCATTCTGGTATGTTTGTTGAACTAGAATAACGCTTGATCAAGCTTAAAAACATAACAAATTCATATCTGTAAATAATACCGCTGTAATCGCTCATTGAAAATATGAGGCATATACCTTACTCTTAGTGGGACCGATTAGTGCCAAAAGCCACATAATTTTTAATCATAATAAATAAATAAATAAATCTTCCTTTTTTCGTAGACCTTTTTCTTTCTCTAAATAAATCTTTGTATATTTAAACATCTAATAAGCTAATAAATTTAAGTTAATTCTAGCAAGCTCCAAAATAGCAATTCATGGTGATAATTATGCTTGAACCCAATTTTAAGGATTTAACCAAAAGGGAAATAAAATAGAAGGTTATGTTAGATAACAAATGATTTTTTTGAACAACATGAATAATAGACTTTAAAATTAACCCAATTCAAGTAAAACACACTAAATCCCCTAAATTATTCAACTAGATCTTAATATTAGAATAACCATCTACACACCTAATAAATTGAATATCTTATATATTTATTGTTCACATTGATTAATATTTTCATTGTCTACCTATACTTTTCCTAAAATAAAATAAAGCTTAACGGCTTAATCGCAACAACTTATTTAACATAAGAAAAGTAGCTTATCTCATAAATTCTTAGCGACTCCACAACTACAGACAAGTACATATATCCGAGTACAAAACATTTAATTGGAGAAGAAATAGGAATATTCTAATTTAACAGAAAATAATATACAAAATTACCATACCAACAAGTTTTTTACTTTTATTTAATAGCTGTACAAATTTTTATTAAGTAGCCTTAATAATTAATTAACCTCTTCCTGGTGTCTTTGGGTCATGGTTTCTGTTTGCTCCTGCTCCAGGGTAGTCATTGCTTTCCAAATCCATTCTTCCTTCAACTGTCATGAACTCTTGTGCCAAATCAAACATCTCCAATTCACTATTTCTTGATTCTCGAGTACCCTGAAACTATGGATAGAAACAGATTAACTATGTTAGATTTAAAGATAAAGTTAGAAATAATTACTCAACAGAGCGAACATGTGATGTGCTTACCAGAATATTTTTACATTTTCAGAATTTTAAACTAAAAAATATAAAATTCCCATGTATATAAAAAAATTTCTTTGGTGGCTCCAGAGTCAAATTAGATATGTAAGAAATTAACTACTAAACTGGTCACAACTAGAATTTAATTAGAGCCCTGTGTTGCATGCATATATAGAGGACATGAACCATAATATAATCCAATAATCCAAAATATATAGTGCATCTTTTAAATAGAGGAAATTCTGAGTTAGATAGTAATATAATTGTTGAAAATTTAGAATAATGAAATTAATTTTTGTTCGTATGGGTCCAAGATTTGTAATTACCTCTTCTAGTGAAGTTTGGATTGAGGATTTTTCACTCCTTGGAGAAAGACTTCCTGCAAATTTTTAAAGCAATATTCCATTAAAAAAATAATAATTTGAAAAAAAAAAAGGGAATTGAAGAAAAACATGACAAGGATAGAGATAGAAGTATAGAACAGTTTAGTTTAGAATAATTAAGGTGTGTGTTCTTACTAGTTGTTGGTACAGCCAAAGATGAAAGAACATATGAGAAAAGCAGAAGGGTGATGAACAATTGAAGTAGTGGAGCTTTGTGAATCATTTTTTAATAGAGAGAGAGTGAGAGAGAGAGATCTGAAAGATGAAAATGAAATGAGAGCTATGGGAAGGTGATACTTAGTATCACCCATGTGATGATGCTGGTTTATATAGATATCTCCAAAAAAAACCCAATTATTTTGATTTGAATATTTTACATCACAAGCCATTCGTACTTGTATATATTAATTATAATTATATTGCTCCAAGTCAACCTCAACTTTTCAATCTATTTTTCATTTGAAAAATGTTATACTTGCATATAAAAGGTAAAATAATCAAGGTTATGAAATGCGAACAACCCATTAAACTGCTGGAGTTAGAAATTTAAAGATTCAAATGAAGTTTAATTGATATAATAAAATAATATATTTTATTGAATCAGT
>NC_029790.2:104885068-104918109 GCF_000816755.2 Arachis ipaensis | reverse complement strand
TCAAAATTTAAATTTAAATTTAAATTTTTTAATTTTAAATTTTAAATTTTTAAAAAATTCACTTAGTTATTTTAAAAAAAATAATCATCTAAAATCCTAATTTACTAAAGCATTTCACTCCAATACTCTCTTCTTTTTTAACCGGTGGCCACCCCACCTTCATCAATAATTATCCCATTTCACCGTCGCTACTTGACTTGTTTAAAAATAATCATCCGCATGCCTAGTGAATTGAACATCTACCATATTTTTTTGGTAACTCACATCTAATATATTTTAATTATATATAACTAAATCCAATCCAATCAAAATAATCATCTACATAAAAATTAAAATAACCATCGCATACCTACTAAAATAATCATCCTAAATTGACCATTAAAATAGAAGAAGAAGATGAATAAACAGAAGAAACAACTATGATCATCCAACAATTTAATTTTTATTAAAAAAAAAACAATATATAATTTGATACATGAGTCTTATGATTTGATGTAACCATAAAACTCGAGAAACAAAAAATAGAAAAAAAAAGTTTGGACAGATGAGGAGACATGAGTGAGAATCAAAAGTAAACAATTGACTGTTTGATTTGATATTGTCTTCAAGTATACGTACGTTACATCTACCATACTCACACGGTTAATTCAAACAGCGGCATCGTTGAGCTTTTGGCGGCATCGTTGAGCTTTTGGCGGTGTATGCGGGTACTCGTGGCGTCATCGGATGGAGTCTGCGGCAGCATTGGCGGCACGGTTACATGAGGGGAAGGAAATGGTTATATTCACGATGAGGCTCCGACGGCAAACGGGGCGGCGCGGCACTGCTCCAGGAGGGCAGGATGTTGCTAACCGCGAAAGGGGGATGGCGCTGTTTCGGGAGGGGGATGGCGGTGCTGAGGTTTGGGTTACTGGTAGCCGGATGGTTGTCGCCGACTATGAAAAGAGAGGGGAACTATGAGGCGCAGAGTGGGTGTAGGTAGCAGATGGAGGGTGACGGCTCTGCTAGGGTTTGGGTATAGGGATATAGTGTGAATGAATTTAACTACTAATCTTAATTTTTTAAATTTCAAAATCTGAATTTAAATAATTATTAAATAATTAATTAAAAATCTGATTTTTTATTTTTAAAATACCTTTTTTTTAAGCCTATTGTATACATTGTACACTAAAACTATTGGCTCTCCATACTTTCTCAAATAGAGAAACTCTTGGGGACCAATAATTTTTGGTATTTTTGGAACGCTGACAAAAGTACCCATAAACTAAGGAAATTAACGCTGTACCCATGAAAGATGGGTTCCGTATGACAAAATTATCCAAATCCTAATTTTTTTTGTTAATTTTTTAATAAAATTTCTAAACTACCCCACCCTAACCCCATTTTACCGTCACTCCCTCTCTTCTCTTCTTCCTCTCTCCCCACTTATCCCTCAAAAACCCTCACAAAGTCACAGAAACTCTCCTCCTACCTCCTCATTGCCGTCTGCCACCCACCTACTCCATTACCGCCAATCTCTTCCCCTTTCACTGCTTCTCCCTCTCACTATTAAGGTGACTACAACACATTCATCGCACACCTGTGACCCAACCTGAGGAGAATGCTGCCGTGGCGCGCCTGTTGCAGCCGAGGAGAACGTCGTCGTGGCGCGTCTGACCCAGCCAAAGAGAACACCGTCGTCACACACCTAAGAAGAGAGAGGGGTCGTGGTACTCTTGCATGCAGAAAGTGGGTTTGGTAAAGAGAAATCAGAGAAGAAAGGGAGGTGGCACTGTGGATGGAGGTTCTGCCATTGACGATGTTACAGTCGGCCGGCGAAGAAAAAGGTATTTCTTTTTTTCAAAATATTTTTATTTTATTTTTCTTCTTTTCAGAAATTGACTTAGTTACTACTAACTGTTCTATTTTTTTTTAAAAATATGCTTCTATTTTTTATGAAGGCTGAGATTGATTTATAGAAGATCTAGTTGATGGCTACTTCTACTTCTGATTTTTGCTGAAATAAATTTCAAATTGGATGAATGGATTTGTTGATTTTTTATGGTTGATGGTTTTTTCTATTTCTAATTTTGATAAAGTGAATTGAAATTGGATGAATGGATTTTAAAATTTTTATGTTTTGAGTATTTTTTGGTGTTTGATTAATTTAGTTTGGGTATGGATTATAAACTTATGAGTGAATCGGTTGAGGTCCGATCCTCTACCACTATGACCACTATCATTGATTTCGGTCTGGTTTGTTGTAGGAGTAGTTTTGGACTCCATGGCAAGAGTTGGTGCAAATTGAGTTATGAAATGTTAAAAAAGTGAGTTGAGGTTGAGTGTAGGGTAGTTTAGGAATTTTATTAAAAAATCAACAAAAAATTAAGATTTAGATAATTTTATCATACGAAATCTATCTTTCATGGGTACAACGTTAATTTTCTTAGTTTATG
Source organism: Arachis ipaensis (assembly GCF_000816755.2). NCBI lineage: Eukaryota > Viridiplantae > Streptophyta > Magnoliopsida > Fabales > Fabaceae > Arachis > Arachis ipaensis. The sequence continues at coordinate 104,915,674 of NC_029790.2, read as the reverse complement.
GGTGCTTTTGTCAGCGTTTGTAAACCTCATAGATACTTTTGGTAGTTTTTTTTTTATAGTATTTGAATATATTATTTTATCTCAATTTAAAAAAATATTATAAAATTCAATAATTTACGTGTTATACCAAAATTTTAACTATATCTAAAAAAATAAACGATATTTTAGATGCTTGCAGAAGATTTATCACAAATTAAAACACCTCTTTACTTTATATATAATAAGTTAAAAAAAGAAAATAAGAGAGAAAGAGAAAAACACCTTATTATTACTTTGCAACACGAAGAAGAAGCCACTAGAATTCACGTGCGTTGTCATCAGGTGTCACATAAATGTCTATTTCTATTTTTTTAAAATAAAGGTGGTTTCTTCCAAATCCATGCCAATTTTGTGGGTAATTTACCCTTGCATATATGTCATCATTTCAGTTATTGATCAAAAAAATTTTCAACCTCTCATTAATTCCTTCAATAAATGTGTTCACACTACATTGTATTTTATATTATTTACATTATACCACATAACGTATTTGTACTGTAATATAAATGGGTGCAATGTACAAATAATTGATTTTACAAATCCCTCTCCAAATACCAAAGAAATCAAAATCTTTTCCAAATACCATTTGAATGTCTACAGCTTCTTCTTCTTCTTCTACCTCTCAAAATACACTTCAAAGGAACTGCTTCTTCTTCAATCTCACTGCTTCTTCTCCCCTACTGTCTACTGCTCCTTCTTCTCTACCCTTCCTGTAGGTGATGGGTGTGATTTTTCCGGCGACCCACTCTCAAAACCTTCCCCAGATACCCCTGTAATGTCCACTACTTCTTCTTCTACTACCTCACTGCTTCCTCTACCCTTCCTATTGGTGACGGGTTTGATTTTTCCAGCGACTCACTCGCAAATACCGCTTTAATGTCAACAGCCTCTTCTTCTACCTCATTCCTCTGATTTCTTCGGTGACTCATCGTTAGTGACAGATTTTTCCGAACCCCGTCGAAGACCCTGTCTACTGCTTCTTCGTCTAGAGTTACGCGGGTGTCCTTTTCTATGACTCACAGGCGGAGTGAAGTATTTCCGAAACCGTCGAAGAACGTAACTCATCCCCTTGCCGGGAATGGTTCAGTCAACCCACGTGGAAAACCCTCTCGAAAAACCATTGTAAGGCCTACTGCTTCTTCTTATAGCTGATTCGTTTCTTTTTGTTATCAATTTTCACAACCAATTTTGCGTGATTTGTTCTGTTATTCACTTTCTTTAATCACCATTGATCGAAGCAGATTGTTTCAATTTTGAATGCAATAGTTGATAATAGTTGTTCATGGTGGTGTTTAATGTTAATCAGATTGATGGCCAATGATGCATGCTCCTCAAATACGAGACGAGGCAGAGGCGAAGCCGGCGGACAACAGGAACTGATAGCTAGATATGCAAGTTCAAGTTCACTGCAACTTGTAGATGTAACAGATGGTGTTGTCCCAAAATACTTCTGCGAAAAATATGCCATCTGTTACATGTCAAAGACAGACACCAACCAGAATAGGCTAATTTTTGGATGCCCATTGTTAAAGGTAAGCACCCAATTCTTCATGTATGATCACTAAGTTTATGCTAAAATTGGCTAAATTTTGAATTTTTGGAATGGAGGTTTAGAATATAGACTTTGGTTATTTTTCCTAGCTCAAGTTGTTGTGGATGTGATTTTTAGTTGTTTAGAATGGCATGCCTATTGGTTATGAAAATTATTTGAGATTTTTTAGCGATATGCTGTTAAATTGGGTTGATATTATATATGATTTGATATTGGTGCTGGTTAATTTTGAAGAATGATTGAGAACTGGAAAAAAGTTGATTTCTTGAAAATAGATGTACCGAGATTAAAAATGTTGATTTTGACATAAATTCACATGGAACCTGATCTGATATAAAAAATGGCTTTAAAATTTGAAAGGATTTTTAATATTTGGCCTTTAAGGATTAATTACATTCACATATGTGGATTAGATTGAATTGGAGTGTTTTTGTACCACCATACATTCATTGTGTTCTATTTGATATAGGTGATAGAAGCACACTGCAAATTCTTTCTCTGGGTTGATGATCACATTGTAAGGGTCAGAGCGGGGGAGGCTACAAGGGGATCGGGTGATGGGAAGCAGAATCATGTTGAAGAATATTTGGGAATGGATAACCTGATAGCACATGTAGAGGAAAGAATAGTAAACTTAGAGAAGCTGCTGAACAAGAAAAGTATACAAGCAGGGTTGAGGAAGAAGACTAGAGAAGCAGCTGCAAGAGAGATGGAGGCTTCATCAACAAAGTCTAACGATTAGATGAAAACCAGAACTTGAAACACCTCTATTAGGTTCAAAAACTTAAGAATAATTGCCTTCTTTCTGAATTTTTATACTAGAATGTAGACACACAATTGCTTGAAGCTTTTAAAGGAAAAATTGTCGATGACTTTTTTTTATATGGGCAACATGGTTGGAAGTTGATTATGTTTTACCTATACATACGTATATATTTTATGGTATTTATTTTTGTGAGTTAGTTATCAAAGTTTCCTACTAATTTCAGTAGCATATGAAGGCTAATATGTTGTAGTAAGTCAGTCCAAATACCAGAAAATAACAACCTCTTTATTAGTGATATGAATGCTTAAGATTGTAGTCATGTTATAACTCAATCTTCGGCAATTCTGTAAGAGTAGGAAGGAGAAGGGCATGACAATATAGACTGATGATTTGGTGACTTCCATGACAAATCATGCAGCCACCACAATAGATATTTGACAAGATCTGTTTTTCTTCTTATATACTAGTGTGCAGCATAAATTTTAACAAATGAGAGAATGAAGAAGCTGAAACTCAACTAGAATGTTATGTTAGGCTTGGAAAAATTGGTGAATTGCAACGTGTTAGTCAAGTTTAATTGCTTTCCTTTCAAAAATTTTCCTGCATAGGTTTTCAAATTACTATTCCATTGAACCTAAGTAAATCTTATCACTTGTAGTTTATCTAACCATGATGAAAGGCCACTACTTTGTTCTAATATACATCAATTGTTTAGCAAAAAGTGGATTGATATTTTTTATTAATTCTCAGGTTTTGTAACTTTGATTATTTTTAATTTTCCATTGTAGATGATGTTGTGTATGTCATAGACTGGGGTAAAGCAACGGAGACCAGCTATGATGCTTTAAATAAGCTAGCCTGTCTGTAAACGTAATAGATTTCAAAGGCTTCAGCTCATTAGGTATTGAAGTTGTAGATCATCATCTTTATCCCCTTGCAGATGATGTATAATGCTCCAAATGAAAGATCTGATTTTTCAAAAAATCGTAGCTTGCCATTATTGCTGAATCCTTTACAATTGTACTCCTGAAATCCAGGGCCATCATGTAAGTTTGTCTTCTAACTTATTTCAAGTAGTTTTTTCATTGCCCGTTTATATGTCGTCTTTTTGGTCGAATTATAGGTCGAATTTTGTATGCATGTGTCGATTCACGATCATCCCAGTTGAGTTTTGGTTAGGTATTAAGGTTTAACATAGTAGATGATCAAATGTCATCGATATTTTTTTTTCCCGGTGTTGGTTAGTTTAAATAACTGAATATTTAGTCTTTCTGACACACTTGGGATTGGGCTCGGTCAACTAACCTGGAAAAATATTTATTTTTTGGTAGTTCAAGTCTCTCTAAAAGTAAAGTGGGCTAGCAATCAAATTGGGCCAGCTACAAAAACAATTAGTAGATAATTTAGCTGAGGATTAATGCAGCAAGTGGCTTGAAACCGGTTAAGCCCAAGTTTCTCCAGAATTTTAAGGCAAAACAAGTTTTTCCAGGTAACTATTTATTCCATTCGTGTGTCTGTCTACCCTTACCTTGCTCAATCTTTTTTTGGAACAGCATATTTTGATTGAATATTCTCGTAAAAATATTAGTAGGTTAACTGATTAGTCACATAATCTCTATACTAAGATGGTTTGAAATAGAATAACACCATTATAAATCTCCTATACATGAGGAACACTACATGACACATCGAATTAGATAGAATGAAGTTGTTATGCAACCATTTCTCTTAATTTTGGGCCTTTCAAACCAATGTAAAACATACACAAGTAAGATAATCTGAAATAAAAAAAATTAGAATTAACCAACAGCATAACAATTAACTGGTTTTTTTTTAACAAAAAAAAAACATAAAGAACATCAATCGAATACTAAACATAGAGGTTCAACAAAGTTCAACAAAACATTTAGTCAGAGTAGATCTAAATGTCAATTATTTCTAGACAGGAAACATCCCTGTAAAATACTTGAGTGTAGACCTAACTGTGATCGGGTGTGGCATTCCTAGGTCTTACCATGCTCTCCGCACCAATAGATTTCTAGTGCCATGTTCAATGTCATATTCCGTCAACACAAGCTCTCTGTACCTATAACTGACGAGTAACTCTCTTTCCTTTGAATTGTTCACCAACAAAATTAGGTTATCGTCCACGAATAGTATTGGATTTTCTCTGATGCTTCGACTCACAAACCTGCAGTGTTGCTCTAATATTTTGTTCCCACCGGCGTCCTCATTCAAGTGCCAAATTGATGCGACATAACCAAATTCATTGTGTGTCTGAGCGAGGAGTGCAACCTTGTCCTTGTGGGTTAGTAAATTGTGAACGGTATATATTGCACCTACTGGAATAGACACCTCGCTAAAAGATTCATCTTCAACACTGTAACATAAAACAGACTTGGGTGTAGCATAACTATCTCCTATACCAGTAATCCAATATGCATGACCATTAAAAAAAAACAGAATTAGGGTTAATTTTTTCAACACCAGGGAGACAATCAACACAGTGAAACCATGTAGAACGCCTTGAACAATATCTAGAGAAAAAAACGTAGGCATCAGCTATGTCCCTTTTGCACATATGTATGATGGTGTATGCATCTGTGTTTGAGACATGACCGAAACCATATACTAAGAAATATGATCTACCGTGGTCCCTGTGGGGGTCGGAAATTTCTCTAGAGCGTTGTGTTGTTGGATTTCATACCAAAAGTCTTGTGTCGTCTTGTCCACGGGAGAACTTGAAACATATGTTCCCGTTTGACACTCCCACAATACGAAACCACCCATGAATGCCAATTCCGAAAGGTTGCTGAACATGCACTTATTCTCCGGAAGCAGCATTCACTATATATAGTGAATCCGAACCCATTAACAGTAGTAAGTATCCAACATGAAACAAGACATATTGATCTAACACTTTCTGCCTTTGTATGTGTTCTATGCATGTCTCTGGTTGGCGTAGGCGTCGATTCCAGAATTTATTCAAGCACATACATCTCGCTACAACTTTGGAACTACTTCGCAGAAAGATTTCTTGCAGAAGTTCATCCGGTATAACCGGCAATGGAAGATAAATTAGTTTGCATTTAGTCATTTTTCTAGAGGCACGTTTAGTAGTCTTGGTTTTGGGTAGGTTTATGCTGTAGTTTTTGTTTGGTTAAAGTCTCTTGTTCGCTTATTAGTAATTAAATTATACTTTCTCTAACTTATTAATTGTGTGAGATATTGCATCCAATGAGAATTGATATGGCAGAATATTGTGTTTACCGGTGTAAATTCTAAACAGTTTGAACTAGGTGTTGTGTACCATTAAAATTGTCTCGTCTACCAAAGTTTTGGCTATGCTTGCAAATAAATTATGTGGGAGTTCCAACATACTAGTTTAAGTTTTCTCTGATTTTTTGTTAATTTAGTTTGAAATTAGAAGCATCCTTCAATTTTTCCTTCTAGAATGGAAATACTTGCTAACCAAATTCATGTGTCCTGCATGTGTATTTACCTTATCTTGCTAAGTTTTATGTTGCTAAGTTAATCACTCATCGTTTACTTGAGTTCCAATATTTTTCGCCTTATCACACCATTAAAACCCCTCTTCCTAAAGAACACCATCTCACTCCCAATTTAATCATTTTCGCAGATTCTGCATAAAGTATTTCCAATCCCTAATTAGGATGTTACCACTGCCACACCCTCATCCATGTAGCCATAGAAAAACAACAATCTAAGTCTTCCAAATGAAAAATCTTGTTACCAAAATAATGACTGGAATAAAAAAATTCTTGTCATGGTAGAATTGTGTGACACATAATAAAAATAAAACCAATAGATTATGCAGTATATATGACCCACATATATATTGACAAAATAATAATTTTCAACAGGATAATTTACATTAAGAAAATCAAAGTTATTAGACAGAATACTAAGTTACAAGATGTCCACAAAAGTAAATATGTACATATACACATGGCCACCGAAAATTATTACAAAACATAAGTTCACCATAAAAGCAAAAACTAATAACTTTGCCATGTTCTGTCCTACGATTATGGTGTTCTCTGGTTCACAGACGAGTCGGAAGAGTCATTCGACGAGGTTCTTCGATACCTCCTACTAGGTCCTGCCACTGCCCCTCCCCCCTGTTGACGGTGGTTGATCCTGTAATATTTTTAAAAAATTTATTATACAGCAATGAATATAAAAAGACTGTAAATATAATTTCCTAAGTAAACGAATTATTGTTACCTTGACTCCTGGGAACGCAGTGGTGAATCTTGTTGCCTCCGAAGCTGCATGTGTAATAACCTTTCGGTCTTGAACGCAGCCAGCTGTTCTTCCTTGTTGAAGTGTACCTTGCATCGGTCCGCCAGCCAATGAATGAATTGGTCAGGCAATATGTTGGCCGCATATATGTTGTCAACCGCTCTGGGCTTTTCCTCCGTATGAGTATGATCCCATGCAAGCATGTAGAAGATCCCCCAACCTATGTAACTCAGTTCCATAATAAGCAACGAAGTTGGTCGATAGAGCGATCTTATCCTCCCTATGTTCGATACTTTGATCGAGTACTTATCACCCTCTCTCTTTGGGTAGATATGGAGACATTTGTCTTGTCTGTCTATGAAGTAGAGATCAGTGGTTGTGAAGAAAGAGAAGTTCCATACAATGTGTGGTGGAAACTGTATATCTTCCTATAGTCACAGAAATAAAATTACATGTCACACTGATGTTGCAAAAAGTTTAGATACCGAAAAAAAAAAAGAAGAAACTTCTGTGGCGTAGCCCATAAACTTACATCTGCTGCAAATAGGTTTAAGACGAAAGTCTGGTCAGGGCATCTTCTTACGTTCGTAAATGCATTCACGTAACTAGGGGTGTTCATGGTTCAGTTTTTTCATAAACTGAACTGAAACTGCACTAAACCATTTTAAATGGTTTAGAAACTGAACCAAACTACTTTGTCAAATAAGAAACTGATTTTAAACCAGTTTACAATACAGTGCACCAGTTTAAACCAGTTCATAAAAATAAAACCAGTTTTAATAGAAAAAACCAGTTTAAACTGGTTTATAGGTTAAAACTAGTTTTAACTTTTTCTCCCCTGCCCCTCTTTCTCCCCCTCCCCTTTCTTTCTCTCTCCCTTTACTCCATCTATCCCTTTCTCTCACTCTCTCCCATATCCCTCTTTCTCTCTATCTCTCTCCCTCTCTATCCTTCCCTCTTCCCCTCCCCTCTCTCTCTCCCTCTCTCTCTCTCTCTTTCTCTCTGTCTCTCTCACTTTCTCTCACTCTCTCTTTCTTTCTCTTTTTTTTGTGCTCTTTCTTCCCTCTTTTTTCCTCTTTTTTCTCTCCCTTCTTCTCTCTCTTATTTTGGAGAAAAGAGGGGGAGAGAGAGAAGGTTGAGAGAGAAAGAGAAAAGAGAGAAAGGAAGGGAAGAAAGAGGAGAAAGAGAGAGAGGGGAGAGAAGAAAGAGAGAAAAATAAGGGAAGGGAGAGAGAGAGAGAGAGAGAGAGAGAGAAAGAGAAAAAAGGGAAAAAAGAGAGAGAAAAAGAGGAAGAGGAAGAGAGAAGAAAAGGAAAAGAGAGAGAGAAGGGAGAGAGGAGGAGAAAGAGAGGAAGGGGAGAGAGAGAGAGAGAGAGAGAAAGGGAGAGAAGGAAGAAAAGGAAAAGAGAGAGAGAAGGGAGAGAGGAGGAGAAAGAGAGGAAGGGGAGAGAGAGAGAGAGAGAGAGAGAAAGAGTATGTAAAAACTAATTTTAGAGTGTAAATAAAACCAGTTTTAATTTGGTTTAAAACTAAACTGAACCATAAAAACTGGTTTTTAATAAACTGGTTTCATAAAAATTATGGTTTCAGTTCAGTTTTTTATTTAAAAAAACTGGTTTATTTAAAACAGTTTCAGTTCAGTTTCAATTCAGTTCAGTGAAACCAGTTTTTTTGCACACCCTTACACGTAACTAGCCAACCCGAACCAAAAATTGAAAAGGCACCAACGTTAAAAAGCACAAAACATGCAATCACACAACCAAAAAATTATAAAATCATCAAATTTGTAAAGAACATTCCATGCAAAGACAGACGGTCATGTGTGTGAAAAAAAATTGATCAAAAAGCAGATAATAGTCGGATGCTTACCGGAATTGTGACTCCATCTTTGTTTGCTAAAAGTAGTGACTAGTTGCTGCAGGTGATAGGCGCGGTGAGTGAATTAGAAGAGGGTTTAAACTGTTGTTATCAAATAATTTTTGGAGGAACTCAAGATTAACTGTTAAAGGGAGTAAAACCAAACGTTGCACCGGTTGCATAGGAGGGTTAAATGGATATCTTGAAGCCATCCATTTGGATTCAAATGCCATTAGTAATCAAACCTTTTCGAAAATGTAAACTGAATAATAAATACATACAATAAGCTCTCTTTGAATGGTATTCCTCTTGTTTGGAAAATGTAAATGAAGTTTAATTACCCTTCGTTGGTCTGCGTATCACTAAACGAATACACATAATAAAGATAACGAAGGTTACACAAAGGAAAATAAAAACACTATAATAAGTATAATCTTGTGTTTAGAGTTGGTTAAATTATTGAAATCATTTTTAGTTAATTGATTTATAAAATATCGGAACTAATTTAAACGATTTTCTCATTAACATACCAAAATGCGGAATTCCATTATAAAATGGACTAAAATATCCCATTAATTAATATATAAATATCATAATCTCAGGTAAAAAAATTTTTTGGTTTTTTTAAAAGGGTTTCGGGCCAACTAGATCGATTTTATTATGATCCAGTAGTTTTTTCTCAATCAATATGCGCAATACAAAACCTAAATCAATAATTAACGTAAAGTATTGCAAATAACATAATCCTAATAAGTTGTTGCAAGCATTAAAGGATTAAAAGTCTAAGCAATTAACACAATTATTTGAATGCCTTGGGTATAAATAACTCAGAGCATATTTCCTATCCCCTTAACCAATCGCTCTTCCTTTTTAGATATTGCATTGTAGTATGTCTTTGCTGCCTGAAAGACTTCCTGGGATTTCAAATTGAACGGATTCATGACCAGATCAATAGCCAGCCGCAATCTTGTGCTTTCATTTACCTAAGCGCAAAAAAAAAAGTCAGATGTCAGCATACGTTAGATTAACATTTTAAGTGAATATAGGAAACCATGAAAGGAAATTTATTGTATAATTACCTTAATATTGTAGTTATTCCTCCATTGGCACTCTCTCATCCAGGTTGTCACCCAAACTCCACAATCATTCCTTGCATATTAAAAAAAAGTTTGTTATAGTCTATACCCAACTTAATTTTTTAGGGTACATGATCATAGCAGATGGAATAGAATTGTAAAAAATATTATCATCATTAACCAATGCTGGAAGGAAAAGCAGTGTATAGCACAATAACAACATCAATAAATATCTTAGCGGTCTCTTGAAGTTGTGCAAAAGCAAAAATTTTTTCACATGTTAGCAAAACCATTGATGTCTGTTGGAAATTTAGAATTCAACTTGCAACGACAATTTTTATGGTTTCTTACGAGTCATCATTTTGCTCTCCAATCTCTGCAGGGTATATTATAGGATATTCGGAAATTACTGGTCTGTGTGTTGTGTGGTTAGCATAGAAGGTCGAGTCATCAAGCATCTCTTCAATAAACAGTGCCTGTAATCATAGTAAAATTTATTTCATGTGTCAAGTCCACTGCGTGTTCAAGTAACTTAGAATAGTTATTTATGACTATAAGAAATTTTAAAACACTACCATTAGCTTGGCACAACGACGGCGCCTGGTTCTGCTCGAGACGCATAGTTTAGAATCTAGTAATATCAGGTATCTTTTTTCAATGTCAATTACAAGCAGTTACCAGTGCATGTTATCCTCATTCATTGGAACGAAAATCTAACAAAAAATACACAAATGAGTTATATTAGAATAAGTATTCTTTACTGACATTAACATATATTGTGATACGTAAAGTAGAAACTTACCTTGCATAACGATTCAAACTCTCCCATGTATTCCTCAGTGTAATAGCGTTTCAAAGTCTTTGGCGAGTGAGTCCAATTAAGGGCAAATTGCTGAAATTTTAGTTTAGGGGAACATGTTTAAGATCAATGGAAACCATGCGATGGACAATCTGTTAATTGTTTTTTGACTCACCGAAAATGTAGTGGGTAAAAACTACAAGCAGGGAAACGTGGTGTCCTTGCGTGCATCACACATGAGCATGCTTGATGTCAAGTTTATGATCTGCTTTATCGTTCGTTGTTTGATGAACAATAAGAACAAATATATACAAATATTCCATTAATAGAACTATTTTAGATGTTCGGAGTTTCATTTATGAAATTAACAAATGCTAATGACTTAACAATCCATACCTCATCCACCAATGGTTTGTTTGGCAGTAGAGTATACATGACTCTCCTATTAGCGTGCCACAAGTTTGTCTGTGAGATTATCTCCAAATTCAATTCTTCGTCCTCCAGATCTGAACCAAATACATAGGTCACGACTGAAACTTCGTCCTTCCACAATGCCATATCAGCTGGGGGGCGAAACAGAACAGGCATCCACTGATAAAATGAAAACTTACGCGTTAGTTATTAATACTTAATTAGAACAACAAATATTTAACAATTCCTTAACAGTAGATAACCCACCGCAGGTATCTTTGAGGATTCCTTTGTTAGTGGCAACTTTCTGTCAGCCGGGTTGAAGTAGCTAACATATACCGCCTTGTCTAAGCTACTCGGTATAACTGGTTCTGTATCTGTCTTCTTTTCAATACCATCATCACTGAACAAATTGCGGCGAATAACATAATCAACTGGCGTTGTTTGTTCACACTTTGGAGACATTGAACAACACTTTGTATTTTTATGCGAAATTGAATCCGCGGCTTGATGAATACTGGACATGTTGGATATAATCTTCTTGGATGAATCTAGATTCCTCTCAAGAGTACACGATGGCATGCTAAATCCGCTCATGATCACAGGCATTACTATATGGTTGAAGTTATCGGGCGGACCATTCCGAAGATTAATTGTTTGTGGCATTGTTCCAAACACAGGATAACACGTCTTGGTCTGGGAAGCAATCAGGTTTGAAAGTGTATTCATCATCGTCAACATTTACATTACCACATCTTTTAGGGATCCTTCTAGTACTGTAGTTTTACCCAAGTCCTCGCCAATTTCTTTACCGGCTCCACCATTAAAATTTACATGTAGTCGCTGGTCATGCATGGTGCTTCCGCGGAGACTACGAAAAACAAAACATAAAATATGAATACTTTGTATTTGGAATCGATTTAAAAGTACAATAACCGACGGGTGAAATATAACTTAATTCTAACCTGGATCACAATTCTATCACTTCCTTATCGACGACTTTTCTTGAGATTTTTCTATTTTGTTCCTTTTTGGCTTCATCGTCTCCCTTTTCTATTTTTTGTGTTGAGCGTCGCTTTCCTCTAGCAGCCATTGGATGTTTTAGCTGTTTGAATTTTTAAAAAAAAAATAAGAAAAATAATGCAACATGTACAGTTAATGAGTTGCACTCCACTACCAAGCACAATTTCTTAAAAGAATAACAAACATGGTAGGTTGTCCGTACTATTCAAATGAGTTCTGACATCTGATTGATATTTGGTATTAGACCTCTAATATATGAGGCAGGTTACGTACGTTTTGCAAAAAATTAATTTATTTAAAACTCTATTTTCTGATTGGTAACAGATAAGGCTCCATCCTTTTTTTTTGTGACTCGAAGTCTCTATCTTTTGGAACTAATTGAAGTTATTCAGCTCAATACATTACTTGATTTATATTGTTGTAGTCAAATCTAATAAATTTTTCTAGTAACTGACTATTATTTTCGTAAAGCCAGTTAGTTACTTAAAGATTTCTTTTAATTTTTGTAATGAATGCTTGTCTCCATGAATCAATTAATTGATTTAATTCTCATAATACTATACTCATAACAGAATTGTGTTTGTTGCTATCTCTCATTATCACACACCCGGTCAAAGATTTAGTCCACAACAGAGTTTAATGAGATGGCTAAACACTCGAAAAGGTTAGTTTGAAAATCATATACGTATTAGGTCAATAACTCGAGAAAAAGGGTATATTTTTTCCCATTTCCTATGAGTTATATTCCTTTTCATTAACTATGTGTATTACATTACCTGTCTCCCACACTTTCTTTGTTTAATTTTCCTTTGTCATGGACACTCATCAGCTAATTTATTGCGTAATGACTTTTGTGCATTCCACTTTTTGGCCGTCGCCTAAAAAGTTAAGTCATAGGAGACTAAAATTCTCATCCCTCATCGCAAATCACTTTCTTCCATGAACGAAAAAAATACAAAATTAAAAAAAAAACAAACTATTAGTCAATAAACCGTACACATTTAACCGTACGTATTGAACCGGAAACCGCCAAACCGTAAACCATAGGCACAAATCCATTCAATTTAAAACCTAGTGAACCTAGTCACTAAACCGTACACATTGAACCGGACGCATTGAACCAAAAACCGCCAAACCATAAACCATATGCACGAAACGATTCAATCTCAAACGTAGTGAACGTAGTCACTAAACCGTACATATTGAACCGTACGCATTGAACCGAAAACTGCCAAACCGTAAACCATAGGCACAAAACCAATCAACCTAAAACCTAGTCACTAGTCTGTGAACCCTAAACCGTACACATTGAACCAGAAACCGCCAAGTCACTAAACCATACCCACGAAACCATTCGCTCTAAAACCTAGTCACTAAACCGTACACATTGAACCGTACGCGTTGAACTAGAAATCGCCAAACCATAAACCATATGCACGAAACCATTCAATCTAAAACGTAGTGAACCATATGCACGAAACCCTTAGGGTGTGTTTGGGAAACCCGTGGGAAGGGAAGAAGCACGTTTAAATTTTTTGAAAGCTTCAACTTTTGGTTTGGAAAATTGTTTTTCTCATGAATGCAGAAGTGATTTTGCTGTCAAAACCACGTTTACAAGAAGCAACTATTTTTAGCTTCTACGTTTTCTTAACGGGCTTTTGGCTATAGATACTAACCATTTATTTACTTTCTACCAACTTTATCCTTTATATATGTTATTGTATTATTTATAAAATTCTTGTTATTTCTATTTATATGAGGTCTATTTTTCTATTATTTATTATTTTTATTTTTTTTCAACTATTTGTTTGACATTATACACTTTTATAATTGTGATTTTTGAGAATTATTTTTGTTATTATCTTTTTATAATATGATTTATTGATTCCATTAGGTAAAATAAATTAAACAAAAAAAAGATAAATTAAATAAAAAATTGATCATAGGTAGTAAGTTTGCAAACTGTAATCCAAACACACACTAAACCGTACACATTGAACCATATGCATTGAACCGGAAACCGCCAAACCGTAAACCATAGGCACAAAACCATTCAATCTAAAACCTAGTCAATAGTCCGTGAACCCTAAACCGTACACATTGAACCGAAAACCGCCAAGTCACTAAACCATACCCACGAAACCATTCACTCTAAAACCTAGTCACTAGACCGTACATATTGAACCGTAGACATTGAACTGGAAACTGCCAAACCGCAAACCATAGGCACGAAACCATTCAACCTAAAACCTAGTCACTAGTCCGTGAACCCTAAACCGTACACATTGAACCGTACGCATTGAACCGGAAACCGCCAAACCGTAAACCATAGGCACGAAACCATTCAATCTAAAACCTAGTCAATAGTCCGTGAACCCTAAACCGTACACATTGAACCGGAAACCACCAAGTCACTAAACCATACCCACGAAACCATTCACTTTAAAACCTAGTCACTAGACCGTACACATTGAACCGTAGACATTGAACTGGAAACTGCCAAACCGCAAACCATAGGCACGAAACCATTCAACCTAAAACCTAATCACTAGTCCGTGAACCCTAAACCGTACACATTGAACCGTACGCATTGAACCGGAAACCGCCAAACCGTAAACCATAGGCACGAAACCATTCAACATAAAACCTAGTCGCTAGTCCGTGAACCCTAAACTAAACACATTGAACCGGAACCAGCCAAGTCACTAAACCATAGGCACGAAACCATTCAATCTAAAACCTAGTCAATAGTCTGTGAACCCTAAACCGTACACATTGAACCGAAAACCGCCAAGTTACTAAACCATACCCACGAAACCATTCACTCTAAAACCTAGTCACTAAACCGTACACATTGAACCGAAAACCGCCAAACCGTAAATCATAGGCACGAAACCATTCAACCTAAAACGTAGTCACTAGTCTGTGAACCCTAAACCGTACACATTGAACCGTACGCATTGAACCGGAAACTGCCAAACCGTAAACCATAGGCACGAAACCATTCCACATAAAACCTAGTCACTAGTCTGTGAACCCTAAACTAAACACATTGAACCGGAACTAGCCAAGTCACTGAACCATACGCACGAAACCATTCAATCTAAAACCTAGTCAATAGTCCGTGAACCCTAAATCGTATACATTGAACCGGAAACCGCCAAGTCACTAGACCATACCAATGAAACCATTAACTCTAAAACCTAGTCACTAAACCGTACACATTGAACCAGAAACCGCCAAACCGTAAACCATAGGCACGAAACTATTCAACCTAAAACCTAGTCACTAGTCCGTGAACCCTAAACCGTACACATTGAACCATACGCATTGAACCGAAAACCGCCAAACCATAAACCATAGGCACGAAACCATTCAACCTAAAACCTAGTCACTAGTCCGTAAATCCTAAACTAAACACATTGAACCGAAACCAGCCAAGTCACTGAACCATACGCACGAAACCATTCAATCTAAAACCTAGTCACTAGTCTGTGAACCCTAAACCGTACACATTCAACCAGAAACTACCAAGTCACTAAACCATACCCACGAAACCATAGTCACTAAATCGTACACATTGAACCGTATACATTGAACCAGAAACCACCAAACCGTAAACCATAGGCACGAAACCATTCAACCTAAAACCTAGTCACTAGTCCGTGAACCCTAAACTAAACACATTGGTACCGGAACCAGCCAAGTCACTGAACCATACGCACGAAACCATTTAATCTAAAACCTAGTCAATAGTCCGTGAACCCTAAACCGTACACATTGAACCGGAAACCGCTAAGTCACTAAACCATACCCACGAAACCATTCAATCTAAAACCTAGTCACTAAACCGTACATATTGAACTGTACGCATTGAACCGTGAACCCTAAACCGCACACATCGATAACACTAAAACTCAATGTTGGTATAAAGTTGCTTAAGCTAAATAATTTGGCATGATTCATAAATTATGGGGAGGTTTACCCAATTTAACTTCAATTTATTCCGTATTAGATTAAGGTATTGCATGTTCTATTTCAAGAAGAAACTCTAAACCACACCTAGTGGTATCCATAATACCATATACCACGTAATTAAGGCCATTAATTAATATTCCAAGGTAGGTGATGGTTAGTCTAGGACTACGAGCAACAACATGGTACAATAAAGTGGAGACCATGCTGCATGCTTACAAGAAGGAGGCTACGAGTGAGTGGACTACGCACAAAAACTACAAACTATATGCTTACAAATTCTTCCCCATACAACATGGATACTAGAAGGAAGCCCTCAAGCATGGCAGTCGAATGTTTGGAAATATTTCATGGAGTCGATCAAACTGCATTCAGGATGCTGAGACAAGTCCTTAACCGTGAAGTTACACAGTCATTGATGGTCATCGCATTTCTACTGTCAATGGAGACCATGGGACTGAGCGGTATTCTGCAAACTGCCATAAAAAAGGACGGCAGGTTTATGAACAGTCTTGCCGAGGATTGTGTCATCTGTTTGCAATGCCTACTATCTCCCGAGTTCTCAGGGGTTCTGGACAAATCCAGAAAACTCGAAACCCTCAGACACGCGTTGAAAACTGAGCTCACCTTATACCAGGTTCATAGGATAAGATCCATCCTCCTAACCATAATTCCCGATACCCTTTCAAATATTTGCTCTAGAATTCTAGGCGACGTAACAATGGATGCTGTGTGGTTAGAGTATCAAAGGAATCTTGCAAGATTATTGGGTTTCAACACACATGACGATGGCATATCAGTTGCACCAGAGGAATTGAGCAGACACAACAATGGCCGACGAATGCATATGCAACAAGGAGGAAGGCAAACTGAGCAAGAAAAGGGAAATCAGAAGTACATTTGCAAGGAGCTGGACGATGCGGAACATCCAAAGACACTGACCGTATGCTTCGGTCGAGAGTCTATGCCCACTGCGGATGGAATTGCTGAGTTTTTTTGCAACTTGTTTGGTCATGTGGTTCAAAAGGTGACAGTCATGCCTCGGAGGGAGAAAGACTCAGGTGATTTTGCTTTTGTTCTTTTCAACGACGCCTCAATCCCGGGTATTATCATGGAGACAAAAATGTTGTTCATCATACCATACAAGGCATGAAAAGTTGGATCAAATGGTGGACAGGAACACATTATCGATGTATGGATTAGTCTACAATACACGATCAAGGTTAGTGTCATTTTTTCAAATTAATTTAGTTATACCAGAATGTTTACTTGTTTAGGGAGCTGATTTATACGTTAGATGGAATTAAAACACCATGCGATATACCACGAAAGCACAAATGTTCATTTTTTATATCCAATTTAAACTATCATTCCATTATATGTTACCAAATTTTGTTTCTAAAATCTTGCTCAATCTGGTTCCTTATTCGGCTGTGGTCATGAAGTTTAAATTGGAAATCAGAAACCCTATAACCAGTAATTAACCTCATGTCGTTTGGAGTCCTTCACCATCCACCTCCTAAAGATAAGATATTATGATGTAGTTGAACTTCTTGGGACTAACGTAGGGGACATACCAGGAATATTTTTTGGAACTATACACGTTGAATATCTCCTTTTTTAGTGTGACATTTTGAAATCGCCCTGGTGTATGTGGCTGCCTTGTTGTGTATAAATTTTTAATTTTTTTAACGGGCTCTAAAGTTGTTGTTAGTAAAAAATATAATCTTTCTGAACTATAAAGGGTTATACACTATGCCCAAAAATTCCAATTTAAATTTAAATGGGCCAGGGCCAATGTACTTGTTTGGAATTCCATTACGTTTCATTTTTTTTAAACCCAAAAGCGGCAGAGTGTCCCAATTAACAAATAACAAAGTGAAGAAATCAAATAAACCCAACATTCATGAGGGTTACAACACTGTGACAATGATGCTACGGCCACAAACAATTCTTGCACAAGAAGAATAACTAAACTTCTAAAATTCTTGTCATGGCCAAGCTTATTGTTTAATAGTTAACATGTCATTTTTTTTTGTTAAATACTTAAGCTAATCGAATCTGTTCCCGATAGATTATTGTTCACGTTTGATATGTGCATTCAGTATCATTTGCATTCAGTAGCATTGCATTTGCATTCAGTAGCAGTCACTATTAGGTCGATACACTACCTATAACTAAAGGTAGTCGCAATAAAATAGAATGTAGGATATATGGACCATATATACAAATAAAAAATATCACAAATGTTCACCAAATGTCAAATACAGCACATCATAGACAAAATAACACATTTAGAATAACATTTTGATTAATTACACAACACAGGAACTTTTAAAGGTCTGCATAAATCTTCTAGGTTGACCCCTGGTTGACGGACAAGTCAGGGGAGGTTGTGGGTCGCTGCCGCTTACTAGGACCTGCCTCAGTTCCCCCACCTTGTTGCCTCTTGTTGACATTGTAGTAGAGTTCAAAAAATTTAGGCATAAAAATTGAAAACGTGAGAAATTAGAGCAGATAACAGTGGTAAGATGTTGCTCACCCTGACTGCTGAGTATCCACATGATGCTGTTGTTGGCTCCGGTAGTGATTCCTAAGAAATATCTCGGTGTGGTAGACTCTTAGTTGGGATTCTTTGTTGAAGTAAGCACCGCACACCGACGACAAGCGTTGTATAATTTGTTCAGACAAAACCTTCGACGCATACAGTTCGTCAACGACACAGGGAGGTTCCTCTTTCCGATTAATGTCCCTGACGATCATGTAGAATACTCTCCAGCCAACGTACCTAAGCTCCACACTCAGCAAAGAAAATCGTCTATACATGCGTCGTATCCTCCCTAAATCAGCTCCCTTAATCCAAAACCTGTCAATGTCTCTTTTGGGCGTGATGTGGAGGCAATTGTCTTGAGTGTCTATTAAATAAAGATCCGTGGTACTGTACCACTTGAATAGATTCACGATATTAGGTGGGAATTCGATATCATCCTGTGGCGGAACAAGACAAAACCATGGCAAGTTAGTGTTCCAAAGGTTTTTTAACAGAAGCATAACAACGAAGCAAGGAAAATTATGGATTAACGTACATCTGTTGTGAAGAGCCCGAAGACATAAAACTGGTTATACGATTGTTGTATGTTCCTTAATGCATTAACATACCTAACCAACATGAAGAAACAATGACAAATGAAAAACAGGGGAGTGAAACCTAAAAGAAGGGATGATTTATAGCCAAACATTTCCTGACTCTTTATTTACTGGTTCTCTGCATGCAGTTATGTAAATATACTCGGTTTAATTTTTTACAGATACAGCTGTTATCAAAGGAGGTAATAGAAGATTGAAGAAGATGCTTACCGGAAAACCGGTTTCATTCTTGTTTAATTACTGCGAAGATGGCTGTGGTTGAAGGGATGGAGATGCCAAGGAAGTGTTACAGACGAAGAATAGTTGATTAATAGGTGTAACTTTTTTCTTTTTTGCTATGTTACTATGTTAGTTGAGAATTTATTAAACTTTTTGATGTGAAATTAATCCAAACGTCGAATCAATGGTAGTGGGTAGTTATTGTTAGCCAATTCTTTGTGTTATCCTAATGTTTTGAAAATGTAAAGTCCCCTTTAATTGATTATCAAAATGTTTTGGAAATGTCTCATTTATAAATGTGCATATATCCCCTTTAATTGAATGACTAATGTTTTCAAAATTGTTATCCCTTGCTAATACACGTTGTCGATAAAGAAAATGTTATAACTAATTTATTTTTAAATATGAATTGAATTGCAAACTAGTTTATTTGTTATATACTTTTAGATATCAAGAAAGCAAGTAATCAATTGATTTCAAAATTTTAATTTACCCAGTAAAGTTTGCTTCAACCAGGAAAGATTTTTTAGTTTTAATTACGTTAATAACTAACATTGAAGAATTTAAATTTAAATACTAAATAGTTATCAAAATACGTAGTAATAGTCATTAAAAATAAAAAATAAAAGATACCCAGTAATCAAATGATTTCAAAATTTTAATTTAGATATTAAAAAATAAAAAAGTTTCTTTCAAAATTTAACCGGTTATATCTTAATTTAGCATTAATTGCGCTAGTAACAAATGTTGAAGAATTTAATTTTCAAAGAAAATACTAGTAGTTACTTAGAAACCCATTAATCAAATTAATTCAAAATTATTATTTACGTCATAAAATGTGCTTCAACAACTTTGCTAACATTAATTGGGTTAATAGCAATCACTGAATAATTTTATTTTCCTAGGAATTTATTTTTTTTGGAAGGCAAATTAAATTTTTTTGAGGTTTTCATAAACTACAGGCATTGATGGAGGGGGATTTACGGGGAGTTATTGGGATAGAACGGAATATTTGTTGAAGATTATCAAAAATACCACGTTTTAATAGCTCATGTAAAATTTCATTTTTTTAAAACGCCGCGTTTTAATACCTCATTTTAAATTTAATTTTTTTCCTTCAAAAGCGTGCAACTTAAGTATCCCTCACTTTTCAACTTTCCATCTTCCTTCGCAAAACACTTCTCCTGGTAACCCCAAGCTAACACACTTTGCTGCTGAAGGTTTTGACTCCAAGAGCTTGTTCTCCGCGAAAATCTCGACCAAGGTAAAACTCTATCCTAACTCTTCTTCTGGTAGCGATCGGTTATTATCATCATCTTCACGCAATGTTCATGTAATAAAAATTTAATCGTAGTAAAATCAATATAAGCCAGTTAAGGTTTTTTAAATGAATGGGTGACTGATTTGGGTTTCTCATTTGTTAATTTGAAAAGGATTTTATGCATTTAGGTTTGCTTAAAATTGTTCTGTTAAAGATTCAATAGTTCACGACATTCACCTATTTCAACAAAATGAAGTTGCACTGTTTGTGAAAAAGTTGAACCACTTTCTTTCCAATACCAAAAACATGCATGTCTGTAGATTTTGAATCGTAAGTGTCACTTGTATGAGTTTTTTTACATGAACTCTGA
Source organism: Arachis ipaensis (assembly GCF_000816755.2). NCBI lineage: Eukaryota > Viridiplantae > Streptophyta > Magnoliopsida > Fabales > Fabaceae > Arachis > Arachis ipaensis. The sequence goes on along the minus strand of NC_029790.2, from coordinate 104,894,914 downwards.
TTTAGTTCGTTTTTCAACATGAACTCTATGTTACACTTGCCATAGATGACGTCTTCGAAGGACAAGGGTAAGAGAAAGCTACCGATGGATCAAGGTACCACACAAAACTACAAGTTGAGGTTTTTGAAGCCAGTAATAAGGCCATCAATGTTCAAACTGGTAAATCACCTCCCTTGACTACAAACCTTTGAATTTTCTAGTTTGTGTGCTATCGATGTTTTGACCGAACCTGACCTATGTGTAACAGTCATTACCTATAACTCCGGATGAGCTCCCAAACCGTATCCCGTACCTGGACCTGGTTGTGCCTGACGGAAGGAATAACCCCTTTCGGTCGCAACTCCAAAGTGGCAAAATTGCATTGACTCGTGGCTGGCAGGAGTTCTACCAGATGTACAAAATCAATCTGGACTCCTTGCTCTATTTCACACACAAACGAAACTCCAATTTCCAAGTCCGGATATTTGATTTTTGTGGCATTGAGAATTCATACCAACTCCGTGATCCTGAAGAACCACCATATGTAAGGACTGGTGACTATCAAATTGCAAAGTGTATCAACATCCCTCCTTCAGCCAATGCTAAAGCCGTTGCCGCTAAGGTAAAAATCAAGTGGCCCTTTTTTTGTGATGGACCTAACTACTCGCATGATGTCGTCGCGATTGTTGGTAAGCGTTAACTTGTTGCAACATGTTGTTTAAAATATTTTTTATTGAAGAAGCATTAAATTATCTGATACTTACTGAAATATCTTGTGTTAAAATCAGCCGAATGTCCCTCATCTCAGTCACTTCACTGGTCAGAGGCACCCTATCATCCTTACACACGGCCACATAGAGGTCGAAGCTACATATATAAGGTACAGTGGAAAAAGGGACGGTAGCTTTGGCGTTATTTCTGGAGGATGGGAGAACTTTGCTTCATTGTGCAACTTCAAGCCAGGTGGTGTGGGGATCTTCGAGGTGATATCCACTGAGCCAGTGACGATCATGCAGGTTCGATGCAGATAGGATGCCTTATGATGAGGAACTGAAGGCGTAATACGCATGTGTTTGACATGTTTGTCCATCTATGATGATAAAACTTTTTCCGTAGTTTTAGGACGTATGAAACTAAATTATCTGTTTCTTGGTTGTTGAACAATTATATTGCCTTTTTTGTATGTGATGAATTTGAAAACAAATTTGGGTATGAACTAAATCAGAATCGCATTCGCAAATGATGTAGGTTTTTGTACTTTTTTTAATTGACTTTGTCATTTTAACTTGATGAGAAATTTTTTTTTTCAAGATCAAATGGCAGAATATCCTTTTTTTTTGGAAATAATGCCAGAATGAATTTATTCCATTGGGGAGAAACAGTTTTTTTATTGTTGGCCTTTCACATACATTCAACTAATTTTTTTTCTCTCAGAAATTGATTAACCATTCTTTGTTGGAGAACTATTGTTTTTTTCTAAAATTTGGTTACATAAGAATTTTTTTTTGGTAATTGCACAAACTTTAAAAAAAATCTGGCCCAATCAGTGACAAAGACAAGAGAACTGCATGTTTTTGTTAATGTAACTTTTTTATTAATGAATCAAAGTTGGGCAATTTATTGTAGTTGGACTGAGATCTAGTCAGGGTGAAATTTCGGATGTGGTGTGGGTTTTTTTTTATTGGTTTTATTAGCCCATGAATTGTTAAAGAAAAAACCCTATCTCAAAAAGGATGCACACACCAATAATGTTTGAAGGAAGCCATATGTCATCAGAGGTAGAGACCAGATATATTCGAAGGAAGCCATAAGCGTATGTCATTAGAGGTAGATCCATATTCATCAACAAAGTCGGTCGCCTCATACTCTTATATAATCTTCCTTAGTCGTCTGCCCTATCATGTTAGCGGTGGTGAGTTCCCTTCGGGGGTTCAAATGCATCTCTTTATCGTAAGTTCTCATTCGTTTCCTCTTTTATTAAGATGACTGACTTTTTACATTATTCATTATAAGGAAACGACTATTTCTCACTTGTATTTTTTATTTAATTTTTTTTTTTTGCGATTTGAAGTCAGATGGACAGTGATTGAAACATGGGTAACACCACGGAGTAGGTTGCCGCCACCTGGAAAGGAAATTGATGAAAGTCCTAAAACCCATACGCAACAGGATTAGTAGTAGTTTGGTGGACCTTTTTTTTTCAGGATATGTGAATGTATGATTTCTTTGCATCATTTATTGTGAATTTTTGACTATGTTATTTTTTGATTCGTTGTTGTACAACCAGGTTGGTACTTAGGTCAAAGTTCAGGCCACCGTCTATCCGGAAATACTTACTAATGAGGTACATGCGAACAATAGTGACGATGATGATCAATAACCTTTGCTGCTGCACGAAGGATGTATGAAGGCCCCGCCAAACCATATTGGAACACATGTAAGCTAAAGAATCGGTACCTGACTGGAGCACTCAAAAAATGATGCTAAATGACCATCTTCCTTGTTGCGGGTTAGATGAATTAGCTATCTGTTAACAGTGCCAGGAGCCATTTTCCTTCCGCCAACTCCTGATGAAACGGTATGTTCTATTGTATTTAGCCTTGTGTATGCCTTTAGAAAAAAAGGTGTTTTTGCCCGGAGAAAACGGAATAAAAGGGGTTTTGTTTTATACTCTGAAATCCGAATTCGTTGGAATTACCAACCGGAAATGAAATAAACGAAAAAGAGAGTAAGAAAGAAGAGGTTAGCGTTTGGTTAAATGAGGGTTTGGTATAGAGTTGTCGAGTTACAGGGATTAAAGTTTGTTTATTTTGTGGTATGTACGTGTTACGGTAAATCCTAGTTTAAATTTGTTGTGATCCATTACGGTGACTCAGCGGTCGATTATTCGAGTTTGAGAAATTTCCGTGACGATCACTGCTGTATAGGAAATGATTTTCCGATTCGGACGGTTGCGATCGTAACAAAAATTTCTCAAACTTAAATAATCGATCTCTGAGGTACTCGAAAGAATCACCATGAATTTGAATTTGGATTAACTGTTACACTTAAAAACCACAAAATATCCATGCTTTAATCCTAGCAACTCATGAATTCTGTGCCAACCTTCGTTCAACCAAACACTGATATCTTCTTTCATGCTCCATTTTCCTTTTATTTTATTTTCGGTTGGTAGTTCCAACGATATCGGGTATAACGGTTGTCTATGACCTTGATTAAGAGTATACCAAACTAGCAACTGATTTTGTTATACTGCTAGTAGCTTAGTATTAATTAACATAGAATGTCTTAATGTATAATTATTCTAACACATTCTCATCTACATGCATGAGGAGGAGTCGGAGTAATAGGTACGTGTCCTGTATGTCAGATTGATGTGGCGACACCCTCTCACAGATCGGTTAGTAACGGAATAGATAAATTCTATGTATATAGTTCATATCCAAATGAATAATTGTTGGGTTTTCAAAATCGATAAAAAAATTGTACGACAAATGTATTTTCAATCGTCTTGTATAGGATAAATGTAACATGGGAAAGGAGGGAGATGGTAGTGCTTGGTTGTGTGAATGCTGGTCCAGATTTGTGTAGTGATTGAAATTAAAGCTTTGGTATTTCGTGGTTTAAGAATATGAAGGAGAACCTAGATTTAGGATCTTAGTGAGGCGTTCGAGTGAATCGGAGATTGAATATTCGAGTTTGACCAATTTTCATGGTGACGATCATTACCATGTGGGAAATAATTTTCCGATTCATATGGGAATGAGCATTATCGAAACTTCTCAAACTTGAGTATTCTATCTCCAAGACAATCAAACGGATCATCAAGAACTTAAATCTAGCTTCTCTTTTGTATTCTAGAATCACAAAATACACTTGCTTTTATTCGAATAACTCTACAAGTCCGTTTCGGAGTGCATTCAACCAAATACTATCATCTTCTTTCTTTCTACATTTTACATTCAAAGCATTCCATACATTCATTCCATCCGCGCTGGAACTTTCTAGGCCATAGGTTTTGATAGCCCTTTCCAGTTTCTATTTAAGACAATACAATGAGAGAGAATATAGTGTGTAAATTGATCACAACTTTTTTTTTTGTTGCAAGAGACGACTGTTGGTTTTGGGTGACAACATGGATGAGTTGCATGTTTAGATGGCTGCATGAATCAAGTAATTATAATATTGCAGTCTTTGTTTTCTTGAAATGTCTTCACATATACTTTTGTTACAGTGATTGTTTATTAATTTTTAATATCAGGTAATAATAGTCTACAATGTTACGGATGCCAGATGAAAACAATTTGGAAATGTTCAGTCAGAAATCCCAGGAAGCAAAACCCTGCCTATCAAAGTCATGCTGTAGGCAAATAGCTGAAAACACCTCAAAATTCGCTAATGTTAAACTTAAAGGAAATGTCTGCAGGGTTTCAAAGTATTATTGTTCCTAATGTTATCTTCTGTCAGTATCTAAGATTAGCATCTTCAAAATGTTATTGTTCCTAATTATCGAAAGTATGATATGCTCAAATATAAATGTGTTTCTGTTCACATTTTTTTCTTTATATATAACGGATTCATGACAAATAACGAATCGGCTAAAATGGTACAAGAAACACTCGCTATATTTGACACTGTTTTCATACACAGGGTGCCACTTTCCCAAAAAATAATTTCCAACGAATATAGGAAATCCATAATAACAAAACAAATTCACAACCTGAAAGTAAAACAACATAGGTAACACAAAATAGGTACAACCATTGATGAACAATTCAACCCTGGAGCATACGACCCATTCAATCCACTAAGTAGGAAAAAAAATCCATTAACACAACTTTGATTTATATTGTATTGCATAATCACAATTGTAGGTAATCCTTACACCAAATGCAACGACAATTAACTGCAGCTAAAATACAGCAATGTAAGCAAAACACATACATATTAATGAACATGATTATCATGCTAATGCACTAAGTGGGGAAAAAAATCAATTAACACAACTCTAATTGATTAACTGTATTGCATAATCACAATGGTAGCAACTCCTTACCTAAAATTCAACCACAATTAACTGCAACTAGAATACAGCAATGTAAGCAAAAGACGTACATATTTTTGAAGATAATTATTATTCTAATGGACATATTCACAGTTAACGTAAATAACAACAGATTAAAACTCCTTAATACCAAGCAATGGCAAATACATTGCGTTCAGTAAATCAGGACTAATCATGCTTATAGAACCAAAAATTTGAATTGCACTAAATTCAGAAGACTAATTCTTCAAATTGGTCAAAGTGTCCTATGCATCGACGCGAACAATGCCATGTACGATCCTTGTTTGTTGCCACAAGACATTGACGATGGTAACGGATCTCGGACATCGATCTGCGAATGTGGTGTGTCACATTTCTCATCCATGACACCATTAACGCATTCATATTTTGTGAATGAATGTCCCTTGTCCTGCTTTGACTCCTTCACCTGGTTATGACATCATAATCCCCAATAAGAAACCATAATCATGCATAAAAGCGTAAGGGTCAATCATCACAAAGTGGTTAACAGGAGTTTTACGCATCGCACCTGTGTTAACGAAAAGAGATTTTTGTTGAAAAATCCATTCATGGACGCGATGTCAATGGATTCACTGCTTTCATGGAGGCTCCGCTGTTTTATAATTTTTTTTTTTAACAAGAAGAAGGAGATATTCATTAATTTACCCAATTCATATCATGGAAATTAAAGGTTTACATTCACAAAAATTACCTCATCCAAGGTGTTGTCTTTACCATTCCGGTTCCTCATACCCGTCGCCGTAAACTTCTTTGTTCCACCCTTTTTAAAAGGCTGCGCAAACATAGGAACATTCACATAGTTTAATGGTTTTTAAAGGGACACCCACCGAAGAAGATTTTCATGGCATGAGCGTAGTTAGAATAAACAAATCGTACCTTGGTCTTAGGTCCGGAGTGGTGTTTGGACTTAACTGAGAACGACCTCGAAGAATTAGCAAACCTTTCTGGACTAAAACCTGAGTCTCTGGCTGATGCATTGCCGTCTGATCGATCGCAAGGGTTACCTTCCACACTATGCTGCATCAGTTCTGGACAGCGCTTGTAGTAATGACTGTACTTGTGGCAATTAGAGCATGCTCTCTTCTTCTTCCAAGAAGACCTCTTGGAAGGGGCTCCTTTGCTTTTCACAACAAAGGGATTGTTGATGCCTTCCACATTAATATTAGGCGTTGAGTTGCCTTGTTTGCGTGACTGCAGGCGGATAATTAAGTTGACAAGTTCATATTGGACTTCATCAAAGTATGCTAGATCCTTGCAAGCAATATCACACAGCTTGTTGCAATTCGATGCCAATGCACCAACTCAAAACTTTAAGACCCTTTCGACGTCATCATTCACAGGCATTTCTGTGCTAATAAATTCGTTCTTTGCATTCTTAGTCCACCTTTTGTAGATCAACGAATCTGGAAACTCAAGTATGTTTTCGAACTTCATGGCACAGAAGACATGACTACATGGAATACCACGTGATTCAACCAGCTTGCACGAGCACGAGAACATATTCTTACCTCTATTGACTTCCACCCGTCGATCTTTGGCCGGGTCTCCGAGAGCAATCACACTGAACTCGACCTTGTCCAAGGTTGTGCTTAGTACCTTGATATTCAAAGCCCCTGCCCTCTGAATCTCATTACGAATTTCCTTAAAACTGTTTCGAGTGAAATAACATGATGCAGATCTTTCATATACCTCCAACGAGGTAATCATCACTGGCTCTGAGCACTAAGACTTAAAGTCAGTGATTAATTCGTTGTTTCTATACTCCTTTAAGGCCCTATCCAGGTTATGCATGAAGTCAATGAGGGTGTTCTTGCGATTAACATAAAATCTGATGAGAGAATTTATACCTTCGCATTGTGATGTCGTCCTTATGTAACCGAAAAACTTATCCTGGAGGAAACAATGAGACCACATCGAACGAGTTTCATACGTCTTTTCTATCCAGGTACTCCCAACAAGGTTGTGCTTATCCAAAATGGCTGCCCATCTCCGATCAAAGTCTCTGTGGTCGTTGTTGTCGTATATAAGACCCTTAAAATCGCGCAGAAAATTATGATTCTTTATATTTTCACATGCATTTCTCTGCAGATGTCATCCGCATAACCGATGGGTCACATCAGGAAGAACATTCTTGATTGCATCTCGCATGGCAAGGTCTCCGTCAATTATTACTGCTTTAGGACTTTTCCCACCCATCGCTTCAACAAAGGTTTCCAACAACCACTTATACGTCTCTGTGGTTTCGTCGGATAGTAGGTCGGAGCCGAAGATAACAGTCTGTCCGTGATGATTGCATCCGGAGAAAATTACCAAAGGCTTGTTGTATTTATTCTTCTTGTAGGTTGAATCAAAGGCAACAATATCTCCAAAGCAGTGATAGTCGATAATTGACTGCCCATCTGCCCAAAAAATATGCTCGAGCCTTTCGTCACTAGTGAACGTATACTTTCCAAAGAACAGCGGATCGTTGTTTGACTTGCCAATCAAATAGTTTATTGCCGCATTAGCATCCCCATTTTTAACCTTTGACCGACGATAACGATCAATGTGGTTGTACAAATCTTTGCGTGTGAAGCCAGCATGACGATATCCACCCTTTTGGAACGCAATATACCCCATAATATGGCAGGTCTTGACACCAAAATTATGAAGATTTTCCACTTAGACTTTATCAGTGACAGTGAGATGACGATTGGCCGGAACCAGATGCGCAAATTGGGGTGGCGTCAGATCGTGATTGTGAGATTCCACAAAACATGATACCTTCCATCTACCGCAGCCATAGTCAAGCTTTACCCTAAGCCGAGCTGGACACTTGGTTTACGTTAGTGACCTTGCCTCCCTTGATCTATCATCCAGATCAAGATACCTCATATTCCTCCAGCCCTCTTTGTTGCAAACAAGTTGCCTACTAATGATTCTACCTTGATTATCCCTAACCACGTTGTCCTTCCTCATTACAAATCCATGCCAACAAGAATAAGCGTTATAAAATTGGCAGGCTTCATCCTCTGTCCTAAACTCCAGGTTCCAAATATCCTCCACCATTAAATCTGCTATTCTTTTTACACCACAAACTTCTTCACTCTTGCTAGTAGCATCCAGCGAATCCACATCGTCGTCTTCAGCATCATCTTCTGTATTCGGTTGATAATCGAAATCATCACCCAAATCATTATCAGAATCATTCTTCAAATCATCCTCGTTTATGGACATATTTTAACCCCTGGCAAAAATCAAGGTTGGTGACCAAAGATGTGAATAAACAGAACGAATGGCAGCAACTACAGGAAGCTAACCTAAGCTGCATGTAAAATTACTAGAACCAAACCCAATTAAACTAACCCAATTCTTTACCCAATTGTTTATGACTTCCAATATAAGGTTTTAATTTCAATGCCCCAAACCTAGCCACAACATAGAACTTGATAATGTGACATAATTTCCAGATTTCAGAATATGAACCCAACACTTTAAACAGAGAACCGTTGAACAGACAGAGTCTATCATCACCATTAAACTAATCCGGATTAACAAAAAAAACTTAATCGGACATAACTTCATGACAACCAAAGGTTGAGCATGAAGGGGTAAAATTGAACTACTTGAGGGAGATGACCTTACCTAATCCGCCGCACCTAATTCGAAGGCAGCTGAAAAATGGGGATGTCAAACCAGCTTTCACCAGCCACAGTTTCGTCAACAGCAGAAGTTCAGCTACATCAGGTTAGCATTCGCCCTCTCCTCAGTTCACGTCGATGCCTAGCCAACGAAACCAGAGTAGCAGTTGCAGCTCCTGTGACTAGAAAGAGATAATGCTTGCTAAACGAGGAGTGGACTCATTAACGAAGGCAAAATAATGAAAAAGGGATTGGGTACAATGGAGGCTTTACGTTTTCCAACTTTTGAAAGATGCATGTTAAATTTCAGCAAGAGATGGAGGGTATTTTTAAAAAAATATATATATTAAACATGAGAAATTATAATTGCTAATGTTCCCCAATACACTATACAGTATGTATATACACTAGCTAATGTAGTATGTTTATGGTATAGGTTCATTAAAAGCTTTTGTTATAACCAATGAATGAATTAATGAGAGGTTGAAAATTTTTTTTGATCAATGGCTGAGATGATGACACATATGCAAGGGTAAATTACCCACAAAATTGGCATGGGTTTGGAAGAAACCACCTAAAACAAAATGTATAAACTTTAATTAAGCTGGTTGTCCTGGGCTCCTGGCCTCTTCCATTTACACGCACAGTGGTAAAAAAAATATACAAATTATAGGGTAAAATACACCTATAAACTAAATACATTTTAGAATTACGTAAAAATTTTAAATTAAAAAATGTTATATGTATAATCTCATGCACATTTTTATATAAATCAAATTAATAAAATTTGAATTAGTTATTTAAATACTAAATCGAATTGACAAAATTTAAATGAGTAAAAATTGAGATAAATTGACATTATTCGACTCAATTTACTAACAAATATAGTTAGATACTAGTAAATCGAATAGTGTAAATTCAATTTATAAACAATGGTATAAAGTACATAAATCGAATTCAATAAGTTTGATTTAGTGTGGTTTTACTATACAAAATTTTTTATATTAAATTTCATACTCTTGAGTCTATTTTTAATAGTTCATAAATATTTTGTAAAAAAAATTGTGTATAGGTAAAAACTATTAAATATTTATAAAATTTTTTTAAAGTATTTATAAAAATTACTTAAATAAATAATATGATGTTTAGGAGGAAAATTTA
>NC_029790.2:104884280-104885043 GCF_000816755.2 Arachis ipaensis | reverse complement strand
TATTATATAGAAATTTGAATTTTTTGCATTGATTTTTATATAAAATACTTATATCATTGTAATTATTTATTTTATAATAAGTACAATTAAGATTTTACTAATTCGAATCTTGTCAATTCAATTTAGTACTTACATGATTAATTTAAATTCTATTAATTCGATTTATATAAAAATATGTATGGGGATATGTAGGTAATTTTTTTATTTGAGATTTTAACGTTAAAATGTGTTTTTTATTTATACGCTTTTATTCCAAAGTATATGATTCATAAAGGTTAAAAAAAAAGGGTATTCCCTCCTTCTCAAATCTATTTTCCTCGTTTAGTTGAATAAAAAATTATTGTACTTAAATATAGATTTGTTTAGGTGTATTTATTTTTTTGACAAATTTATAAAAAAAATGGATAGAAAGTATAATAGTATTCAATAATAGCTTTATTTATCGTTCGGTAACTAAAGATTGTAGGAATTTTAAAATTTTTTATGGAGAAAACTTGACTTATTTTTATAACTTTTCAGTTAATTTACTGACTAATATCCTTTTTTATATCATTTTATAATTATACTTATTATAACCTGAAATTCAGTAGTAAAAAATTGGGAAATATACAGTACCTTATTTGAACTTAGAACTCATGGTTAGATAAAGCTATTCTTTGACTTTTCCATAAAAGTCGTTCTTTGTTTGATAAATATAAAAGATTGTCTCTCTACGTATCACACATTCGCACTATATTAATTAGTTAAAATTTGAATAGGGAGA
>NC_029790.2:104883338-104884214 GCF_000816755.2 Arachis ipaensis | reverse complement strand
AATTTTATTTTTAGTGAATCTTAAAAATAAAAAAAACAACATAAAACAAATAAAATAAAAAAATTTATACAAAATTCAAACAAACTAAAAAAAATACTCTTGTATAAAGAAAAGTATAAAGATATAACTATTTATATTACTTCTTTCTAGTAACTTAAATTTTTAGGAGAAATAATATTATGATAAAAAAAATTTGAGATCAAACTTAAGAGAGACGTCCAACATTTTTTGCTAATAATTTTTGAATGAAGGGTAAATAAAAACGCAATGTAGGTTATGTTTATTTGTATGAAAGAGAACATGATCATTTACTAATAAAAAAATGATTCTTAACATTATTATTTTGAGATATTATGAATTTTTCATTAAAGATTCCATAAATAATATCGAAAATTGGTTTTGTGAAGATTTTATTTATAATATGTGAGAAATAATTTAAACATAGGACTATTTGTCACCATTATTACCACTATATTTAATTTAGATCAATTCAAAATTTAATTCACCATTTTTTATTAAATTAATTTATCTAACATAATTTTAACAAAATTAACACGATTTAATCGATTATATGTGTTAAATTTTAATTAATAGAAAATATCTTTAAAAAAAGACGTTCTAAACGTCTTTATCTAAATGACTCCCTTATTTTTACTATTATCTTTCTACCATCTTTAACACCAACACTAACATCTAAACATTGTCATTTCCTTTACACATTTTTTTGTAGTAATGTTTTTTCTCTTTTTGAAAGATATTTGCGCTATCATTATTTTTTTTCTTTTTGCGATATTATTTTTGACAATTATTCTTCTCCATTTGAACACGATCCATAAAAAAATTTTCAAAAATAAATTGATTAATAATTTAGTTTGT
>NC_029790.2:104875500-104882600 GCF_000816755.2 Arachis ipaensis | reverse complement strand
AATCTCACAAATTATAAATATTTTTTTTCAATTATTCATGTATTTAATTAAATTACCATCAAATTATTATTAACTATCGACTTTTTATAAAAATAACTGAATTTTCACTCTTGTACTTGCGTAACATAACTTTCTTGCATAAGTAGCATTCATTGTTGGAATATTTAGAACCTTAAAAAAAAGCTAAGGCAAATATCAAAGAAATCTCAAGTAAAGTGATAATGGATGTATGGATAAGCTCTGTTTCGTGTTTCCAATGGTTAGGACTTAGGGGTGCTGACTATGAAATTAAGGCAATCAATTAGTTAGATGTTGACCCTCTTTTGTTGATTCATGGCGGGAAATCGGGAATAGATGTTTTCAATTTTTTTTAATAATCGTAATAAAAATGGATTTTTTAATAATTAAGAAAATAAAGTATAATTTTTTATTATTAATTTTTTAAATGAAATTAAAAAAATATAAAAAAAAGAATAATAAAAAATTAAAAGCACATTTTATTTTTTAAATATTTTTAATAATTAAGATGATCCATTTCTATTAATAATAACCCACTATTTTTTTTCGGCGAGTGTACGAATGTCAGAATGTGACGTTTTTCATAAGACCATCTTCAATAGGGAACTCATCTCAATTTCTGTTTATGGCTCACTTGTTATAAAAAATAACTCTACATCAGTTTTTGTGTCATAAACAATAAATAGGAACTCAAAGCATCTACTCTTCTCCATTAGGAGGAACTAACTTTAGTCCCTGTTATGATTCTACTTAATTAATTAATTAAAATACTTAAAATTAATGTAATTAATTTTTTCAATAATATAATTTAAATTTATAAATTTAAAAATAATTCATTATTAAAAGATATTAATATTAAATAAATTCATATATAACAATAATACATAATATATAATTCGCGATGACACTAATTTGTAAAATTACTTAATACAAAGAAAAACATAATTAAACTCTATAGTTGACGACAAGCATTGTGAAATTGCCACATGTGTTCAATCAAGTCCTCTTTCAATTGTCTATACTGCTGCCTATTTATGCAACGTTAGTTATTATATTAATACCATATTATTTAATTTTTTTTAACTTAATTGCCACATGTTAGAATATCATTGATCAAAATGAAAACAAACCAAGTCTCTCTAAGCAGGGCCTTGTTTGCTTTGAAAAATGTGCTGGGACTCATCTTTATTTGGCTCTAACGATTGGTCTTCATCTTTTGTCAAACAAACAGTAAACAGGTCCTTCATTTATTCACCGTTGGAGATGCTGATATCAATGGGGCAGGGCGGGGGCGGGGGATGCCTCCCTGCTCCCCATCCCTGCCCTCAGATTTGCTCCTCATCCCCGCCCTCATTTTCCGCCGTGGGAGAATATTGCTCCCCATTCCCATTCCCATGGGGCCCCCATTCCCCGCGGAGACCCCATTCCCCATCTACATAATAGTTCTAACTAATTATTAATTTCCATATGAATAGAGCTGCAAGTATTAATCTTATACAAAAACTGCAAGATTTTATACAAAAAGTCTAAATGACACGATGGTGAATTCTTTCGAAATAACGCAATGGGGGGACGCAACGACGAGCCTGTTAGAAACAAGAGAGAAATCTGAGAAAAGTGTTTCTGTGTATTATTCAGGTTGATCAAAAGTACAATTTACAAGGAGTATATATAGGTGCAAGAAGAATCAAAGTAATAAAAGTATAGAATCCTACAATTAATATACAGATATGCCATATAAATATAAACGATACTAACTGATCTAAAATGATTCTAATGATTCTCTAATGATTCTCTAACATCCCCCCTCAAACTCAAGTGGGAGCTAAGGATACCATCTTGAATTTGGATAACAAAGTCCGGAAATGAGTCGGGTGATGAGCTTTCGTGAAGATATCAGCAGTCTGATCTAGTGTACCAACAGCAATGAGATGAACAACATCAATAAGGATACGTTGCCGAACAAAATGACAATCAATCTCAATGTGTTTGGTGCGTTCATGAAAGACATCATTATGGGCAATCTGAATAGCACTGCGATTGTCACAAAAAACATCAGTAGGGGACGACTGAGGAGCAGCCAAATCTTCGAGAAGCCAACGAATGGAGATAACCTCAGCAGTGGTGTCAGCGAGGGCACGGTACTCAGCTTCTGTACTTGATCAAGCAATGAACGTTTGCTTCTTAGCACGCCAAGAAATGAGAGCGTCGCCAAGAAACAAACAGTAACCAGTAGTAGAACGACGATTAGTGGGATCACCAGCCCAATCAGCATCGGAGTACGCCTGAAGGCACAAAGAGGAATGGGCAGAAAAATAAAGGCCATGAAATAGAGTACCTTTGATGTAGCGAAGAATGCGAAGAACTGTCGCATAGTGAGTAATCCGAGGAGATGACAAGAACTGGCTAAGTACATGAATTGGATAGGCGATGTCTGGTCGGGTGACAGTTAAGTAGACGAGTCCTCCAACTAGCTGTTGATAGAGAGTAGGATTTTCCAACACAGTGCCATCCATAGGAGTAAATCGAACATTAGGTTCAAGAGGAGTTGACTCAGTGCGACTATCGGTAATTCCGGCTCGAGCAAGGAGATCTGAAGCATATTTAGCCTGAGAGAGATAGATGCCATCATCGGTGGATATGACTTCTAGACCAAGAAAATAGTTGAGAGAACCAAGATCTTTCATCTCAAAAGTACGCTGAAGGGATGCCTTGAGATCAGAGATACCATCAACATCATCTCCAGTAATGATCATGTCATCAACAAACATAAGCAGAAGAACGACTCCACGTTCACTTTTACGAATAAAGAGAGCATGCTCATGAGGACTGCAAGTGAAACCAAGACTGCATATGGTAGTGCTGAACTTGTCAAACCATTCACGAGGAGCTTGCTTAAGCCCATAGAGTGCCTTGCAAAGGAGACAAACTTTGCCAGAGGGACAAGGATAACCCGGAGGGGGTTTCATATAGACCTGCTGTTTCAAATCTCCATTAAGAAATGCATTCTTCACATCCATCTGACTGAGAGACCATTTTTTGACCGCAGCAATGGCAAGAAGAGCTCGAACAGATGTGAGATGAGCAACAAGAGCAAAAGTCTCTTCATTGTCAATACCATACTCTTGCGTACAACCCTGAGTAACCAATCGTGCCTTATAACGGTCAGTAGAACCATCAGAGAGAGTCTTGATCTTGTATACCCATCTGCTGCCCACAACTTTCTGAGCAGAAGGAGGATCAACCAAATCCCAAGTGTGTGCCTTTTCAAGTACCTGTATTTCTTCCTGCATTGCTTGTTGCCAATGTGGATTTGTGGAGGCTTCTCTGAATGACTTAGGTTCATGTTGATGAAGGATAGTAGAAAAACAATGATAATCAAGAAGATGATGAGGTGGATTCCTTACCCTAGAAGAACGAGTGGAAGGAGGAGGCATAACAGTAGGACCAGGATCATCATCCGGTCTGGAATCATTGGGAGATGGAGAAGGCGGAAGAACAGGAGGCTGTAGAGGGTCACTCGAGATAGAATCTGTAGAATCATCACTAGGAAAAAGATCAACATTGGGGTTAGTAAACAAAGGTGACTGAGTAGTAGGAATTGACTCAAAGGATGAGAACCGAGAAAACATGTGATGCTCCCAGAAGACAACATGACGAGATATACAGACACGTTTAGAGAGAGGATTTCAACAATGATAACCCTTGTGTTCAGTGCCATAACCAAGAAAATAACACATACGAGCCCGAGGTTCAAGTTGTTCATGAGGCTGAAGAAGAACAAAACATACACAATCGAAAACTCGAAGAGAACTATAATCTGGGGAGGTATGATAAAGACGCTCAAAGGGAGTAACATTACCAAGAACAAAAGAAGGGAGTCTATTGATAACATGGACAGCAGTAAGAACAACTTCACTCCAAGTACGCTCAGGACACGAAGAAGAAAGGAGCATTGCACGGACGGAGTCAAGAATGTGACGGTGTTTGCGTTCAGCTCTACCATTTTGTTGAGATGTATCAGGACAAGAAAACTCATACAAGGTACCCTATTCTGCAAGAAAGGTTAAGAGTTTGGAATCACAGTATTCCATAGCATTATCACGTCTGAAAATCTTAATGACCTTGGAAAACTGAGTTTTAATCATAGTAGCAAAGTTGATATAGATCTGAGGTAACTCATGGCGATTAGTCATCAGATAAACCCAAGTAAAATGGGAATAATCATCAATGAAAATGACAAAGTATCGAGCTCCGCCCATAGAGGTAGTGGGAGCGGGGCCCCAAACATCAGAGTGAATGAGATCAAAAGGAGAGCAAGCAAGAGATGAATTATTGTGAAAAGATAAAGCAGGTTGTTTGGCAGTTTGGCAAAAAATGCAATCAAAAGATTCATTTGGAACCTGACCTAAAACACCATGAGACACAAGAGAACGCAGTTTTCTTAAGGAGGTGTGGGCAAGACGTTGATGCCATAAGTGAAGGGTAGAGGGAGAAGAAGCAGCACAGAGATTTGGTATAGGAGGAATATGAAGATTCTCGAGTTCAAACAACCTTCCGACCTTACGTCCAGTCCCGATGATTTGTCCCATCCGAGGATCCTATACACGACAACCAGAAATAGAAAAAGTGACTTCAAAACCCAGATCAACAAGTTGACCAACAGAAATAAGATTAAAGTTTAATTTGGGAATATAATAAGTATCAGGAAGATTCAGAGTCGACTGGGATATAGAACCCTTTTATGTTGCGTGCAAGAGGGAACCATTTGCAGTATTGACAGAAGATCCATTTGTAGTAGTAAACAGAGACGAGAAGAGATTACGCAATGGAGACATGTGACTAAAGCATCCCGAGTCAAAATACTATTTAGAATTACCTGGAGGGGTCGAAAGAGCAGCAGGGGTATTACCAGAAAGGGAGAGAAGATGTTGAAGAAGAGACGTAATATCAGATAGAGAGACAGTAGACGAGTTGAGAGGAGCAGTGGTGGTAGATTCAAGAGTAGTATCAACAGTAGAAGCAGGCGCAGGACGTGGTAGGCGAGTAGGACAGGTAGTAATCAAATGTCCCGAGAGCTTGCAATAATGGCAAAACAGTTGTGCACAATGGTAGCTAATATGACCTTTTTGGTGGCATGTGCGACATTCAACAGAGGGACAGCCGGAGAACGGGTGCCCGAAACGGTTATAGTTGCGACAGAAGGTACCTTTTCTGTCTGTGGCAGCAAAAACATCTGATTTTTCCATAATAGTAGTCATAGAGATCAAGGAGATGAGAGAAAACTGTAATTTTGGAGCAGAAAATGAGGAAACGGATGGCAAAATCGGAAAGAGCTCACCAAAAAACCTTAGGGAGGGTCCCACTGTCTGACACGTCAGCGACCACGTCAGATGCCATGTCAGCTGCTTCGTCAGCAAAGAAAGACACGTGGCAACACGCGATAGGAGGAAGGAGATGCATCAGCGCTAACGCGGGCACGGAGCTGGCAGCGGGTCGGAGAACGCGGGTCGGTCCGGGTCAGGTCGGACGCGGTCTGGGCGGATCCGTGTGGATGCTGGCGACGACACGTGGCGCTGTCTGGGACCGTTGATCCTGGGCATGGATCCAACGGTTCTGGATGGCGTCTGGGGAGAGAGAACCTGAAGCGGTGACCGGACTTCTGGCGGCACGTGAGGGCACGTCCGGCGGCGATAGGCGGCGAAGTCGGCGGCGTTGGAAAGCTTGCAAGTTGCAACGAGTAGAAGACGAAGGTGGCGGCAGTGATGAACCAAGGCGTCAAGAAGAAGTCGAAAACGAAGGACAAAGTACTGCCGGTGAAACAAGATAAATGAGGTAGAAACCAATTGTTTCTGAAAAAAATAACCTAAGCTCTTGATACCATGTTAGAAACAAGAGAGAAATCTGAGAAAAGTGTTTCTGTGTATTCTTCAGGTTGATCAAAAGTACAATTTACAAGGGGTATATATAGGTGCCAGAAGAATCAAAGTAATAAAAGTATAGAATCCTACAATTAATATACAAATATGCCATATAAATATAAACGATACTAACTGATCTAAAATGATTCTAATGATTCTCTAATGATTCTCTAACAGAGCCAAAGGAAAAAGCAGTGGACGAGGTGGGAGATGCGGCAACAGAGAGGAGAATGGACACGACGACGGAATTACGAAAAGGAACGCCGCAAATAGAAATTACGACGTGGTAAGGGTGATGGCACGGTGAGGTGTGACGATGCGGTGAGAAGGGTGACGAGGGAGTAGTTGCAGAGAGGTTGGACGGAGTATAGACAGCTTTAGGGATCTCTGAATTGAAGAAGGGTTATGCAAATAAAGATTAGGAGTTTTGGGTTTCTATATATATGTGTGTGTGAGAAATGAATAAAAAACATACATGAGAAATAAACTATTAAGGATAATTCAAGGAATTCATAAATTTCGGGGAATAGCGGGGACAGGACGGGGATCCCCGCTCGGGTCCCCACGCCTGCTTCGGAGGAATTTTGTCCCCCATCCCCATCCCCACGGAAAAAATTCTCCACAATCGAATCCCCATTTGGGGCAGTCCTCCCAGGGATCCCCGCGTCTCGGAGAATTTTGCCATCCCAGTCTAACTAAATGTGTGAATCACCACAGATCTTCCAATAGCATAAATCATGTATATGGTAGGCATCAGCTTGGAAGATAAACATGATTATTGCGGATATGGTGGCGGAACTAAAGAATTTATGTAAGAAAGACTTCAATCCTATAATATAAAAATAAAATATCAATCCAAAATATTAACTAATATTAATAAAAAAATATTAATCTCCTAACACTTTTTGAATTTAATATACATAAATATTAAATGACCAAAGATTTCTGTAATTAATTTCAACTAAGTTTTATTTTACACACACGCTCTTTTTTTATTACATGTTCCATGTCCTCTGTTTTTTCCTTATTCGTTTATATGTTCCTTTTTATTTTTTTCCCTTTTTTTTTACGATTTTTTTTCTTTCTTCTTCCTCTTTTTCTATATCATTATTTTCTTCTTTTTCTTTATTTTTATTCTATTTCTTTTTTTTTCTCCCTTAA
>NC_029790.2:104874993-104875244 GCF_000816755.2 Arachis ipaensis | reverse complement strand
AATATATGTTAAGAATAAACTTAGATAAACTAACACATAATAGTATTAGGTGTGTCCAAGCGTGTTCGAAAAAGAATTTTTTATTTTCTATTAAGATACGGTTGGACACGAAAGACAAACATGTCAGACGAGTGTCAATGAATATCGTGTCTTTCTTAGAGCAGGTTATATGGATATTAAATATATTCAATTTAAAAATAAAATTGTTTAATCTATTTATTACCGTCACATTTAGAGAATGAAAAAAATTG
>NC_029790.2:104861946-104874964 GCF_000816755.2 Arachis ipaensis | reverse complement strand
ATAACTAATTATTTATTTTTTAAAAATAATTTTACTTATTTTTTATAGTTGGATTTATTAGTAAAAAAATCTGACAGTCTGAAGCTCAAGAATTTGAATATGGAATAGATGGTGGTATTTTGGCTGGAAATGGGAGAACATTGTGTATTACCCCTAGGTGGACGTGTCAGATAGAAGGTCAACACGCAGGGGGTGTGTTACCTGCTACACGTGGGGGCGTGAAGAGACGTGGCACGATCTGGTTGATCAGAATCACGTGGGGGGTGTGCTGACATAGCACGCCGGGGCGTGATGACGTAGCAAAGCATGATTGGCTCACTCAGGTAGCACATTGAGGGCGTGCTGAGTCAGCACGTGGGGGCGTGCTAATATGGCAAAGCATGGTTGGCTTACTCAAATAGCACGTGCGGGGCGTGCTGAGTCAGCACGTTGGGGGCGTGCTGACACGTGGCAAAGCGTGGTTGGCTGAGGTAGTCAGCATGTGGGGGGCGTGGTGAATGCTCCCCTCTATATAAGGTAGAGTTCGGTACCATTTTCATTCTGAGTAAGAGTGTGTGAGTATTCTTTGAGTGTGTTGGTAGTGTAATGGAGGATACCGCAAACTTGGTGGTGTATCGCAAGAGTGAGATAACGTAATACTCATGAGGGAGTGAGATTTGTGTACCAGAATCCATTTTCGTTTGTGGTTCCATGCACCACGACGTTAATGGAGCTTCAGAACGGTCTTTGTCAAAGCATGGAGCACGGTACGTTACTGAGAGTGAGCAGAATTCTGTACCGAAATCCAGTTGTAGTTTTTTGTGGTCTAATACAATTTGATACCATGCCAATCACTGACGAAGGGAGTATACAGAATATGTTTCAAATTCATCGGCAGACTCAGATGCAACAGCCACAGATTGAGCTGTATGTTGAGTTTGAAACCGTAGAGGCAGAAGGAATTCAAAATGATTTAGATATAAAGGATGATAGAGATGCAGTGTACGAGAGAATGAATAGTGACAGCGAAGAAGACTTTGAAGCCACTTATGAAGTCAGCAACGAAGATGAGGATGATGTGGGAGTTGAGACAGCAGCGGAGAATATAGTGGTTCATCTCTCGATCAGTCAACCGATGAACGTGCCACCTTTTATGCGTGACTTGGATCTCGACGCCATGCATGCACTAAAATTTCTGGAATATACAAACATAGGTACGTGATGATTGAATAATACGTTTTTGTTAATTTATACTTTGGATTGATTAATGAACGATGATTTCTTCTTTTTGTAGGCATTGCTGATCCTGAGGACGGAGAGTTCCAGATTGGAATGGAATACAGTTCTAGAAAGTCGGTCGTGGCAGCAATTAGAAGTTACACTATCGCTAGAGGAGTTGACTACAATGTGTATGAGTCTGAGCCACAGACATTCTATGCAAAATGCAAGATATATGGGCATGGGTGCGACTGGCTTATCCGAGCCAGCTTGATACGAAAAAAAGGTTGTTGGGAGATACGCAGATACAACGGTAGGCACACGTGCACAATGGGATTGATTTCACTGGATCATTCCAAGTTGGAATCGGATATAGTTGCTGAGGCTATAAGGCCATTGGTCGAGACTGACCCGTCCATCAAAGTGAAATCTATAATAGCAGAAGTCCAGTCTAGGTTCAACTATACCATCAGTTACCGAAAGGCTTGGTTGGCAAAGCAGAAGTTCATAGCCAAAGTTTTCGGTGGTTGGGAGGATTCTTACCAAGCCTTGCCATGGTGACTCTCGGTCATGATTCAGAAGATGCCTGGTACAATTGTCCAAATAGAAACACGACCAATGTACAACGGGAATGAGGAGGCGCACAGTATAAAAATACTTCATCGCGTATTTTAGAGTTTCAATCCATGCATTAGGGCGTTCAGGCATTGCAAGTCCCTAGTTCATCTTGACAGCACACACCTTTACGAAAAATACAAAGGTACATTTCTGGTCACTGTTGCACAAGATGGGAACCAGAACATTCTGCCTATTGCTTTTACCTTGGTGGAAGGGGAGACAGCTGATGCGTGACACTTATTTCTCAAGAATCTGCGAATGCATGTTGTTAGAAAGGATGGTGTGGGTATGATCTCAGACCGACATGAGTCAATCCGGGCAGCAGTAAATTGTTCCGGAGGTGACTGGCAACCTCCAAGAGTATGGTAGATGTTTTGTATAAGGCACATCGGCAACAACTTCTTAAGGACATTGAAAGTCCCTCACTTGCAAAAACTTGTTGTCAATATAGGGTATTCAAGAACGGTGGAGGAGTACAACATCAACTATAAAAGATTGGAAGAGCGAGGTGAGGCATATACCAGATGGTGCGATGCCATTGGACTTAGACATTGGGTATTGGCATTCGACGAGGGACATCGATGGGGCATATGACGACGAACCTTGTCGAGTTCATTAACTCAGTGTTGAAGGGTGCCCGTAATATACCTGTGTTGGCACTGGTTCGAGCAACATATTACAGGTTAAATGAAATTTTTACGCAGAAAAGTACCGAAACTCACGAACGCCAGCGAGCTGGATTCACTTACTCCGTATTTGCATAGCAGCGGATCGAGGAAAATATGCAACAGGATGGAAATATAGTTGTGCACCGATTTGATAGATGAAATGAGGTTTTTGAGGTGCGCGAAATGACTAGCAGAAAGGTATTAGTTGTTGATCTTGCGCGGCGAACGTGTGACTGTGGGCACTTTCAGGTGGAACGACTACCATGCCGCTATGTTATTACTTGCTGTGCAAACAAGCGTCTCGATTGGCAGTTGTATGTGCATGATGTGGATAAGATGACAGAGGTCCGTAAGGTATATAGATTTGAGTTGACACCACTAGGTGATCCCGAGACATGACCTGCTTATGAGGGATCCACATTGGTCACTAATCCCTGCTTGAGGCGAACATCGAAAGGTCGCTCCAATTTGACCCGATACTTGAATGAAATGGACGCACGCGACATGCGTGGTCCTTGGATATGTCGTCTTTGTGGTGCTCAAGGTCATAACCGTAGTCGATGTTCTCAGCATGCTGGACCGAGTGGTGCTACTGACGATGCTGGTACCTAGGTCTTTGTTGGTTTTCGAGTTTGCAAGTAAATGATGTTTATTTTCGTTGATGCTTGTATTTTTGAATTTGCATTTTGTTAGTTAATGTCAGTTTAATATTATACAAAGGATTAACTATGAATTAGCTACGAATTAACTACGAAGTAAATATGCAAAAGATTAACTATTAATTACATAGGTCATCATACAGAAACATTAACTACGAATTAGCTACGAATTAACTACAAAGTAAATATATAAAAGATTAACTACTAATTACATAGGTCATCATACAAAAACATTAACTACGAATTACATTAACTTAATTCGTAAGATTAAATTTGATAACCCTAAACCCAAGCTCACTTCTTTTCCACAAACCAGTTCAGTCCCTTACCTATTATGCCTTGACCGAATCGCGACAGAGTATACCTATCAGGTGGATTTTGCTCCGTCCATAGGTCATACGGGTGACCTCGAATTGAGTCATCTCCACCCAGAGCTGTCGACCCACCTGCCTCTGTCGGAGCGGCCGACTCACCTGCCTCTGCTGGAGCATATGCATCGAGGTTGAACTCGTCAACAACCATGAATGCCCGCTGTGGCTGGATGAAACCACTATCACACGATGCACCCCCTGTAATGAGTGTGATGGCTAACATGACTGTGGTTTGGTGGCTGTGGTATATAATAAGGAAACGGCTCAAACACTGGATGCTGAGGAACATACTCCGACAATCTCAACATATGTCCGTACGAGCTCACGTACCAATCCCGGTAATCCACCGTCAGTATAAAATCCCAGGTCGGAAGGGGGTGTAGATCCCGCAACCGAGTGTTTCGCCTGTTTCTCCACTCTGCTATCCATACCCCATGTAAAACTGTCCAGTCATGAAGCTGCACTCTGCAAAGAACGATGCAATGCTGGTCCACTGGAATGTCCTTTGCTGGTCGTGGAGGGGGTTGTGTATACCCAAATCGATGCATCACTCGGTCTACAGGGTGCCATTCGATACACTCGAATGACAACAATGGAGCAATGATGTCACACACCTCAAGATGTCCATGTAACTCATCGGGTATGATCAATCCATCGTACGGCCGCCACTCAAACTATGACATATTATTGGTATAGTAGAACCCTAACATTAACGTTTGGAAAGGAATCACAAGAACCATAAATAGTTACCTCATCCATGTAGTCTATATCATGCCTAAATCTCACTACGGTCTTCGATAACCACGCTGTGGTCTGTTCCGAATGACTCCACCTGAAACATGATACATCGAAAAAATTTACATAAGTAACCATAAATGAAACATGCATAGTGAA
The DNA here is from genome assembly GCF_000816755.2 of Arachis ipaensis. Taxonomy (NCBI): domain Eukaryota; kingdom Viridiplantae; phylum Streptophyta; class Magnoliopsida; order Fabales; family Fabaceae; genus Arachis; species Arachis ipaensis. The sequence continues at coordinate 104,870,557 of NC_029790.2, read as the reverse complement.
TATAACGCATGACTAAACTAAGAATTATTACTTCATGGCAACTGGTATCTCAGCCGGTAGAAGGTATGTCTCGGTACGAGCGCAAGACACGGCATTCGCTCCCATGCCCAAACAAACAACAGATTAAGAGGGCCATCCATCTCCTTTGTATCATATCGTGATGCACGGCATAGTGCTCTGTAAAGATGTGCGAGACATGCTGACCCCTAACTATAAGTATGGATCCGCTCAAAATCGCGAAGGAAAGGTAGATACTTCGCGTGGGCATATGCGGTGGACTTATCTGCGAATAGAGTCGACCCTAACAAATAGAAAATATGACATCTGACGTATCTCCTAATGGACTCTTCAGTATCCAACGACTCCGCGTCTCTGATACGTCAAATCCAACCCAGCTTTATATAGGATTTTGAAGATTGACTGACTACTGGTTCACGACCGAATATTGCGATGCTCTGGCTCTGCAGAAAATTGCTACTACTATCAGTCCATCCACTCACAGACTCTCCATCAATAGATAGGCCAAATATATGAGCGACATCTTCCAATGTCACTGTAACCTCACCCACCAACAATACAAAAGTGTGAGTCTTCGGTCTCCACCTTTCAACCAGAGTAGCTAATAAAGGGTGAAATCCTCTTATCACCCCAATCCAAGATACGTGGCAGAATCCCATGGCGCGTAAGTAGTTTTCGACCATTGGGTTTCATGTTTGTAGTAGATCCAATTTACGCACCAACAAATTCCTGTTATACTGCATCAAGAAAAATATATTTGTTAGATTAGGTAAACAATAAATATTTATTTTTTAATAAACAAATATTAGCATATTTATTTAAAAAGTGTATGCTACCAACTTACATAAATTGGATGATCTAAATAATTTATAATATATTCTTGCGGAGCGGTATAATTATGAACCATTTTTAAATATAAATACAAAGTAATATATTTTTTTCACTCTTCTTTGTGTGCTTTGAATCCTCCTTCTTCTCTCTAAGAAAAATTCTAACAACCCTTCAACCCTTCTCTCAATAACACACTCTACCTAATGCATATACTAGGTGGGGAGGCTCTTTTTTTATAGAGCCATGATCAACGTTTGCTGTTTATCGAGGTGGAGGAGTTGTCCCTTGCATGCAGACACAGCTTCCACCAGTCCACCACGCCCACCCCGTGTTGCTGAGCACGTTAGGAATCTGCGAAGCCTGCTTCACCACGCCCCCGGCGTGCTGCCAGCCTTCCATGAATCTGCATGCGCGCTACGTCACCACGCCCTCGGCGTGTTGCTGGGGAGCTGACACGCTTCTGATGAGCACCTGTACCAGGCCTTCTACGTGTTGACTGTGATCTCCATACACCCGCAAAACATCCGTCTCCAATATTTCGCCAAAACACCAACCAACTTTTCATATGAAAAATAAATTCTGATAGTCTGACGTAAAAAAATTAGTTGGCACGAAAATTATCGTTGGGTTTTATCCGACAATAATTATTTGCTAATTTTTTTGAACTTTTTGATTATTATCATAGATTAATTCGACAGTTTTGAGCTGATTTTTTGTAGTGTCATCACCTTCCTCAATCACCATTCTCCTCCCCTTGTCCGTATCTCTAGCTTCATCTCTCACAAGTCTCTGCCCTTCTCCCACCTTTTCATCTCTTATCTTTGCATTATCGTGTTCTTTCTTTTTTTTTTCCTTTTTCCTCCTTTAACGCTTCCCCTCTCCTACTCGCATCATTATATTTGAGAGAGGGACGGGTTCTCATCGGAGGTGAAGGCGGAGTTGTGGGCAATGTAAAGAGGAGGAAAAGGATGATGAGTTGGAAAGGAAGTTGATGAGATTGTGGATGGTGGTTATTTTCAACGGTTAAGTGAAAGGGTTAAAATTAAAAAAACCAAAAATAATGTAAAAATTGTAATTTGTTCGCTTTTTATTTTTGATATGGAGGAGAGGGTGGAGTGATACAACACTATGGAGAAGAGGGATGCTTTCCATGCATGTGGTGTCAGTAGTGTTTTAATAGAATTCGGAGGGTCCGTTTTGAGTTTAGAAAAATAAAAAATAAAAAACCTAATCGGAGAGTCCGTTTTGATTTAAAAAAAATGAAAACAAAACTAATCGGACAGTTCGATTTATGTTTTCGAAAATAAAAAAATTTTTAATGTTGAAATCGGACCGTCCGATTTTTATTTTTAAAAATAAAAAAATAAAAATACAAATCGAACCCTCCGATTTGTAGTTTATTTTTTTCTTTAAACAAATCGGACCCTCCGATTTGAATAATATCAAAAAAAAAAAACATTATATCAAAGAAAAATACCTAATCTTTCAATAATAATGTATTACACATATATTTAATCAATATAAAAAAAATTATCCTAATTTGTTAATCTATAATGGGATATATTCGTGAATATTTTTAAAAGATTATTGATTCTCCTCCTTCAAAGAGGGTGACCAAATCCTTGACCAACAAATTCAAAGTCCAACAAATTATCCCTGTCTAGACCAGTATCTATCTAATTTGCTTAGCTTGTTTAACTTACTTCTAGAATCAATACACCTTTTTTACTATCTTAATTACATGTCAATTACATTTAAAAAAAAAAATCTACCTACCGAAGCAATTAAGATAAGATCTATATAAATAGTTTATTTTTATATTTTTTTTCTAATAATGTTCCATAAAAATATGTGTGTGTATGTGTTTGATTGTTAAATTGATGGTACAATAATTGAATGGATGAATGAATGAAGAAAGGCACTAAAACGTAGAGACTAGAGAAGCTATGATTGATATGTTGGACCAAACAAGAGTCACAGAGAGGAAACAACAGAAGCAACACAATGGTCGGTCTTGGGCGGGGGACTTACATTGGAGATGTGACATTACTTTTTTGTCCCATTTTAGTGTTCATGTTTCAGCTTCAGCGCATGCATGCGCTTTTCTCTCCATGTTTTTTCTCTCTCTTTTTTTTAATATATTATTTTTTAATTTTTATTTTATACATTTATTTTGTTAAATTATTGTGTAGACATAATTTTCCATCATTGCCTTATATTTAAATTGTATGAATAGTTGACTTAACTGGTGAAGTTTTTTGTGGATAATGGGAGGTTATGTCCAAATATTTTATAAAATATTAAGGATGTATATGGGTCGAGTAAAATTGGGTTTGTCCTAATTTAGATCCGATTTTAAATATACACTGAATTTATTTTTTAGATTCTAAATATATCAGGTCTAAATCGGGTGAAAATTGGACCTTTAAAATTTTAAAAATAATTTATAAAGAAACTTATTTATAAAGAAACTTATTTATGATGCATTTATTTACAAAAAAAAAAATTGTTATCGAGAAGTTGATATCTATATTTGAACTTGAATTTATCCATAAATTTTAATTTAATAATTTTTTATCTATTTTCTAATTCAACAAGTGTGATTAAAAATAAAACAATAAGCTTATAATTAATATAACATAATATTAAAATTAATTTAAAACATATATACATTTTTTAGTTTTCTTAGGATATACATAGACCAAATGAAACCGGGTTCGCTTTGACTTGGACCCAATCCTAAATAACGACTGAGTTTATTTTTAATACCCTTACCCAACTTTAAACCCGATAAAATCACACCAAATTAATTCCTAAAATGTTAGAATCCAAACTGAGTTTTCGGATCGGACCGGATCATGTACACCCCTAAATAGTAGTATTATATATAACATAAAAAGTTCATTTAGTCAAAATTTTATGTAACAAGTTAAGTGTATTTTTATTCGACTCTTCATCTATTCACTCAATATTTATTTTTTAAATTTAACATGATGGATTATTGGACTAACTCGAAATGTTATTTTATATTTTATTATTTTTTAAAAACAAGATAGAAAAATACGTTTTTATAGATAATTTAGTTATTTATATTAAAAAATATTAAAAAAAGTGTTTTAATTTAATTATGGTCGGCAAATTCAGCATAAAACTAATTGCAAATTGAAATGGTACTTTTTTTTAAAAATAGATATTATTTTATTATTATAAAATAATAATATTTTTATAAAGAAGTACAAAAAAAGTTGAGTATTTTCAATTATCACCAAATGTGATTGGAAGACAAATAGTTTAAAAAAGAGTAAAGTAAGAATAAAGAGAAATTATTAGCATTCATCAGGTATGGCTATTGAGTTCACACACTAGACTGCTGGCTTCTTACACTATCTCCGGCGTTGGACTTATTAGCTTCTCAAAGACACACCTATTTCTCGTTTTCTAAGTGCTCCAACACAGCGCCGCGATGAAGAGGATCTTTTGTCTACCTTCGATTTGAGTCGCTGCCCAAGATAAGGCTCGTTGCCACCAATTGATGAAGGTCTCCTCTTCTCTCTGCCATAAGTCAGGGGTTATTAAGCTTAGACTCCAGATTATTGAAGGGCATTGGAACAAGGCATGAGAAATTGATTCCTCTTTCAGCATGCATCTTGGGCAAGTGGCGGGGGTGGATGCAAACCGGCTATGGATTTGTTGCAAAACCGGAAGCTTTTCATGAAGAGTCTTCCATAAAAAAATCTTAATTTTATGAGGTAATTTCAATTCCCAAATACTATTCCATACTCTGTTGTTCTGTATGTTCTGAGGCATCAATGAAGTAGGAGAATGAAAGAACCCATAAGCAACTTTGTATCCTGACCCAACTTCGTATATACCAGATTTTGTCCGGCACCAATTAACTTCATCCTCCTCCTCTGTTGGTTTGATGGAAAAAATTTTATTGCATATATCAACTGAAAAAATTGACTCAATCAGGTTTCTGTTCCAGCTTCTATCAGGATTTAGTAGCGTTCTAACATAATACACTTGCAGATTCAGTGGGATTGTCACTGCAGCTTGAGGGACATTAAAGGGCAATGGTGGTGGGAGTCAAGGATCATGAAAGATGCGGACATTAGCACCAGAACCTATTTTCCATAACAAGCCTTTCTCAATCACATTGCGGCCTTCAAGAACACTTCTCCAGCCCCACGACGGTATGCTTCCTATCTCTTCATGTAAGAAATCTATATATATGAAATATTTAGCTTTGAACATTCTTGATAGTGTAGAATTAGGGTATTTTATTAGACGCCAACATTGCTTGCCCAATAAGGCCAAATTTTGTGCCCTTAGATCTTTGATCCCCAACCCTCCATCTTTCTTCGGTCTCGTCATTGTGTCCCATTTAATCCAAACCATTCTTTGTTCTGCGCCTTTTTGACCCCATCAAAATTGCGAGAGCATGCTATGAATCTCAGTTAACAGCGTGTCTGGGAGCTTGAAACAAGAGAGTGTGTAAATAGGAATCGCTTCCCCCACCGCTCTCAATAGCGTGTGCTTGCCACCTGAGGACAATAAACTTCTTTTCCAACCCATAATCCTCTTCTGAACTTTATCCTTGATAGCTCCAAAGGTTGCTTTCTTTGATTTCTGAACTATGGAGGGCAGCCCCAAGTATTTGTCTTGGGCTCCGATATGTTCAATATTTAGTGTCTGCGTAATTGCTAGTCTTGTGTCTGAGGTGTGTTGTAACTGAAAAAGATGGCCGACTTGTTCAAATTGAATTTTTGCCCACTGAAGTCCTCGTAGATCTCTAGCAATTCCAAAATGCTTTGGCTTGTATTAGGTGAGCCCTTTCAAAAAAGGATTGAATCATCAGCAAACAAAAGGTGATTAACTGTTTGGCATTTCCGATTAACTTGAACTCCTTGAATTAATCTGTTTTGCTCTGCCTTGTGTAGCAAGAAGGAAAGCCTGTTTTGCTCTGCCTTGTGTAGCAAGAAAGAAAGCCCTTTCGCACAAAAAAGAAATAGATATGGAGATAGGGGGTCACCCTGTCGGATGCCCCTATTTGGCCTAAAGTAGCCAAAAGGTTGCCATTCCACAACAACAGAGTAAGAAACAGTCGTTACCAATTCCTTAGTCCAGTTAATCCATTTAGCATCAAAGCCCAGCTTTTTCATGATGTACCATAAGAAGTGCCATTCATCCTATCATAAGCCTTGATCATATCTAGTTTAATAGCCATCTCATGATCTGCTCCACTTCTCTTATTTTTCAAATAGTGCATACATTCGTGGGTAATTAGAATATTATCTGAAATGAGTCTACCTTTGAGAAAAGCACTCTAATTTGTGCTTATGATTTTATTCATAATACCTTGTAGTTGGTGCACCATAACTTTATAAATAATTTTATACATAACTGAGGACAAACTAATCGGTCGTACCTGAGTCATGTCACTGGTATCTGGCACCTTTGGAATCAAACAAATTTTAGTATCGTTGAAGCTTTTTAGAATTATACCACTGTGAAAGAAACTTCGCACTGCCTTAAAAACGTCACTTCCAACTATATCCCAGAAAAAGTGAAAAAACTTAGCTGTAAATCCGTCATCACCAGGAGCACTCTGAGCATGAACACTGAACGTAGCTCTTTTGACCTCGTCCATAGTTACCAGCCTTTGGAGCCTACGGTTCATGGAAGCTGTAACCTTAGGCTCCAAATCCTCCAAATATGGATTCGGATCAACCGAACAAGAAGAAGTAAAAATATCGTAGAAGTAGTCTTCTATTCCTTTGCACCCTTGATTGAAATTTTTTGTGAAAGAATCTGGTGTTCTGATCTCCTTCTTTTAGCCATTTGACTCTAGATTTTTCTCTCCAATAGCTCTCTTCTTTCATATATGCTAGCTCTAACTTCTCTTCCAATCTGGTAATCTCCTTTCCCCCATTGATTCCAGCCACCCGCAGCTCCTCTAGCCTAGCTTAAAGGTCCTCAATTTCTTTCCGAGAGTTTGCTTTGTGAGTTATCTGCCATTGAACAAATCTATGTCTACATTCTTTCAACTTTTGAGCCAAGGAGAACATAACCGAGCCTACTACTTCTATTTTCCACACTTTGCTGACAAATCTTTTGACATCATCTTTTCCACATCAACGTTCCTGGTATTTAAAACGCCTTTTACTATGCCAGGATTGAGGTTCAGTTTCCATCAAGATAGGACATGATCCGAGCCTGATTCTGTGAGCTTGTGCACCACTGCATTCGAAAACTTCAACTTCCATACCATCCCTACTAAATAGCAGTCAAGCCTCTCCTTCACCAAATCCTCTCCTTGTCTTCGGTTTATCCATGTGAAAGGCCGCCCTACCATTCCAATATCCACTAATTCGTTGCTATCAATAAAATTAATGAATGTTGCAACGGTAGTTGCTGATTGTTGTCCTCTACCCTCCTTTTCCGCTTGACTTATTATAGCATTAAAATCTTCCGCTATTACCACTTTTCCTTCCAGTTGTTGACTCATTGTTGTAAGCTCCTCAAACTGTAAGGCTCAAATTTGTTCGAAACAGCTCAAATAGACACCAATGAACGTCCATACCCCATTATTTCCGAACTCCTTAACTTCAGCTGCTACAAAGAATTCCCCGCTATTTATAATTTGAACATTGATGCTATCTGGTGCACACAATTGTGATCATCAACAATGGCGCCAAAGACTTGGAGCTCTCAAATGTAAATCACACTTTGTCACAATTTCGTACAACTAACCAGCAAGTGCACTGGGTCGTCCAAGTAATACCTTACGTGAGTAAGGGTCGATCCCACGGAGACTGTCGGCTTGAAGCAAGCTATGGTCATCTTGTAAATCTCAGTCAGGCAGATTCAAATGGTTATGGAGGATTGATAATTAAAAGATGAATCGGATCTCAGGAATGTCCACCAATAATTCTAGTCTATACCACGAAAGTTCCAATCTTAGATTAGAAACCCAAGAGATACACATTCAAGCTTGTTTGCATGTAGAACGGAAGTGGTTGTCAATCACGCGTTCATAGGTGAGAATGGTGATGAGTGTCACATAATCATCACATTCATCATGTTCTTGGGTGCGAATGAATATCTTAGAGAAGAAGTAGACGTGAATTGAATAGAAAAACAGTAGTACTTTGCATTAATTCATGAAGAACAGCAGAGCTCCACACCTTAATCTATGGTGTGTAGAAACTCCACCATTAAAAATACATAAGAACAAGGTCTAGGCATGGCCGTGAGGCCAGCCTCCCAAAAGCGTGAAAAGGTCTATCAAAGGTCTGAGTAAAAGATGAAAATACAATAGCAAAAGGTCCTATTTATAGAAAACTAGTAGCCTAGGGTTACAGAAATAGGTAATTAATGCAGAAATCTTCTTCCGGGCCCACTTGGTGTGTGCTTGGGCTGAGCATTGAAGCTTACATATGTAGAGATTTTTCTTGGAGTTAAACGCCAGCTTTTGTGCCAGTTTGGGCGTTTAACTCCAGCTTTTGTGCAAGTTTCGGCCTTAAACGCCAGAATTGTTGAGCTGACTTGGAATGCCTATTTGGGCCATCAAATCTTAAGCAAAATATGGACTATTATATATTTCTGGAAAGCCCAGGATGTATACTTTCCAACGCAATTGAGAGCGCGCCAATTGGGTTTTTGTAGCTCCAGAAAATCCACTTTGAGTGCAGGGAGGTCAGAATCTAACAGCATCTGCAGTCTTTTTTCAGCCTCTGAATCAGATTTTTGCTCAGGTCCC
>NC_029790.2:104849710-104861657 GCF_000816755.2 Arachis ipaensis | reverse complement strand
TTCTATAGGAACTCAGAATCCAGATAGTGTTAATGATTCTCCTAGTTAAGTATGTTGATTCTTGAACACAGCTACTTTATGAGTCTTGGCCGTGACCCTAAGCATTTTGTTTTCCAGTATTTCCACCGGATACATAAATGCCACAGACACATAACTGGGTAAACCTTTTCAGATTGTGACTCAGCTTTGCTAGAGTCCCCAATTAGAGGTGTCCAGAGCTCTTAAGCACACTCTTTTTGCTTTTGGACCACGGCTTTAACCGCCCAGTCTCAAGTTTTTACTTGACACCTTCACGCCACAAGCACATGGTTAGGGACAACTTGGTTTAGCTGCTTAGGCCAGGATTTTATTCCTGTGGGCCCTCCTATCCACTGATACTCAAAGCCTTGGATCATTTTTATTTTACCCTTGCCTTTTGGTTTAAAGGGCTATTGGCTTTTTCTGCTTGCTTTTTCTTTTTCTTTCTTTTTTTTCTTTTTTTCTTTTTCGTATTTTTTCTGCAAGCTTTCTATTCACTGCTTTTTCTTGCTTCAAGAATCAATTTTAGGATTTTTCAGATCATCAGATAACATTTCTCCTTTTTCTATCATTCTTTCAAGAGCCAACGATTTTAATATTCATGAATCAACAAATTCAAAAAATATGCACTGTTCAAGCATTCATTCAGAAAAACAATAGTATCGCCACCACATCAAAATAACTAAACTGTTTTAATATTCGAAATTCATGCACTTCTTTTTCTTTTTCAATTAAAAACATTTTTCATTTAAGAAAGTGATGGATTCATTTTCATAGCTTCAAGGCATAGACACTAAGACAGTAATGATCATGTAATAAAGACACAAACATAGATAAACATAAAGCATAATTTTCGAAAAACCGAAAATAAAGAACAAGGAGATTAAAGAACGGATCCACCTTAGTGATGGTGGCTTGTACTTCCTCTTGAAGATCTAATGGAGTGCTTGAGCTCCTCAATGTCTCTTCCTTGCCTTTGTTGCTCCTCTCTCATGACTCCTTGGTCTTCTCTAATTTCATGGAGGAGGATGAAATGCTCTTGGTGCTCCACCCTTAGTTGTCTCATATTGGAACTTAATTCTCCTAGGGAGGTGTTGATTTGCTCCCAATAGTTTTGTGGAGGAAAATGCATCCCTTGAGGCATCTTAGGGATTTCATGATGAGGGGTTTCCTCATGCTCTTGTCCATGAGTGGGATCTCTTGTTTACTCCATCCTTTTCTTAGTGATGGGCTTGTCCTCATCAATGAGGATGTCTTCCTCTATATCAATTCCAGCTGAATTACAGAGGTGACAAATGAAATGAGGGAAGGCTAACCTTGCCACAGTAGAGGACTTGTCCGCCACCTTGTAGAGTTCTTGGGATATAACCTCATGAACTTCTACTTCTTCTCTAATCATGATGCTATGAATCATGATATCCCGGTCTATAGTAACTTCAGATCGATTACTAGTAGGAATGATTGAGCGTTGGATGAACTCCAACCATCCCCTAGCCACGGGATTGAGGTCATGCCTTCTTAGTTGAACCAGCTTCCCTCTTGAATCTCTCTTCCATTGAGCGCCCTCTTCACAGATATCCATGAGGACTTGGTCCAACTTTTGATCAAAGTTGACCCTTCTAGTGTATGGGTGTGCATCTCCTTGCATCATAGGCAAATTGAATGCCAACCTTACATTTTCCGGACTAAAGTCTAAGTATTTCCCTCGGACCATTGTAAACCAATTCTTAGGGTCCGAGTTCACACTTTGATCATGGTTCTTGGTGATCCATGCATTGGCATAGAACTCTTGAACCATTAAGATTCCGACTTGTTGAATGGGGTTGGTGAGAACTTCCCAACCTCTTCTTCGAATCTCATGTCAAATCTCTGGATATTCACCCTTTTTGAGCTTGAAAGGGACCTCGGGGATCACCTTCTTCTTGGCCACAACTTCATAGAAGTGGTCTTGATGCACCCTTGAGAGGAATCTCTCTATCTCCCATGACTCGGAGGTGGAAGCTTTTTCCTTTTCTTTCCTCTTTCTAAAGGTTTCTCCGGCCTTTGGTGCCATTAATGGTTATGGAAAAACAAAAAAAGCTTTAGCTTTTACCACACCAAACTTAGAAGGTTGCTCGTCCTCGAGAAAAAGAAGAAAGAAGAGAGTAGAAGAAGAAGAAATAGAGGAGATGGAGGGGGCTTTGTGTTTCGGCCAAGGGGGATAGGTAGTGTGTATGTTGTGTGAAAATAAAGGAGTGAAGATGGGTTTATATAGGAGCGGAGTGGGGGTATGGTTTGGCCATTATGGGTGGGTTTGGGTGGGAAAGTGGTTTGAATTTGAATGGTGAGGTAGGTGGGGTTTTATGAAGGATGGATGTGAGTGGTGAAGAGAATGGTGGGATTTGATAGGTGAGGGATTTTTGGGAAAGAGGTATTGAGGTGATTGGTGAATGGGTGAAGAAGAGAGAGAGAGATGAGGTAGGTGGAGATCCTGTGGGATCCACAGATCCTGAGGTGTCAAGGATTTCTCGTCCCTGCACCATGTGGCATGCAAAACGCCCCTTGCTGCCAATCCTGGCGTTAAACGCCAGGTTGCTGCCCATTTCTGGCATTTAACGCCAGCTTCTTGCCCATTCCTGGCGTTAAATTCCAGCTTCTTGCCCATTCCTGGCGTTAAACGCCCAGAATGGTGCCAGACTGGGCGTTTAACGCCCATTCTGCTACCCTTACTGGTGTTTAAATGCCAGTAAGTTTCTCCTCCAGGGTGTTCTATTTTTCATTCTATTTTTCCTTCTGTTTTTTCTTTTTCAATTGTTTTTGTGACTTCACATGATCATCAACCTACAGAAAACATAAAATAACAAAAGAAAATAGAAATTTAACATAGATAATTAAAGATTGGGTTGCCTCCCAACAAGCGCTTCTTTAATGTCAATAGCTTGACAATGGCTCTCATGGAGCCTCACAGATGTTCAGAGCAATGTTGGAACCTCCCAACACCAAACTTAGAGTTTGAATGTGGGGGTTCAACACCAAACTTAAAGTTTGGTTGTGGCCTCTCAACACCAAACTTATAGTTTGACTGTAGGGGCTCTGTTTGTCTTTGTATTGAGAGAAGCTCTTCATGCTTCCTCTCCATGGTTACAGAGGGATATCCTTGAGCTTTAAATACAAGGGAGTCTTCATTCACTTGAATGATCAATTCTCCTCTGTCAACATCAATTACAGCTTTTGCTGTGGCTAGGAAGGGTTTGCCAAGGATGATGGATTCATCCATACACTTCCCAGTCTCTAGGATTATGAAATTAGCAGGGATGTAATGGCCTTCAACCTTTACCAAGACATCCTCTACAAGTCTATAAGCTTGTTTCTTTGAATTGTCTGCCATCTCCAGTGAGATTCTTGCAGCTTGTATCTCAATGATCCCTAGCTTCTCCGTTACAGAGAGAGGCATGAGGCTTTTGTTTGACCCTAGGTCACACAGAGCCTTCTCAAAGGTCATGGTGCCTATGGTACAAGGTATTGAGAACTTTCCAGGATCTTGTCTCTTCAGAGGTAATCTCTGCCTAGTCAAGTCATCCAGTTCTTTGATGAGCAATGGAGGTTCATCCTCCCAAGTCTCATTACCAAATAACTTGGCATTTAGCTTCATGATTGCTCCAAGGTTCTTAGCAACTTGCTCTTCAGTAACATCTTCATCTTCTTCAGAGGAAGAATACTCATCAGAGCTCATGAATGGCAGAAGTAAATTCAATGCAATCTCTATGGTCTCTATGTGAGCCTCAGATTCCCATGGTTCCTCATCAAGGAACTCCATGGAGGTCAGTGGACGTCCATTGAGGTCTTCCTCAGTGGAGATCACTGCCTCTTCCTCCTCTCCAGGTTCGGCCATGTGAGACGTGTTTATGGCCTTGCACTCTCTCTTTGGATTCTCTTCTGTATTGCTTGGGAGAGTACTAGGAGGGAGTTCAGTAATTTTCTTACTCAGCTGACCTACTTGTGCCTCCAAATTTCTAATGGAGGACCTTGTTTCAGTCATGAAACTTTGAGTGGTTTTGATTAGATCAGAGACAATGGTTGCTAAGTCAGAGTGGCTTTGCTTAGAATTCATTGTCTGTTGCTGAGAAGATGGTGGAAAAGGTTTGCCATTGCTAAACCTATTTCTTCCACCATTACTGTTGTTGAAACCTTGTTGAGGTCTCTGTTGATCCTTCCATGAGAGATTTGGATGATTTCTCCATGAAGGATTATAGGTGTTTCCATAGGGTTCTCCCATGTAATTCACCTCTTCCATTGCTGGGTTCTCAGGATCATAAGCTTCTTCTTTAGAGGAAGCTTCCTTAGTACTGCCTGTTGTTGCTTGCATTTCAGACAGACTCTGAGAAATCATATTGACTTGTTGGGTCAATATTTTATTCTGAGCCAAAATGGCATTCAGAGTATCAATCTCAAGAATTCCTTTCTTCTGAGTTGTCCCATTATTCACAGGATTCCTTTCAGAAGTGTACATGAATTGGTTATTTGCAACCATTTCAATTTCAGGGTCAACCCCATTGGTCTTAATAGTGTCACAGATTTGCAAGAATTCAGCTAAGAACTGATGAGGATCTTCCAATGGAAGTCCATGAAACTTGCAATTCTGTTGCATTAGAGAAACTCATTGAGGCTTAAGCTCAAAGTTGTTTGCTCCAATGGCAGGGATTGAGATGCTTCTCCCATAGAAGTCGGGAGTAGGAGCAGTAAAGTCACCAAGCACCTTCCTTGCATTATTGGCATTGTTGTTTTCGGCTGCCATGGTTTCTTCTTCCTTGAAAAGCTCTGTTAGGCCCTCTAGAGAGAATTGTGCTTTAGCTTCTCTTAGCTTTCTCTTCAAGGTCCTTTCAGGTTCAAGATCAGCTTGAACAAGTATGCCTTTATCTTTGTTCCTGCTCATATGAAAGAGAAGAGAACAAGAAAGTAGGGAATCCTCTATGTCACAGTATAGAGATTCCTTGAGGTGTCAGAGGAAAAGAAGAATAGAAGGAGGAGGTAGATAGAAGAGAATTCAAACTTATCAAGAGGGATAGAGTTCGAATTGCACCTTGAGGAGGAGTGTTAGTCCCTTAAATAGAAGGATGTGAGAAGAGGGAAAGAATTTTCGAAATTAAAGTAAAAGATTTTTGAAATAATTAAAAGAGATTTTGAAAATTTGGTAAAGGATTTTCGAAAATTAAGATTGGGAAAGAAATTAAGTGATTTATTAAAAAGATTTTGGAATTAGAAATTAAAAAGATATGATTGAAAATTAATTTTGAAAAAGATGTGGTTGACAAGATATGATTGAGAAGATATGATTGAAAATCAATTTAAAAAAAGAAAGTTTTTAAAATTAAAGTTGATTACTTGACTAACAAGAAATTAAAAGATATGATTCTAAAATTTAAAATTTGATCCTTTCTTAATAGGCAAGTAACAACATGAAAATTTTGAAGTAAATCATTAATTATAGAAAGGATTTTCGAAAATAAAAAAATGGAAAGAAATTGATTTTGAAGAGATTTGATTGAAAAGATATGATTTGAAAAAGATTTGATTTTGAAAAATTATGAAAATTTGAAAAAGATTTGAATTAAAAACAAAATCTTCCCTCTAGTGTCCTTCTGGCGTTAAACGCCCAGAATGGCATCCATTCTGGCGTTTAATGCCCAAAATGCTACCTTTTTGGGCGTTAAACGCCCAGCCAGGTACCTTGGCTGGTGTTTAAACGCCAGTTTTCCTTCTTCACTGGGTGTTTTGAACGCCCAGCTTTTTCTGTTTGATTCCTCTGCTGAATGTTCTGAATCTTCAATTCTCTGTATTATTGACTTGAAAAGACATAGTTTTGAGAATTTTTTTGAATTTTTCAATGATGAGAAACAATCAAAATATAATTAATCTTAGGAAAATCAAATCAAACAAACAATGCATGCAGGACACCAAACTTAAAAATTTTCATATAAGAGACACTAACAAATTGAGAATGCATATGAGAAACAACAAAACACACAAAACAAGAGAATTTAAAGATCAGAGCAATGAAATCATCAAGAACAACTTGAAGATTAATGAAGAACATAATCTTTGTATTCGAAAAATGCAAGAAGAATAAAGACATGCAATTGACACCAAACTTAAAAATTGATACTAGACTCAAACAAGAAACATAAAAATATTTTTGATTTTATGGTTTTATAAATTTTTTTTTGTGATTTTTCGAAAATTGAGTGGAAAAGAAAATAAAGCGATTCAAAACTTTTAATAAGAATTCCAGGAATCATGCAATGTTAGTCTAAAGCTTCAGTCTAAAAAGATTAGACATGTTTGGCCAAGCTTCAGCAAGACATTACATTCAGCAGCTAAATTGATGAGAATCAATCAGCTTTTGTGATGATAAGAACATCACCTTGAAACTCTAGAATTCATTCTTAAAAATTCTGAAAAATAAAAAGAAAAGTACCTAATCTAAGCAACAAGATGAACCGTCAGTTGTCCAAACTCGAACAATCCCCGGCAACGGCGCCAAAAACTTGGTGCACGAAATTGTGATCATCAACAATGGCGTCAAAGACTTGGAGCTCTCAAACGTGAATCACACTTTGTCATAATTCCACACAACTAACCAGCAAGTGCACTGGGTCGTCCAAGTAATACCTTACGTGAGTAAGGGTCGATCCCACGGAGACTGTCGGCTTGAAGCAAGCTATGGTCATCTTGTAAATCTCAGTCCGGAAGATTCAAATGGTTATGGAGGATTGATAATTAAAAGATGAATAAAACATAAAATAAAGATAGAGATAGAGATACTTATGTAATTCATTGGTAGGAATTTCAGATAAGCGTATGAAGATGCTTTGTTCCTCCTGAACCTCTGCTTTCCTATTGCCTTCTTCCAATCATTCATACTCCCTTCCATGGCAAGCTTTATGTTGGGCATCACCGTTGTCAATGGCTACTTCCCGTCCTCTCAGTGAAAATGTTCTATGCACGCTGTCACCGCACGGCTAATCATCTGTCGGTTCTCGATCATATTGGAATAGGATCCATTGATCCTTTTGCGTCTGTCACACGCCCAACAATCGCGAGTTTGAAGCTCGTCACAGTCATCCCTTCCCAGATCCTACTCAGAATACCACAGACAAGGTTTAGACGTTCCAGATCTCAGGAATGTCCGCCAATAATTCTAGCCTATACCACGAAGGTTCCAATCTTAGATTAGAAACCCAAGAGATACACATTCAAGCTTGTTTGCATGTAGAAGAGAAGTGGTTGTCAATCACGCGTTCATAGGTGAGAATGGTAATGAGTGTCACATAATCATCACATTCATCATGTTCTTGGGTGCGAATGAATATCTTAGAGAAGAAGTAGACGTGAATTGAATAGAAAAACAGTAGTACTTTGGATTAATTCATGAAGAACATCAGAGCTCCACACCTTAATCTATGGTGTGTAGAAACTCCACCGTTGAAAATACATAAGAACAAGGTCTAGGCATGGCCGTGAGGCCAGCCTCCCAAAAGCGTGAAAATGTCTATCAAAGGTCTGAGTAAAAGATGAAAATACAATAGCAAAAGGTCCTATTTATAGAAAACTAGTAGCCTAGGGTTACAGAAATAGGTAATTAATGCAAAAATCTTCTTCCGGGCCCACTTGATGTGTGCTTGGGCTGAGCATTGAAGCTTTCATGTGTAGAGACTTTTCTTGGAGTTAAACACCAGCTTTTGTGCCAGTTCCGGCGTTAAACGCCAGAATTCTTGAGCTGACTTGAAACGCCTGTTTGGGCCATCAAATCTTGGGCAAAGTATGGACTATTATATATTGTTGGAAGGCTCAGGATGTCTACTTTCCAACACAATTGAGAGCGTGCCAATTGGGCTTCTGTAGCTCCAGAAAATCCACTTTGAGTGCAGGGAGGTCAGAATCCAACAGCATCTGCAGTCCTTTTTCAGCCTCTGAATTAGATTTTTGCTCAGGTCCCTCAATTTCAGCCAGAAAATACCTGAAATCACAGGAAAACACACAAACTCATAGTAAAGTCTAGAAATGTGATTTTTAAATAAAAACTAATAAAAATATAATAAAACTAATTAAAATATACTAAAAACATACTAAAAACAATGCCAAAAAGCGTATAAATTATCCGCTCATCACAACACCAAACTTAAATTGTTGCTTGTCCCCAAGCAACTGAAAATCAAATAGGATAAAAAGAAGAGAATATACAATGAATTCCAAATACATCTATGAAGATCAGTATTAATTAGATGAGCGGGGCTTTTAGCTTTTTGCTTCTGAACAGTTTTGGCATCTCACTTTATCCTTTGAAGTTCAGAATGATTGGCTTCTATAAGAACTCAGAATCCAGATAGTGTTAATGTTTCTCCTAGTTAAGTATGTTGATTCTTGAACACAGCTACTTTATGAGTCTTGGCCGTGACCCTAAGCATTTTGTTTTCCAGTATTACCACCGAATACATAAATGCCACAAACACATAACTGGGTGAACCTTTTCAGATTGTGACTCAGCTTTGCTAGAGTCCCCAATTAGAGGTGTCCAGAGCTCTTAAGTACACTCTTTTTGCTTTTATACCACGACTTTAACCGCTCAGTCTCAAGTTTTTACTTGACACCTTCACGCCACAAGCACATGGTTAGGGACAGCTTGGTTTAGCCGCTTAGGCCAGGATTTTATTCCTGTGGGCCCTCCTATCCACTGATGCTCAAAGCCTTGGATCCTTTTTATTTTACCCTTGCCTTTTGGTTTAAAGGGCTATTGGCTTTTTCTGCTTGCTTTTTCTTTTTCTTTCTTTTTTTCTTTTTCGTATTTTTTTTTCTGCAAGCTTTCTATTCACTGCTTTTTCTTGCTTCAAGAATCAATTTTATGATTTTTCAGATCATCAGATAACATTTCTCCTTTTTCTATCATTCTTTCAAGAGCCAACGATTTTAACATTCATGAATCAACAAATTCAAAAAATATGCACTGTTCAAGCATTCATTCAGAAAAACAATAGTATTGCCACCACATCAAAATAACTAAACTGTTTTAAAATTCAAAATTCATGCACTTCTTTTTCTTTTTCAATTAAAAACATTTTTCATTTAAGAAAGGTGATGGATTCATTTTCATAGCTTCAAGGCTAGACACTAAGACACTAATGATCATGTAATAAAGACACAAACATAGATAAACATAAAGCATAATTTTTGAAAAACAGAAAATAAAGAACAAGGAGATTAAAGAACGGGTCCACCTTAGTGATGGCGGCATGTTCTTCCTCTTGTAGATCTAATGGAGTGCTTGAGCTCCTCAATGTCTCTTCCTTGCCTTTGTTGCTCTTCTCTCATGACTCCTTGGTCTTCTCTAATTTCATGGAGGATGATGAAATGCTCTTGGTGCTCCACCCTTAGTTGTCTCATGTTGGAACTTAATTCTCCTAGGGAGGTGTTGATTTGCTCCCAATAGTTTTGTGGAGGAAAATGCATCCCTTAAGGCATCTCAGGGATTTCATGATGAGGGGTTTCCTCATGCTCTTGTCCATGAGTGGGATCTCTTGTTTACTCCATCCTTTTCTTAGTGATGGGCTTGTTCTCATCAATGAGGATGTCTTCCACTATGTTAATTCCAGCTGAATTGCAGAGGTGACAAATAAGATGAGGGAAGGCTAACCTTGCCACAGTAGAGGACTTGTCCGCCACCTTGTAGAGTTCTTGGGATATAACCTCATGAACTTCTATTTCCTCTCTAATCATGATGCTATGAATCATGATAGCCCGGTCTATAGTAACTTCAGATCGGTTACTAGTAGGAATGATTGAGCGTTGGATGAACTCCAACCATCCCCTAGCCACGGGATTGAGGTCATGCCTTCTTAGTTGAACCAGCTTCCCTCTTGAATCTCTCTTCCATTGAGCGCCCTTTTCACAGATATCCATGAGGACTTGGTCCAACCTTTGATCAAAGTTGACCCTTCTAGTGTATGCGTGTGCATCTCCTTGCATCATAGGCAAATTGAATGCCAACCTTATATTTTCCAGACTAAAGTCTAAGTATTTCCCTCGGACCATTGTAAGCCAATTCTTAGGGTCCGGGTTCACACTTTGATCATGGTTCTTGGTGATCCATGCATTGGCATAGAACTCTTGAACCATTAAGATTTCGACTTGTTGAATGGGGTTGGTGAGAACTTCCCAACCTCTTCTTCGAATTTCATGTCAGATCTCCAGATATTCACCCTTTTTGAGCTTGAAATGGACCTCGGGGATCACCTTCTTCTTGGCCACAACTTCATAGAAGTGGTCTTGATGCACCCTTGAGAGGAATCTCTCCATCTCCCATGACTCGGAGGTAGAAGCTTTTGCCTTCCCTTTCCTCTTTCTAGAGGTTTCTCCAGCCTTTGGTGCCATTAATGGTTATGGAAAAACAAAAAAAGCTTTAGCTTTTACCACACCAAACTTAGAAGGTTGCTCATCCTCGAGCAAAAGAAGAAAGAAGAGAGTAGAAGAAGAAGAAATATAGGAGATGGAGGGGGCTTTGTGTTTCGGCCAAGGGGGATAGGTAGTGTGTATGTTGTGTGAAAATGAAGGAGTGAAGATGGGCTTATATAGGAGTGGAGAAGGGGGTATGGTTTGGCCATTATGGGTGGGTTTGGGTGAGAAAGTGGTTTGAATTTGAATGGTGAGGTAGGTGGGGTTTTATGAAGGATGGATGTGAGTGGTGAAGAGAATGGTGAGATTTGATAGGTGAGGGGTTTTTGGGGAAGAGGTATTGAGGTGATTGGTGAATAGGTGAAGAAGAGAGAGAGATGAGGTAGGTGGAGATCCTGTGGGGTCCACAAATCCTGAGGTGTCAAGGATTTCTCATCCCTGCACCATGTGGCATGCAAAACGCCCCTTGCTGACAATCCTGGCGTTAAACGCCAGGTTGCTGCCCATTTCTGGCGTTTAATGCCAGCTTCTTGCCCATTCCTGGCGTTAAATGCCAGCTTCTTGCCCATTCCTGGCGTTAAACGCCCAGAATGATGCCAGACTGGGCGTTTAACGCCCATTCTGCTACCCTTACGGGCGTTTAAATGCCAGTAAGTTTCTCCTCCAGGGTGTTCTGTTTTTCATTCTATTTTTCCTTTTGTTTTTTCTTTTTCAATTATTTTTGTGACTTCACATGATCATCAACCTACAGAAAACATAAAATAACAAAAGAAAATAAAAATTTAACACAGATAATTAAAGATTGGGTTGCCTCTCAACAAGCGCCTCTTTAATGTCAATAGCTTGACAGTGGCTCTCATGGAGCCTCACAGATGTTCAGAGCAATGTTGGAACCTCCCAACACCAAACTTAGAGTTTGAATGTGGGGGTTCAACACCAAACTTAAAGTTTGGTTGTGGCCTCTCAACACCAAACTTATAGTTTGACTGTGGGGGCTCTGTTTGTCTCTGTATTGAGAGAAGCTCTTCATGCTTCCTCTCCATGGTTACAGAGGGATATCCTTGAGCTTTAAACACAAGGGAGTCTTCATTCACTTGAATGATCAATTCTCCTCTGTCAACATCAATTACAGCTTTTGCTGTGGCTAGAAAGGGTCTGCCAAGGATGATGGATTCATCCATACACTTCCCAGTCTCTAGGATTATGAAATCAGCAGGGATGTAATGGCCTTCAACCTTTACCAAGACATCCTCTACAAGTCCATAAGCCTGTTTCTTTGAATTGTCTGCCATCTCTAGTGAGATTCTTGCAGCTTGCACCTCAATGATCCCTAGCTTCTCCATTACAGAGAGAGGCATGAGGCTTATGCTTGACCCTAGGTCACACAGAGCCTTCTCAAAGGTCATGGTGCCTATGGTACAAGGTATTGAGAACTTTCCAGGATCTTGTCTCTTCAGAGGTAATCTCTTCCTAGTCAAGTCATCCAGTTCTTTGATGAGCAATG
>NC_029790.2:104843300-104849570 GCF_000816755.2 Arachis ipaensis | reverse complement strand
ATTGCTGGGTTCTCAGGATCATAAGCTTCTTCTTCAGAGGAAGCTTCCTTAGTACTGTCTATTGCTGCTTGCATTTCAAACAGACTCTAAGAAATCATATTGACTTGTTGGGTCAATATTTTATTCTAAGTCAATATGGCATTCAGAGTATCAATCTCAATAGCTCCTTTCTTCTGAGTTGTCCCATTATTCACAGGGTTCCTTTCAGAAGTGTACATGAATTGGTTATTTGTAACCATTTCAATGAGTTCCTGAGCTTCTGCAGGCGTCTTTTTCAGATGAAGAGATCCTCCAGCAGAGCTATCCAATGACATCTTGGATAGTTCAGACAGACCATCATAGAAAATACCTATGATGCTCCATTCAAAAAGCATGTCAGAAGGACACCTTCTGATCAATTGCTTGTATCTTTTTCATGCTTCATAGAGGGATTCTCCTTCCTTCTATTTGAAGGTTTGGACTTCCACTCTAAACTTGCTCAATTTTTGAGGTGGAAAGAACTTTGCCAAGAAGGCATTGACTAGCTTTTCCCAAGAGTTCAGGCTTTCTTTAGGTTGTGAGTCCAACCATTTCCTAGCTCTGTCTCTTACAACAAAAGGGAAGAGCATAAGTCTGTAGACTTCAGGGTCAACCCCATTGGCTTGACAGTGTCACAGATTTGCAAGAATTCAGCTAAGAACTGATGAGGATCTTCCAATGGAAGTCCATAAAACTTGCAATTCTGTTGCATTAGAGAAACTCATTGAGGCTTAAGCTCAAAGTTGTTTGCTCCAATGGCAGGGATTGAGATGCTTCTCCCATAGAAGTCAGGAGTAGGTGCAGTAAAGTCACCAAGCACCTTCCTTGCATTGTTGGCATTGTTGTTTTCGGCTGCCATGGTTTCTTCTTCCTTGAAAAGCTTTGTTAGGCCCTCTAGAGAGAATTGTGCTTTAGCTTCTCTTAGCTTTCTCTTCAAGGTCATTTCAGGTTTAGGATAAGCTTGAACAAGTATGCCTTTATCTTTGTTCCTGCTCAT
The DNA here is from genome assembly GCF_000816755.2 of Arachis ipaensis. Lineage (NCBI taxonomy): Eukaryota > Viridiplantae > Streptophyta > Magnoliopsida > Fabales > Fabaceae > Arachis > Arachis ipaensis. The sequence continues at coordinate 104,848,555 of NC_029790.2, read as the reverse complement.
ATGAAAGAGAAGAGAACAAGAAAGTAGGGAATCCTCTATGTCACAGTATAGAGATTCCTTGAGGTGTCAGAGGAAAAGAAGAATAGAAGGAAGAGGTAGATAGAAGAGAATTCGAACTTATCAAGAGGGATAGAGTTTGAATTGCACCTTGAGGAGGAGTGTTAGTCCCTTAAATAGAAGGATGTGAGAAGAGGGGAAGAATTTTCAAAATTAAAGTAAAAGATTTTGAAATAATTAAAAGAAATTTTGAAAATTTGGTAAAGGATTTTTGAAAATTAAGATTGGGAAAGAAATTAAGTGATTTTTGAAAAAGATTTTGGAATTAGAAATTAAAAAGATATGATTGAAAATTAATTTTGAAAAAGATGTGGTTGACAAGATATGATTGAAAATCAATTTAGAAAAAAGAAAATTTTTAAAATTAAAGTTGATTACTTGACTAACAAGAAAGTAAAAGATATGATTCTAAAATTTAAAATTTGATCCTTTCTTAATAGGCAAGTAACAACTTGAAAATTTTGAAGTAAATCATTAATTATAGCAAGGATTTTCGAAAATAAAAAAAAATGGAAAGAAATTGATTTTGAAGAGATATGATTTGAAAAAGATTTAATTTTGAAAAATTATGAAAATTTGAAAAAGATTTGAATTAAAAACAAAATCTTCCCTCTAGTGTCCTTCTGGCGTTAAACGCCCAGAATGGCATCCATTCTGGTGTTTACCTGGCTGGCGTTTAAACGCCAATTTTCCTTCTTCACTGGGCGTTTTGAACGCCCAGCTTTTTCTGTTTGATTCTTCTGCTGAATGTTCTGAATCTTCAATTCTCTATATTATTGACTTGAAAAGACATAGTTTTGATAATTTTTTTGAATTTTTCAATGATGAGAAAAAATCAAAATATAATTAATCTTAGGAAACTCAAATCAAACAAACAATACATGCAGGACACCAAACTTAAAAATTTTCATACAAGAGACACTAACAAATTGAGAATGCATATGAGAAACAACAAAACACACAAAATAAGAGAATTTAAAGATCAGAGCAATGAAATCATCAAGAACAACTTGAACATTAATGAAGAACATAATGCATGTATTCGAAAAATGCAAGAAGAATAAAGACATGCAATTGACACCAAACTTAAAAATTGATACTAGACTCAAACAAGAAACATAAAAATATTTTTGATTTTATGGTTTTATAATTTTTTTTTGTGATTTTTTGAAAATTGAGTGGAAAATAAAATAAAGCGATTCAAAACTTTTAATAAGAATTCCAGGAATCATGCAATGTTAGTCTAAAGCTTCAGTCTAAAAAGATTAAGACATGGTTGGCCAAGCATCAGCAGGACATTACATTCAGCAGCTAAATTGATGAGAATCAATCAGCTTTTGTGATGATAAGAACATCACCTTGAAACTCTAGAATTCATTCTTAAAAATTCTAAAAAGTAAAAAGAAAAGTACCTAATCTAAGCAACAAGATGAACCGTCAGTTGTCCAAACTCGAACAATCCCCGGCAACGGCGCCAAAAATTTAGTGCACGATTGTGATCATCAACAATGGCGCCAAAGACTTGGAGCTCTCAAAACGTGAATCACACTTTGTCACAATTCCGCACAACTAACCAGCAAGTGCACTGGGTCGTCCAAGTAATACCTTACGTGAGTAAGGGTCGATCCCACGGAGACTGTCGGCTTGAAGCAAGCTATGGTCATCTTGTAAATCTCAGTCAGGCAGATTCAAATGGTTATGGAGGATTGATAATTAAAAGATGAATAAAACATAAAATAAAGATAGAGATAGAGATACTTATGTAATTCATTCGTAGGAATTTCAGATAAGCGTATGAAGATGCTTTGTTCCTCCTGAACCTCTGCTTTCTTATTGCCTTCTTCCAATCATTCATACTCCCTTCCATGGCAAGCTTTATGTTCGGTATCACCGTTGTCAATGGCTACTTCCCGTCCTCTTAGTGAAAATGTTCTACGCACGCTGTCACCGCACGGCTAATCATCTATCGGTTCTCGATCATGTTGGAATAGGATCCATTGATCCTTTTGCATCTGTCACACGCCCAACAATCGCGAGTTTGAAGCTCGTCACAGTCATCCCTTCCCAGATCCTACTCAGAATACCACAGACAAGGTTTAGACATTCCGGATCTCAGGAATGTCCGCCAATAATTCTAGCCCATACCACGAAGGTTCCAATCTTAGATTAGAAACCCAAGAGATACACATTCAAGCTTGTTTGCATGTAGAACGGAAGTGGTTGTCAATCACGCGTTCATAGGTGAGAATGGTGATGAGTGTCACATAATCATCACATTCATCATGTTCTTGGGTGCGAATGAATATCTTAGAGAAGAAGTAGACGTGATTTGAATAGAAAAACAGTAGTACTTTGCATTAATTCATGAAGAACAGCAGAGCTCCACACCTTAATCTCTGGTGTGTAGAAACTCCACCGTTGAAAATACATAAGAACAAGGTCTAGGCATGGCCGTGAGGCCAGCCTCCCAAAAGCGTGAAAAGGTCTATCAAAGGTCTGAGTAAAAGATGAAAATACAATAGCAAAAAGTCCTATTTATAGAAAACTAGTAGCCTAGGGTTACAAAAATAGGTAATTAATGCAGAAATCTTCTTTTGGGCCCACTTGGTGTGTGCTTGGGCTGAGCATTGAAGCTTCCATGTGTAGAGAATTTTCTTGGAGTTAAACGCCAGCTTTTGTGCCAGTTTGGGCGTTTAACTCCAGCTTTTGTGCCAGTTCCGGCGTTAAACGCCAAAATTCTTGAGCTGACTTGAAACGCCTATTTGCGCCATCAAAGCTTGGGCAAAGTATTGACTATTATATATTTCTGAAAAGCCCAGGATGTATACTTTCCAACGCAATTGAGAGCACGCCAATTGAGCTTCTGTACCTCCAAAAAATTCACTTTGAGTGCAGGGAGATCAGAATCCAACAGCATCTGCAGTCCTTTTTCAACCTCTGAATCAGATTTTTGCTCAGGTCCCTCAATTTCAGCCAGAAAATACCTAAAATCATAGAAAAATACACAAACTCATAGTAAAGTCTAGAAATGTGATTTTTAAATAAAAACTAATAAAAATATAATAAAAACTAATTAAAATATACTAAAAACAATGCCAAAAAGCGTATAAATTATCCGCTCATCACTATCCTTCCAAGCTAGCGCAAGTCCTCCTGCCATTCCTGACAGGTTAACAATATGCCAGTTTTTATATCTGCATGCCCGGAGTTTTGCTTTCACCTGTCGAGATTGGTTCTTTGTTTCACTTATGAACACAATCTCGGGGGAGTGGGATTTACATATCCCTTTTAGGGTGTGAATTGTCAGGGGTCTCCCCGAATTCCGACAATTCCAAACTATAGTTCTCATGGCGCCTTGGGTGCCATTTGTAGGCTGGCACCCTCCACCCCCTGTTCAGCTGCATTTTCATCATCTGTTCTTGCTTTCTTTGTAGATCCTTCAACTATGCCACTCATCAACCTTTTTTTGGATCCAGCTTTAGTATCCAACCCTCCAGCACCTTGTCTTGCTAATTTTTTCCACTTCATGCCTTCTTCTGTTGTGGGACATTGTCCAATAGTGAATTGCATAGGTTGTCCTTCATCCTCCTTGGCATTGGATTGACCAGCTATGATAACCTTCATACATTCTGTTCTAGAGTTGGCTGATTGAGGTGACTCAGGTGCTGCCTTGTTGCCAGCGTTTTGTGGTTTCAAACTTTGTTCCTCCTCTTGCATTGACGTCCTTTCAAATTCCACCAATAAGCAGTTTAAGACCAGCTTTTTCTTACGTTGAGTAGTCTTATTTTGATTTTGGGCTGAGTTGTTGAATGTTCTTTATCTTTCAGAGTTAATTCGTATTCCCACTTGGCTGGCTTTAACCCATTCGCCAATGTCATCCTCTTTTACCCTATCACTCTCTGTGTTCTTCAGCAGATCATGGCAGTTTTTCACCTTGTGCCCCAATTTTGCACAGTAGGTACAGAACTTTCTAAGTCTCTCATAGCGCAATGCCACCTCTACCTCCTTTTTATTAGTTCCTGCAACAATTAACTGATCCCTCACTTTCTTGGTAGCTTCAATATTGATCTTGGCCTTTACAATCCTAGTTTCTCTGCCTTTCATCTGGAATTTACTTATCTCCAATACTGTGCCCAGCCTCTCTCCCAATTTACGTCCAACTTCGAGGGTTTTAAACGATTCTGGCAAACCGCAAAATTGAACCCAAACTGGAAAATTAGAAACAATCTCTTCATCACCCTTCTGATCTTCCTTCCGTCTCTTGACATGGAGCACGTAATTCTTGAATAGCCATGGAGAACCACATTCAACACGCAAGACATCCACCTCTTTATTAAAAAAGAATTGGAAGTAATTGTCTCCTTTGTCACTCACGCTAAATCCCTCTGGATTTTCCCATATAGCCTTTAAAGCATTCCCCATGGTTCCAACTGAAAAGGTTTTGAAAGCAAAGAGTCTGCCATAGAGACTATTGGAGCAAGCGTTAATACCTTCTGATATGTCTGCCTATTCCAGAAGAATCACATTCCTACCTCCTTTTCGGTTGTCTTTCTCGGTCCGATCTTCATCCCTCCTTGCCTCAGCCATGCAAATTACGTAGATTATCTTTGTCAAACTAGTAGTCAGAGATTTGTGTTGAAATTTAATTGACGTTGACAATGTAGCCTTGACGGCAACAAAGACTCTGTTAAAAATTCTAACAGAGCACTTGTCCTGCAAATTGAAATGGTATTACTGATGTAGTTTTTCTGTTTCATATTGTTTGTTATATTCGCACTTCTTGAGATTTTAAAATACTAGTCTTGTCAATATATAATTCCGGCAAATATCGGGTAGTAGTATTTTTTTCTCACAAATTTATATCTTTACTAATAATATAATTTGAAAAACAAAAATAAGTGTAACATCATTTATATTAACAAAACAATAAAGTGAGGTGTACAAGCATTTTTTAACCAAATTTTTTATTAAGTCATCGTATGCTTCTTTTACTTTTGTATGTACAAAAACAATTCCTTTTATTACTATTGTTTTTTCTTCTACCTCTTCTTTTTCCTCATCCTCTCTTTTTTCTCTTGTTATCGTTGTCGTCGTAGTCGTAGTCTTCTTTTTTTTTTTTGCGTGCTTCTTTCTTCAACGTTATTATTGTCGTTGCTGTCACCACTGCTATCGCCGTCATCACTACCACCACTACTACC
>NC_029790.2:104821881-104843144 GCF_000816755.2 Arachis ipaensis | reverse complement strand
TTCTTTTTCTCCTATATATATATATATATTCAGAAAACTAGAATATATAAATTGTGATGCATAACACATAAATTTTGGTGAACAACACAAATTTTAATATACAGCACAAAAAATTTTTGAAGGACCACATGCCCAAAAGATTGACATCCAGACAATAAAATACACACAGTATAGAAATTTCGATGCACAATAAATAAATTTTGGTGCATAATGTATAAATTTTGGTGTACAACATAGAAATTTTTAAAGGACCACTCACCTATAATATAGACTCACCCAATCAACAAAATATATTTGTAAAAATTTGTGTTATGTGCACAAATTTTTATATTGTGTGCAAATATTTATGTGCTATGTGCAAAAATGTATATACTATATTGATAATTATCAATATATCACTACAAGAAATTACCGTAATAGCGATCGATTCTAGTAGTCGCTAAAACTTTGGTCGCTAAATTCAAAATAGCGACCGATGTTGGTCGCTAATATTTAGTGACCGATATTAGCGACCGATTTTCAACCAAGGCCACCTAACCATACAAAATAATTTTGGTCGCTAAATCGGTCGCTAATAAGATTGGTCACTAAATAGCAATCAATATTTTAGTCACTAAATTAGTCGCTGAGGTGTTCGGTCGCTAAATGGCGACCAATATTTCGGTTACTAAATCGGTCGCTAATTTTTCAATTGCTAAATCGGTCGCTAACAGCTAACTTCAAAATTCCAAAAATCGGTTGCTAAATTAGTCGCTACTGTCGCTTTCTAATTATAAATTTTAACTAAATTTCACATATATCACTATTAAAATTTAATTTTTAAATATAATTCTAATTCAACAAGATATATAAATAATCAAATAGATAACTATTTATTAAGATCGAATGCCAATAATTATTGAAAATCATATAAAGATGAAATGAAAAATGAATTCTAATACAAATAAATTTATATTTATGTATACTACATATATGCATTGAAAAACAATGAAGGCGAAAACAAATCTACACAAATACAACAAATTTATATTTATGAATACTACATATATGTGATGCTGCCATCTTTAATCACTGATGATGACCTCTTCAGCTTCCTCATCCTCTCTTCTTCTTTCTCATTACCACAAGGTGACAACTTTAATGTCAGTTCTACTTTGTTGCTGCACTTCTTCTGTTTCTCACCATAAACTCTTTGAAATAATAAGAAATCCAAATTTGCCTTAATTATTTTTGTTGCATTGCATGATGTGAAATAAAAAATTCAACATTGTTTTCTTTTCAGCATTACCTCCTGTTAGTTTTATGAAATTAAAATTAACTACTCATGATTTATTTTCTAGAACATCTATGATCTCACTACATTTATCAGCTACAAAATGTTTACACCACACAGCAGCTTCTTCTAATCCTTGTATCTTGATAGTTTGACTATTTAAAAAATAAATGAACAGATATTAAACTGAAGATGCTATTTTACCTATTGCAAATGATGATTTTGTTGTAGTCCCAATCTTCAACCCATCTGTAAATAGCACACCATTCTGTAGTCCACTTAGCACAAATCGGTTCATACTTTTCTGTCATAGAAAATAGTCTTCAGCAACGTTATCACTCTCAGGAATTCTTCTAAGAAAATCATGATATTATGAATTTGTACAATAAAGAACTATGATTAATGTACCCTGCAAAAATGTAAGCAACTTCTACTTCCTTTCTTTTAAGGAAGGTTTTTTGGGTTTGATAGAAACTACAGCATTAGAAGGGTCAAGCTTTCTTTTTTCTCACATATTTGCATTATATCTTTTTCCTGTATTTTATCCATTTCTTTCAGCTTAAAAATTACATACTTTGACTTACTGTAATGAAAAGTTCAAAAAAAAAAAAAAATTCTCAATAAGAAAAAATCAAAATAGAATGACACATTTGTTATTGGTCCTATTAAATAACCAGACAGAAAAAGTTGCATAAATGCATACATTATTTATGCCTAATACTATTTGCCATTACCTATATAACTCTGCATAGTAAATACAACTCTATAGGACTAAGACAACTTTTTCTTCTTTTTCTCCCCTTTGTTTTTTTTTTAAGAAAACGACATGTAACCGTCACATGTATGATACAAGATCCAAGCCAAGAGCTAATGTCTCATTGTGCATACTAAAAAATATCTTGCTACACATTTATAGTTAGCTGTCAAAACCAATAATACTAATAATATAATCATCGATAATAATAACCATCAATAATTAGTTAATTAATAATCAGTATTAAGTGGCAAATGGTGAATTTCTAATCTTTTAACTTCTTACCAACTGAGGTCAGGCATCAATGACATATGCTTCCACGGTGTTTAGCAAGCACTCATATTCTCCATGATGCATCAAGTCTTTCTTCGGATTGTATGCAACAACAAGAAGCAAAGTTCTGCAACAACAATTGTATGCTTGTTATCTGATTCGAAATTTAATTTTAAAATCAGTAAAAATAGAATCATTAATTACACTAGTTGGATTATAAATACCAAAAGAAGGTTATCTATATGAATGCATTATAAATCTACCTAGTTGGAGATCATATTGGTCTCTAGCATCTAGTCCAGTAGAAGTGCCACAAGGTGAAAAATCCTTATCTACTTGTTGATGTTGCTTCCTAAAAATTCAAATTCAAAGCATTGTTGTGTGAGACAATTAAGAAAGAAAAAAAAAGATAAGAAGAAAAGACTATAGAAGAATGAGTAGGTGCTTGTACTTGTTTGGAACTTTCCCCTTCTCCTTGTAAGGCTTAACAAGAACTCTTGCATCACATACAAAATAAGGGTTCCCTTTTGAGAGAATGAGTTTCACAATCTCCAGATAAACGAATGTAACAAATCCGAACATTTGCTTCTACTGGTATGGGATTCTCACATCTTGAATTGGCCCATAAATGCTTCACGTTTGAACAACAAAAAGATAAGTCATGAAGTGAATATACCAAATTTGAAGTTTGAAAAGAGTGAGCTAAGTAGCAACAAACAAGAACCTGAAGTATTTGAAAACATCTTCCTCTCTAAAAGTGCTATCAGCTGGGAAAGTCAAATAGATCTGCTTGGAAGCTGGGTTGACCATCCCAAGGCTGTTCAAAGAGAAATCACTCCTTTCAAGCCTCAATCTTCCGAATTTATGTAAGTCCTCGCTCATCATCAAAGCCGTAACCGCATCCCTAGTAGCAAATTATGGAAACCATTAGAACTCCATGATGATTAACTTGAGTACATGAGAAATTAAAAACCCCACCTTTGAGTTTCATTTTTCTGCTGCTTGATAAACCCCAATTTTGTAGTTTATCTTGTGCTTAATTTAGGGAGATTTTATCAACTTTTCTCACATTTATTCAATGAAATAGTATGGTTTTGCAATTCTCCCTAAATTTGTGCTTAAGAGTGAAAACATGCTTTTTAGGCCTTAAAATAGCTAAATTTAATTCACCTTAATTCCACTCGATGTCTTGATATGTTTGTTGAGTGATTTTAAGTTCACAAGGCAAGTATTGGATGGAAGAAGTGAAGAGAAAAGCATGCAAAGTGGAGAATTCATGAAGAAATGAGCATTTGGATAATTGAAGGCCACGCGCATGCGTCACCTACGTGTACGCATGAAAAGAAGATCTGCAAGCCATGCGCATGCGTCACCCACGCGTACGCGTGAGGAGGAATTTTAGGCAGCGACGCGCACGCGTGACGCTGATCATGTGACCTAAATAAAGTGAATTCGCTAGGGTCGATTTTTGAGATGCCCAGGCCCAAATCCAACTCATTTTTGAGACTATTTCATGCAGAATTCAAGATGGGTCAAGGGGGAGCAATTAGAATAGCTTAGGATCATGTAGGTTAGTTTTCTAGAGAGAGAAGCTCCCTCTTCTCTCTAGAATTAGGGTTCTTAGGTTTATTTTCCTCTTAGATCTAGGTTTAATTTCTTGCTTTCATCTTGTTTCTTTTACATTTTCATACTCTAGTAGTTCAATTCTCTAGTTTCTTCTTGTTAATTTCCCTTTTTATGCCTCTTTTTATGTTTATGAACACCCTTGTTGGATTTAGAATCCCCTTTAATACAATTTGATGTTTGATATTCTTTTATTGTTGATTTGAGTTGTTATTGTTATTTTCTTGCAATTGGTAGTTGTAGAATTTATTTTTCATTGCAATTTATTATGCTTTCCTTTTATACCTTCCAAGTGTTTGAAAAAATGTTTGGTTGGATGTTATAGTAGATTTTTGAGCATTCTTGGCTTGGAAAGAGAAATTAGGCAATTTTGAGTCATTAATACCCAATTTAGATCGGTAATCTAGAGTTGTTAGTTAATATTATTTCCATTGACTCTAATCTCTTGCTAATTCAGTTAGTAAGTTGATTATGACTTTTGGATTGAGATTAACTAGTCTTATTTGACTTTCTCCCTATGTTGAAGATAACATTGTACCTTCTTCCGATGTTGGAGATGATGAAATAGTATAAATTCTTGTTAATCATTGTATGATAATTAATGACTAGGATAGAAAGCCTACATTCTCAATCCTTGCCATGAATGCCTCTCTTTATTACTTGCTTTCTTTAATTGTTTGCTTCATTCACTTGCCATTTATTTTCTTGCCTCTTTACGAACCCAACCCCTTGGATACCATAACCAATAATATGCATACCTCACTGCAATTCCTTGAGAAGACGACCCAGGACTAATAATCTCGGTTATTTTTTTTGGGTTGGACTTGTGACAACCAAAATTAAACTTTGATTTGAGGATCGATGGTCGGTTTGGGCTATGCTCACAACGAAATTATTTTGTTAAATTCTGAACCGGTATAAATCCTCTTTCAAGTTTTTGGCGCCGTTGCCGGGGAATTGCAATGTATGCTTGTTATTGGTTATTATACATATGTAATATTGTGAATAGTTTGCTCTTTTGTTAGTTTGCTTGTTTGAGTTAGTAGTTAGATTTTATCCCTTTGTTTCTTATTGCTTTTTTTTTATTTTTGTTTTTCTACTATGAATTCTCACTCATTTGGCTATGAGTTTAGTTCTAACTATATTGTAGAAGTTGGAAATTATAATGACAACATGCATCAAGGATAAAACAATCAAAGATGGGAAGAGCCTTAAGGAATTGATCACCCTTTTTGGCAATAACCTTCTGACGAACTGATTTCCTTCGGTAAAGAAATTTTATAAATATACGATCGCATTGTAAGTATAGTTTCTAAACCAACAAAAAATCCATTCGTACAAAAGTTTTGGTTGTCACAAGTAACAAACCCAATAAAATTTATAAACTGAAGTATTTAAACCTCGGGTCGTCTTCTCAAGGAATTGCAGAGAAGTATGATTTATTATTGGTTATGAAAAACAGTATTTTCGGGTTTTGAAAAGGTTTGAACAAGAGAAATAAATTGCAGGAATTAATAAATTAATAACTAATAAAACTCTTGGTAAGATATGAAAACTAGAAGTCCTATCCTAGTTATCCTTATCAATGGTGATGAGAATTATATTTTGCTCCCCACTAAGTCAACCTCTAATTATGAAGGTAAGTCAAGTGGATAAATCAATTTAACACCTAAAGTCCTAGTCAACTCCTAAGAAAATACTAGAGTTATAGGAATTTAAATCAATCACCAAAGATAACAATTATCAATCACAATAAGTTTGACAACTCAAGAGTTACCAATTAATCAACCAAAGCCAAAAGGGAAAAATCTAAATTATTTATATAAATAAAGGAAAGCAATCATAATTCTGAAACACCTCAAATTATATTAAATAGAAAATCAATCTAAACATAAAAATTTCATAAACTAAATTGAGAAAATAAGTAAAAGGAACATTGAACCTAGAACTCAAAAGAAATTGTAAGTTGAAATAATAAGAAATCCTAAATCCTAAGAGAGAGGAGAGAACCTCTCTCTCTAAAAACTACATCTAAATTATGAAAAGTGAATAATGGAAGACCTCCCATGAATGGATGCATTCCCCCATTTTATAGCCTCTAATCTGTGTTTTCTGGACCGAGAACTAGGCCAGAAATAGCCCAGAATTCACTGGTTGCGAATTTAAACACGCTGATTTTTGCCATTGCAACGCGTCTGCGTGGATCACGCGTTCGCGTCACTTATCGTTTGGGCAACTATAACAAATTATATATCAAATCGAAGCCTCGGACGTTAGCTTTTCAACGCAACTAGAACCGCATCATTTGGACCTCTGTAGCTCAAGTTATGGTCGTTTTAGTGCGAGAGGGTCAGGCTGACAGCTTTGCAGTTCCTTCAACTTCTTGTATTCCTTCCACTTTTGCATGCTTCCTTTCCATCCTCTAAGCCATTCCTGCCCTATAATCTCTAAAAATACTTAACACACATATCAAGACATTGAATGGTAATAAGAGAAGATTAAACATATCAAAATTAAGACCAAAGGAGCATGTTTTCAATCATAGCACAAAATCAGGAAGGAAAACGTAAACTCATGCAAATCATATGAATAAGTGTATGAAAGATTGATAGAATCCACTCAATTGAGCATAAGATAAACCATAAAATAGTGGTTTATCAACCTTCCCACACTTAAACATTAGCATGTCCTCATGCTAAGCTCAAGAGAAGCTATAAGGGAGTGAAGAGGAATGATAGAGAGTATGCAATGCAACCTATCTATGTGAATGCAACTACATGCAAAATATTTCTACCTACTTGGTTAAAAGTGAATAAGTTCTTCAAGACAAATATGAATCAAATTCCACTAATTCAAATCATACAGTGAAAACAAGTAAACTTGTAAGAAGATGGCTCATGAAAGCAGGGAACATAGAATCAAGCATTGAACCCTCACTGGTAGTGTATATCACTCTAGTCTCTCAAGTGTATAGGGTAATTCACTCTATTCACTCTAAATCATGCTTTCTAAACTTTGTTCTTCATCTAACCAATCAACAAATATTTAGTATACCAGTGCAAATATCATGAGGTCTTTTCTACCTAGCTACCCAAATTTTTCCCACTTTTGTATTACATGCTCATGTATCAAACTTATTTTTTGAATTTTGTCCCATGTGCATTGATCCTTTTTATTTTGCATTTGGGGTAATTCATATATATAATTTTTTGTATCCCCTTATTTAATTACAAATTTTTTTTTCAATGCACATGGTAATTTAATTATTTTGATTTCACATGAGAATGCTTCCCAAATTTTCAAATAACTTATTCAATTCAATTCCCTTTTTTTTTTCTATCATCCCATGTTCCCATAAAATTCTCCATACTTAAATTATACACAATATCTATCTTAAGCTAACCAAGGATTCAACTTGGGATTTTTAATTTGTTTTTCTGCTTAAGGCTAGTAATGTGGTTATAAAACAGAAGGGGATTAAAAAGCTCAAAGTGGCTAACAAGGGTGACATAAAAGGGTAGGCTTATTTGGGATAAGTGAGTGAAAACAAGTAATGGCCTCAATCATATCCAAGCATGTAAATACACTAAATAATGGACATATAGAGTTGGAACAAAGTAAAGATTGTAATTATAGAGAAGAAAACACACAAGAATAAAATATTTATGGTTAACTAATGTAACCATGTAATTAAGCTCAAATCTCACGGGTTGTGTGTTCTTAGCTTTTTAAACTATGTTCCAATTACAATCTTCAAACAAGTTTAACACAAAAATTTTTATTTAAATTAGTAAAATTTTTTTCAAAAATAGGGTCTTAGAAGAAAATCATTACTTTAACCAAGCAGTAGCTAAATGCATAAAATTAAATAAACACGTAATTAAACATGCAAATGCAATAATGAACAAACAAAGAAAATAAAACAATGGTGTTGGAAAGAAGAGAATAGCTAACCCATGGAGATCGGTATCGACCTCCCCACACTTAAAGATTTCACTGTCCTCGATGCATGCTAAGATGTGCAGGTGGATGGGTTGCGAACTATAACTGCTGTTATTTCTCTAAAGATTGTGCAGACGGACTGGCTTGTCTCCCCATTAAGAGGCTTTTCCTCTCCCTTCGTGGTGGCCATCCTGAAAGAAGAGGGAAAAGAAGAAAAGTAACCCAAAAATAAAGATAGAAAATAAATAAAATATGGGTGTTAATACCAGATAATAAGGGTCTCAATTACATGGTAGCTACAACATGCAAGTGAAAAAACAGTAGAAGTACATGGCAAATCAAGAGTGCAAAAATTTACAACAATGGGGAAGAGAGTTGGTAAGGAAAGATAATATAAATTCATGTCAATGCAAAAGTAATACAGGTATAAAAGATTGGCATTGAAAATATTACCTAACCAGAATAACACAAGTCACTAAGCACCCAAAATAATTCAAGAGAAGATGCAACAGTTAAATAAAAAAATTTTAACACCAAAGGAAAAATAATTAATTTAGAAAAGAAAATAAAAATATGCACAAAATTAAGATGCAATGAATGAAATATGCAAATAAATTAAGTAAAATAAAATAAAAGATAAGAAGAATGAGAAGGGAAAGAAGGGAAGAAGTAAGTAAGAAAGGAGGGAGGAAAAATTAGGATTGGGGAAGAAAAGATAAGATTTTTGGCGCTGATTTGGATAAGTTGTGCGGCGCAAGCGACGCGGACGCGTGGGTCACGCGATTGCGTTGCCTGATTTGTGCGATTGGCGCGAGTGCAGCCTCGCGTTCGCGTAACTCTCTGTTTTAAATGCATTTTGCCAAAAATATGGGTGACACGTTCGCGTGGGTGACGCGATCGCGTGGATGGCCATATTTGCAAAACAATGCGGACGCATAGGGCACGCGTTCGCGTGGTAAGGCTTGTGCTTCTAGCACCGTTCAAGCCCCATTCCAGCCTAACTTGCTGCCAAACACCCGTTTACGTCGATTTTACAGGGCCACGCATTCGCGTGGGTGACGCGGACGCTTGGGAGGCATGACGCAGACGCGTCAGTGATGTGGTCGCGTGGATCAATTTGTGCCAAAGGCACGCCTCCAACCACACTTACGGGTGACTCTCTGTTCAATCTTGTTTTCTTCCCAACGCACATATGACTCGGACGGGTCGGCGACGCTTACACGTCACGTGCGTGTTTTTTTTTTTTTGTGTGATTTTCGAAAAAAATCAATTAAAATAAAGAGCAATAACCTCTTAATTTATGAAAAAGCAAAAATAAAAATAAATAAACAAGCAAAAAGTAAATATTTACATTAACCAATAATAAGGCACACATTTGCAATTCCCCGACAACGGCGCCATTTTGACGAACTGATTTCCTTCAGTAAAGAAATTTTATAAATATACGATCGCGTTGTAAGTATAGTTTCTAAACCAACAAAGAATCCTTTCGTACAAAAGTTTTGGTTGTCACAAGTAACAAACCCAATAAAATTTATAAACCGAAGTATTTAAACCTCGGGTTGTCTTCTTAAGGAATTGCAGGGAAGTATGATTTTTTATTGGTTACGAAAACCAGTATTTTTGGGTTTTGAAAAGGTTTGAACAAGAGAAATAAATTGCAGAAATTAATAAATTAATAACTAATAAAACTCTTGGCAAGGTATGAAAACTAGAAGTCCTATCCTAGTTATCCTTATCAATGGTGATGAGAATTATATTTTGCTCCCCACTAAGTCAACCTCTAACTATGAAGGTAAGTCAAGTGGATAAATCAATTTAACACCTAAAGTCCTAGTCAACTCCTAAGGAAAGACTAGAGTTATAGGAATTTAAATCAATCAGCAAAGATAACAATTATCAATCACGATGAGTTTGACAACTCAAGAGTTACCAATTAATCAACCAAAGCCAAAAGAGAAAAATCTAAATTATTTATATAAATAAAAGAAAGCAATCATAATTCTGAAATACCTCAAATTATATTAAATAGAAAATCAATCTAAACATAAAAAGTTCATAAACTAAATTGAGAAAATAAGTAAAAGGAACATTGAACCTGGAACTCAAAAGAAATTGTAAGTTGAAATAATAAGAAATCCTAAATCCTTTAAGAGGAATCCTAATCCTAAATCCTAAGAGAGAGGAGAGAACCTCTCTCTCTAAAAACTATATCTAAATTATGAAAAGTGAATAATGGAAGACCTCCCATGAATGGATGCATTCTCCCACTTTATAGCCTCTAATATGTGTTTTCTGGATCGAGAACTGGGCCAGAAACAGCCCAGAATTCGCTGGTTGCGAATTTAAACACGCTGATTTTCGCCACTGCGACGCGTCCGCGTAGATCACGCGTTCCCATCACTTATCGACAGAGAAACTATGGTAAATTATATATCAAATCGAAGCCCTGGACGTTAGCTTTTCAACGCAACTGAAACTGCATCATTTGGACCTCTGTAGCTCAAGTTATGGTTGTTTTAGTGCGAGAGGGTCAGGCTGACAGCTTTGCAGTTCCTTCAACTTATTGTATTCCTTTCACTTTTGCATGCTTCCTTTCCATCCTCTAAGCCATTCCTGTCCTGTAATCTCTGAAAATACTTAACACACATATCAAGGCATCGAATGGTAATAAGAGAAGATTAAACATATCAAAATTAAGACCAAAGGAGCATGTTTTCAATTATAGCACAAAATCAGGAAGGAAAACATAAACTCATGCAAATCATATGAATAAGTGTATGAAAGATTGATAAAATCCACTCAATTGAGCACAAGATAAACCATAAAATAGTGGTTTATCACCTTCCCAAATGTACTATGAGCAAGAACCACTCCAAGATGCATACCAATCTAATGTGTGTGGTGACCCTCATTGTGGTTGTCAACCACAATCACCATATGCTTATGAACCCCCTCCTCAACGTTGTCAACCACTATACTCACAAGGCTTATACCACCATTCCCCTCCATATGATCCTAACCCATATCCACCATACCAACCACCATATGAATCATATCTAGAGCCACCACCATTCAAACACCAATACTCCCATGAACTACAAATTCCTTATACACCACCTCAAGACTTTCACCAATATGAACCACCTTCCAACTACAATACCTTTTCCTCAAACAATGAACCTTCTCTTCTGCCACCACTTTCATTGGACCAATCTCTCCAACCCCTAATGCAAGAACAATAAGAACTTCTAATTCATTGCCAAAAGCAAGGGGAAGTGGTGGCTAACTTAACCGAAATGATGAGCCAATTATCATCATTGTGCTCAACTATCCAAGACACCCTAATTATTAAATGTGGGGGATTAGTTGAGGAGCACAACGAGAAGGAGAATTTGGAGCTTCAAGATGAAGAAGAGGAGTTAAGACAAGAAGTGCAACAAGAGGAGGAAGTAGAGATAATTGAACTAGAAGAAGTGGTTGAAGATTTAAGAGATGTGGAATGCAAAGAGAAATCTCAAGTTGAAGAACCTTCTCCCATGGACTTTGATAGTGATGTTAAGGAGGGAAGTGCACAACCTCCAAGACATATTGTGAATGAAGAATTGGAAGAGATGGTACAAGCAACAAGTCCTCCTATCTATGATGATTCTGCATTAACATATGATCCTTTTGAGATTGATGAATCCTCCCCCATTGGACTTGGAATTGATGTTAAGGTAGATTTCACTCAACCTCCTATTTATGACTTGAGTGATGGGAAAGAGCTAGCGGACATTGGTGAGAAAGAAGCATGTGAACTTGAGGAAGCTTAGCAAGAGGTAGAGCTTGAAGAACCTTGCCAAGTGGTGGAAGCTCCTAGAAGAGGATGGACAGGAATGGAATACGCCTTATCAAGATCATTGGAAGCTTCTCTACCTAAGTCACCATCTATTCCTTTATTTGAGTGGGTAAAACTCATTACTCTTAGCTTTATTATCCCACTTGAATATGGTTTGCTTGAAACGGATGGCTAACTTAGGGCGCTTTATGGAATAAAGCGTAAGAGAAGGATGTTTAGTGGTTGGCGTTGTAAATCTAGGCTCATTATGGTTGGAAGCTCAAAATCGAGGAGCAAGGGTTGGATTAGTGCTCAATTGGACGGGTCTAGGAGGATAGTTTGGTGCCTCCATGAGAATTCGGATCACATGCGACCCGGAGGGAATTACTATGATCAACTTGAGGACGGGTGTGAAAACAAAGTGTGGGATCCCGAATTACAAGAGGAGAATTAATTTTGGGAGCTCATGGTTTGTGAAGAACTCCATCAAAGCTTGGAGCTATTGATTTTGAATGATGGAGCTTATTGGAGATTCAAGCATTGGTGGATGTTCAAGGATGGATTCAAGCACAAGCCACCTTGATGAAAGCTCCCCATAAGTCCAACTTAAGGACAATAAATAAAAGTGCTAGGTGGGAGACACCCCACCAAGGTAAACTCTTTTCAATTTTTCTCTTTTGTGAATATTGGTAAAATAAGTTTAATTTCATGTTTTGTTTAGTTTGTTGAGTTTATTTGGTAGTCTAGTATGTTAAATAAGGTTTGATAGTGTTTTGGTAGCTGTTTGGAGGGTCGGAATGCTTGGTTTGGTGCAAGAAATTGGAAAATTTTGAAAAATAGAGCACCCAGCCACGCATACATGTCACCCACGCGTACGCGTAACCCCATGTTTCCAACACTTCACGCGTATGCCTCGCCCACGTGTACGCGTGACACCCCTAATGCTGCACCTCCCATACAAATTCCAGAGAGTTGCGCGCGTTTTGGGTTGGAATTATGCCTCTAGCACAAAATCTACCCATGCGTATGCTTCACCCCATGCGTACGCATCGCCTCTCTCTGATTTGACCATCACACGTACGCGCGACCCACGCGTACGTGTCGCACCCTTTTCACCTCATCACGCTTACACGTCACTCCATGCGTACGCGTGGAGTGCCCTGTTTCACCACCCTATTTTTCTTCTCTTCTTTCCATTTCTTCTCTTCTCCTCTCTTCTTCCCTTCTCTCACCCATCATCCAACACTATCATACACCATCAACCATTAGTTAGTTTAGTTAGTTAGCTATTTATTTAGTTTTATTTTTGTTTAATTTTCTATTTTAAGTGGTAAGTGTTGGATTATTGATTTGATTTGCTGTTTATTAGTGCTGAAAATATTCATTGTTGGGTTTCTTTATTGAGGTTATATTTGTCACTTGGTTTTGATTATTTCTTCAAGATTAATTTTGTGCATACCAAGTGCATGACATTGCCTTCAAGCTTCACAAATCTTTTGAATTGCATGTTGTAGCTAGCCATCATGTGATTTGATTTCATCATCCATTGTTAGGCAATTGTATATTATCAATGCATTTTTTTGTTAGGTGATGCTTGTTTATGATTGACCCTTATTCACATCACCTATTTCATGCATTGAGATTTCGGGATTGTGAAATTGGATCGTAAGCTTACCTAATTGCATATTTTTTTATCTTTTCAAGCTTTGTGGACCATGCTTGCTATGTGACTGAGTTTAATTTCTATCTTCTTTTCCTAAGTTCTATAGCACCCATGTCTTCCACTTTTATGTCACTTAGGTGTTGCAAACAAACTTCAATATGTATCATTGTTTGATGTGTGAGCTCTATATTTCATTTGGTTCACTAAGTTTACTTACACATCAATCAATGTCCATTCATTATCCAATTCACAATTGCTTGATTTTTGCTTGAATGCTTTTATGCTTCTTTATTTCTTGTTCGTTGTCTTAACCTACAAGTTTTCTTTAAAAGCATTTCAAGTACACTGGAATGAGTGAAGTGCATGCTTCTTTTGTGTAATTGTGACATAGCTCTCTATGCTAATGTGTGTGTTTTAAACGGCGCCCAACTTAGAACTCACACACTTTCCTTCCTTAATATCACACTAATTCACTCACTCAATTTTAGTAATTCTTACCTCGTTTCAACAATCCATGCTTCCTTGCTTGTGCATTTACTTGTCTTATTATATCTTGTTTTCTATTGTTCAGGATGATTTGTCATAAGCAAAAATGGAAGCGGGAGAAAAAACACGCAGCAGCCAGTTGATCCACCAGCTGAATGTGGCAATCCGGAAAGTTGTTGTACCCCTTTGCTCATCTTTGAATGCACCGAGGATGGTGCACTTTAAGTGTGGGGAGGTCGTCCGACCAATCGGCGTTTTTGGGTGACAAATTTCTAATCCCAACACTTTCGCATTTCATTTTTTAGGTCTTTTAGAATTTTTAGTTGCATTTTCTTATTTTGCATATATATATATATATAAGTTTAGCCAAAATAATAAAAATTTTGCAAGGATTTTATCTATAGGGCACCCCAATTGATTGAAAAAAAATTTTTTTTTAGAACTTGTTTGAACTATATATTGTGGAACATGATTTTTGAGCTAAGAACACAAGCATGTGAGTTTTGAGCCTAATTGTGTGGTTGCATCATATAACCACTTATTTTCATTCTTGTGTATATTATTCTCTTTCTATGATTGCAATCTTTGATTCGTTTGATTCTTTATGTCCATTATTTTGTGTATGAATGCACTTATATGATTGAGGTCATTGTTTCAAATAGCTCACTTACCCAAATAGCCTACCTTTTATCTTCCATTGTTAGCCAATTTTGAGCCTATCCTAAACCTATTTGTTCTTAATTTTAGAACATTACAAGCCTAAGTGAAAAAATAATAAATGTCGCTTGTTTGGATCTTTGATTAGCTTAGACTAGTGAGAGTATTTATCATTTAATTTTGGGAGAGTTGGGAATATTGGGTAGAGATAAAAGTGTATTTTGTAGTTTTGTTGAAAATCATGGAAATTGGGCACATACTCATGTATTAGTTATGTTTAAACCATATGCATTGATGCTTTTGTATATATTTTAGTTTGAAAAGAAAAAAGGAATATATATATATATATATAGAAAAAGAAAGAAAAAAGAAATAAAAAGGGGACAAAAATGCCCCAAAGTAAAGTTCAATAATAATCAATGTATATGTGTTGTGATAAAAAAGAGAATGCATGAGTGTGTGAAAAGTAAAGAATGAGTAGTTAGGTTTGTTTAGAATTTTATAGGTTGTTGACGACGACCAAAAGCATGGGTTTGGATTTTCACACTAAAAATAGAATTTGTCCATTGCAAGTATAGTCCAAACCCAACAATTGATCATCAATCAAATTATTATCCTAAAGATGTCACAATCAACACAAAATAACCGGGAGTTTTAAATCCCGGGTCGTCTTCCCTAGGAACTAATTCTGATGAGCGCATGCAATTTTGGTTGTGAGAATCAAAAGGGTTTTCAATGATAAGGAAGCAATAAAGAAATAAAGAGATAAAAGAACAAGCCAAAATTGCAATTAATAAAGTAATAAAGGGATTAAAGAACTATGTATGTAATATGGACAAGTAAAACTAGAAAGTGATTGAAAAGTGGTTTAAAGCATAAATGAACCCTTAACATGGGATGAGTTATGGAATCCCTTCCTTGCCATAACCACAACTATGATAATTATGATGGATTAATCTCATTAAGTCAACCCTCACATTGGAGAATAAGTTAAATGAGCATAAGTGTTCTTAACCCACAAATCCTAGCTTGCTTGCTAATTACCTTAGCAACA
The DNA here is from genome assembly GCF_000816755.2 of Arachis ipaensis. NCBI lineage: Eukaryota > Viridiplantae > Streptophyta > Magnoliopsida > Fabales > Fabaceae > Arachis > Arachis ipaensis. Next base: position 104,827,599 of record NC_029790.2, on the reverse strand, counting down.
AATTAGCGTTAGTGGGAACAAGAGCAATTAACAACCCAATAATTATCACTAAATGTTGGACATTATGGCTCCAGTAATCTATAAACTCATTTTTCCCAAGTCAAGAGGTGAAAATTACCCCATAATCAAAATTTGCATTTCATCAAACACATAGTGGGCATAAACATAAAACATGGAAAAATTGGAAAAATAATAAAAGCTATGAACCACAAATGATAACAAGCAACCAAAGTAACTCAACAAACATGAAATAAGCATCAAACATCAAATTCATAAACCAAAACTCAAAATTGCAAAGCTATGTATATCTTGACAAGAGAAATTGAAATAGATGAAAGTATAGAACAAGTAATGTAATTAAAAGAAAAATTAAAGGAATACTTACAATGCAATTGCTAGAATCCAAAATCAAACTTGAAGTATAAAATTCTACAAACTCTAATTAAAACCCTAAGAGAGAATTACCTAATCTACACTACTCCTACTCCTACTATGTGTTTCTACCCTACAAGTGAGCTCTCTTTTGAAATGTGTTGAATTCCCCTTCATATAGAACTCCAATTTAGCCTTCAAGCCTTCCAAAATGGTCCAAAAGGCCTTAGAAAATGCGCTGCACGTGTTTCATTAATGAAATCACGTGTTGGGTCCTGTGCAGACGCACAGACGTGTGCGTACGCACAGGTGCTTGTGCGCACGCACGCAGGGTTGTGCGCATGCACACTTCGCTGTGTGTGCTTTTCCTTATTTTCTTCATGTTTTCTCCCTTGTACATACTTTCTTCCACTTTTACCAAACCATTCTTGCCTCTAGGACCTGAAATCACTCAACAAACATATCACGGCATTGAATGGAGTAGAAGTGAGATTAAATTGCTGAATTTAAGCACAAAAATGCATGTTTTCACATTTAGGCTCAATTTAGGGATCAAACACAAAAGTATGCTATTATGGTGCTTAAGTGTAGGTTTATATGATGAAATCCACTCAAATCAAGCTCAAATATATCGGAAAATATGGGTTCATCAATTCTCCCACACTTAAACAATAGCATATCCTCATGCTAAACCAACAAGGAGAATGATCAAAAGGGAAAGAACTTATTGAATGCAACTACCTGTGTGCATGCAAGTATATATATATATATAACTATAATGTCCTATTGATTTGGTGAAAGCAACAATAAAATTCCAAGCAAGTGTATAGACATATAGGCCTAGGCAAAGAAATAACTCAATGCAATAAAAAATCTAAAGAATTGATTTACTCATAAAAAATGAAGCAACTTGCAAGAATACATGATAAGAGGTATGGAGACATAGAGTTAAGTGATCGAACCCTCACTAGGTGTGTATACACTCTAAGCACTCGATGTTTTAGGGTTTAATCACTCAAGTCTCCTCCTAATCATGCTTTCAAGGATTTGCTTTTCATCTAACAATCAACAAACATGTGATGTGTGAGTGCAAGTATCATGAGGTCTTTAGAGGGTTGTAATGGGGTTAGGGTTAAGGTAGGATAAATATAGCTACGTGAACTAGGGAATTGAATCTTTGATTAGCTCAAGTGTCCACTCAACCTATATCAACCAAATTACAAACTATGTAACCTAACTTTTCATTCCCTTTTTATACACATTCATGCATCTTTTTCATGCAAGTTCACATATGCATTTCTTATTCATTCATTTCATTTTCGTTTTCCTTTTTGGGGAGACCTTTGTCCCCTTTTATTTTTTTTCTTTTCTTTTCTTCCTCTTTTTTTTTGACAAATGCATATGGTTAAAGCAAGTTGATACATGAATGTGCACCCATTTTTCAAATTTTTTTTCAATAATTACCCAAAATAAAATTTTTCTCTACCAATGCTTCCCAAAATTTCCTCCACACTTAAATGACACATACTCCTCAACCTAAGCTACTCAAAGATGTAATTTAAGGTTATTTATGGTTTTCCGTTTAGGGTTGTGATGTGCTAACAATTAGAACAAAGGGGATTAAAAAGCTCAAGATTGGCTAACAATGGTAGATGTAAGAGTAGGTCCATATGGGTGAGTGAGCTTAATTCAAAGATGGCCTCAATCATGCTAAATGCATTCAAGACATCAAACATCAGAAATAAAGAATCAAGCAAAACCAAGATCACAATCATAGAAGGAGAAAAATCACACTATGAACAAAATTAGTGGTTAGAATGTGTAACCACTCATTAAAGCTCAAAAACTCACAAGGCATTTTGTTCTATCTCTCTTCTATGTTCCACAAAAATTCATTCAAGCAAGTTTAAAAACAATTTTCCAAATCAATTCAATAGAATGCCCTAAAAACAAAATTCTTGGAAAATCCTTGTTGTTTTTCACCAAAATTATTTCCTATATGTATGTATGATGTGATGAATGCAATTTCAAAAACTTCTCTAGTTCTATTCCTAATTTTTAACATCCAAAAATTAACATGAACAATTAGGACAAAATTGAACTAGGTGCCATACTATTCACATCATCCAATTACAACTTCTATCTATAAAATATATACTAAGTGAAATATGCAAAAATGCAACATATATAAAATATATACCAACTAAAAATGCAAAATGCAATAGTATAAGCTAAGATATATATACTAGAAGAGAATGCAATGCAACAGTTAAAAACACTCCAAATATATACAAGAAACCTAATAAAAAAAAACAAAAATAAGGTGCAAAGTGTTTGGGTAAGAAAGTTTACACCTCAAAATGACGAATCCTCCCCCACACTTAAGCGTTGTACGGTCCTCCATGCACAAACATAATCCAGGGAGGATGTCTCACAATGGCCGATTAAAATGGCATCGACACAATCAAAAGTAATAATGAGTTCCTCAATTAAATAGACTAAGATGCAACTAAGAGATGAGCATCAACTAAACACAAGCAGCTTAGGCAATTGCAACAAGAGTGAATTGAATGTATGAAATATTGGATATTGAAGGTGTGCAAGTGAAAGAGCAAAATTGATATATAAAATAGCACAACAAACAATAACCAATGCAATGATGAAAATAACATTACTTATTCATCCTTAGGAAAAATCAAATAATCACACGGTTAAGGTGTTTGTTACAAAAAGGTGACAAACTTGATAGAATCAAGTTAAGTCAACTCAAACAAATGTAAAGCATTAACAAGAAACAAGGACCTTGTGATGTGATTATATTAATTTAAAATCCATGATGAACAATCAATTCAATTCAATTTACTAAACTCCATGTGCACTCATAAAAGTTTCACCTAATATGCAACAAAATGTATATGTGCAAATCCAATTAGGTGCTAGTAATTTAAGGCAAAGTATAAGTGCATTGATGAAATTCAATCAACAAGCAACCCAATCAATTAACAAGCAAACACTTGCAACTTATTTAATTACTAAGATGAAAAATGAAATGCAAAGAAAACTAAGTAAAACAAGTAGAAAAACATGAAAAAAGCAAGGTAGGGGAGGGATGGAGGGGGTGGAACAGAAAAGAAGAGAAGGAGTAGAGAGAAGAGAAGAAAAGAAGTAAAGTGAGAGAAAACAGAGGCGTGCGTACGCACAGCTATGTGTGCGTATGCACACAAGGCGGAATAGGGAAGGTGTGCGAGCACATACTCTATGCAAGCGCTCCTGGCAGAAGAGGAATTAAGAGGTGTGCGTGCGCACAAGAGTGTGCGCTCGCACAGGTTTTTTTTTTTTTCAAATTGCTTGGGAATGGTTCATGTGTGCATGCACACACACGTCCGTGCACACGCACAGAAGCAAGAAGGGTTGGGGTGCAGGTGCACAACCTGTGCTAACGCTCCCACCAGAGGGGCTGCAAGCTTGCGTGCGGATGCACAATGCTGTGCGCTCGCACAAAGTGGTGAAAAGATGGTATGTGTGCGTACGCACGAGCAGGTGCGCACGCACAGGTGCCCTGTTTTGCAAAAAAATTTCTTTCATTTCTAAGGTGTTATGCCTTAGCTCAATCAACATTTCAACCCCAAAACATTCAAAACATCACAAAATCATGATCCATTTGCAACTCAACCTATCTAAACTCAAAACTAAACTAAGCCTAAGCTAGCCAAAATAAACAAAAATGCAATTAAACTAAGATTATAAACAAAGAAAAAGGGTAGGAAAGATGTTACCATGGTGGGGTGTCTCCCACCTAGCACTTTGGTTTATAGTCCTTAGGTTGGACTTGTTGAGGAGATTCTCATTAGGGTGGCTTGTATTTCCACTCCTCCTTGAACCTCCATCCAAGCTTGCACTTAGAGGCTCCTCTGGGATCCCATATTCTAGGTATCCGCTCATCTTCTTATTAATCTTTATGCTTCAAGCCGGATGGATAAGCTCCTAATTGACCCTTGTAGCAACCCAACATTTTCCAAAGATCACCCAATTGAGCTTCACACCATTTTTGAATTGTTCTTCTTGAAGGGCCTTGGATTCTCTTGGCAACCTATACCCCTTCCTCCACCATGTACCAACCCAAGAATGACCTTGAGTTGGTAATCCGTTTCCAAGATAGAATATTGATGGGGGCCAATGAAGTTCATAGGTAAAATTACCACCCACTCAATGTGCTCTTGGTTGTCAACTCCTTCATCACCAACCTCTTCCTCCTCTTCCCCATCACTCACATTATAACAAGGAGGTTGTGAGAAGTCTACCTCCATATCTCTCTCAAACTCAATGGGAAGAGGCTCATTAAGATCATTGAGGGGATTGACCAAGGAGGACAAAAAATCATGAATGATGGAATCTTCATCTTGATCAATCTCCCTCAATTCTCCCATTCTCTCCTCCGGTTCAAATACTCCACTTTCTCCCTCTTGTTTCAATTCATGCTATATCTCTTCTTCTTTTCTTTGTGGCTTCATGCTCTCCTCTTCACTACACCCTTCAATTACTCATTCACACTCTTCAAGAGGAGTGCCTTGATCGGATGAGTGTAGTAGAATCAAGCAGTTCATTGCTTTGGCTATGGTAGCCATGAATTGCCCTTGTATGCTTCGGAATCCTTCTTGCTCTTGGAGAAAGGCTTGAAGGTCTTGATGGTTGATGCGGGCAGAAATTGGCGAATTAAAAATTGTTAATTTATATACGTTGCAAGTATAGTTCTTAACTCACCAGAAATCTACCTATCAATTTAGAAAGATGTAACAGAAATTTAAAATTAAAATACTGGGAGTATGAATCCCAGGTCGTCTCCCAACGAGTTACAGAAAAGTGTGCTATTTTATTAATCAGAATGTTTTCAAAAAGGTTTTGGTTGAATGATAGAAAATTAAATTAGAGAATTTATATAGATTTAAATAAAAGCCTTGATTGGGAGTTGATTACATGGAAGCCCTATTCTTGATGGAATACTCTCAAGATTAATTGACAATTGAGAGATATTTCGTGTAGTTATCCCTTACTAAGTAGGGGAAGGTCAAACAAGTTGGAATGCCGTTCTATCCACAAGTCCCAATCCACTCTTGGGAGGATTGGTGTCAGGAACTAGAGAGCAAACCAACAATAACCCAATTACAATCTTCCTCTTAAACCTCCAACTCAAGGGTTCCTTTCAATCAACTCCCTATCAAGTTAGGGAACTACTCACTCATTGTAAATGTAAATTCATAGCATATGAAAAAGAATTAAAGAAAGACATTGTAAATAAAAATCAAAATAGTTAATTAAAAATAAAAGTGATCCTTGTATTAAATAATC
>NC_029790.2:104815803-104821804 GCF_000816755.2 Arachis ipaensis | reverse complement strand
TTGTGTGTAATGAATGTTGTTCTTAGTTTCTGCATGTTCTCTGGCTCTAGTCTGCTGTTCTTAACCAAAAACTGGGTCAAAATAGGGTCCAAAATTGCCCCCAGCGAATTCTGCAGATTAGGCAGATCGCGCATGTCACGCGATCGCGTCGTCCATGCGGACGCGTCATTCGCGTTTTTCCCTGCCACGCGTTCGCGTCGTCCACGCCTCCGCGTCGCTTGTGCTTTTCCATTCTGTGCAGTCACGTGAGCCATGCAGCCGCATCACTGCGATTTCTCCTCTTCTGCGCGGTTGCGTGAGCCATGCGGCCGCGTCACTTCTCACTGGTTATCTCCTCAAATTCTTGTGTTCCTTCCATTTTTGCTAGCTTCCTTTCCAATCTCCAACTCATTCATGCCCTATAAAGCCTGAAACGCTTAACACACAGATCACGGCATCGAATGGAATAAAGGAGAATTAAAATGCATAATTAAAAGTCCCTAGGAAGCAGTTTTCAATCATATAATAATTTCAGGAAGGAAATATAAATGCATGCTAAATTAATGAATAAGTGGGTAAAGATCATGATAAAACCACACAATTAAACACAATATAAACCATAAAATAGTGGTTTATCAACCTCCCCACACTTAAACATTAGCATGTCCTCATGCTTAATTGAAGGAGATAAAATAAATAAGTATGAACATGTAGAAACTCATGCAATGCAATGCAATCCTATATACGTGAATGCAACTATATGATTCTTGCCCACTTGATCAAAAGTAAATAAGCTCTTCCAAACAATTGCAAATTAAATTCCACTAATTCTATCATTATACAGTAAGACAGATAAAAGTGCAAGAAGATAGCTCATGAAAGCAGGGAACATGGAAATTCAAGCATTGAACCCTCACTGATGATGTATGTACGCTCTAATCTCTCTAGTGTATAAGGTAATCACTCTATCCTTCTCTAATCATGCTCTCTAACTTTTGTTCTTCTCCTAACCAATCAACAACAGTTAATATACCAATGCAAACATCATGAGGTCTTTTCAAGATTGTAATGGGGCCAAGGTAGAGGTAGGGATACATATATGGTTAAGTGAGCTTATAAATTGAATCTTTAATTAACCCAAGCTTTAACCCAACCTATATATATTTAGTGTAACCTTAGAATTCATACCTAGCTACCCAGAATTCCCTTTTACATTCCATACTCATGCATCAACTTTTTATTTTAATTTTATCATATGTGCATTGATCTTTGAATTCTTAATTCAGCATTGGGGTAATTTTGTCCCCTTATTTATTTATTGATTTTTTTTAGACATAAAAATAAAATAGTTTATCAATGCACATGGATTTTTAATTCTTATAGTTTCACATGAGTAGGTATCCAAATTCCCATTGTATTATCATGACACATTCCCTTAATAACTTTTGTTCCCACAATTTCCCATATTTAACTAGCACACACAATTCTATCTTAAGCTAACCAAAGATTCAATTTGGGACATACAATTGTTTTTCCGCTTAAGGCTAGTAATGTGGTGAAATATAGAACAAACGGGATTTAAAGGCTCAAAGTGGTTAACAAAGGTAATTGAACAGGGTAGGCTTAATTTGGATAAGTGAGTTTGAACAAAAAAAATGGCCTCAATCATATGCAAGTATACAAATATAATAAATATTGGACATATAGGATGAAACAAAATATAGATTACAATCATAGAGAAGTAAACACACAAGAATAAAATATTTATGGTTAAATAATGTAACCATGCATAAAGGCTCAAATTTTCACAGGTTGTGTGTTTTTTAGCTCAAAAATCATGTTCCAAATACAACTTCAAGCAGATTTATCATAAAAAATTTTAAAAAATTAGTGAAATTTTGTTCCAAAGATAGAGTCTTAGAAGAAACTTATTGTCTTTTCAATCAAGTAGAGCATGCATGCAACTAACCTATTACTATGCAGTTTATCCTATTCTATCAAAGAAAGAAAATCTAACTAAAATATCCTAATTTATTGGTGCTAGGGAAGAGAAATTACCTCCGGAAGTCAGGTACTGACCGACCTCCCCACACTTAAGGCTTTGCACCGTCCTCGGTGCCATCTGTTAGGAACAGGGGTGGGCTGGTAGTAGTATCTCCACAGTTGGGACCATCATGGCTCCCTGTGCTAGTAAAGGAAGTGGAGTCCGGGGTGTCTGAGTCCTTGAAGTGTCCCTTGAGTAGCTCCTTGAGGTGTTTGAATCGGCGCTCGTTACGGCGCTCTCTCATCTTAGCTTTGTGTTCTTGCCGATCCAACCTTTCGATTATCTGCTGGAGCAGTGCATCTGTCATAGGTGCTTGTGGTGTTGAAGAAGGGATATCTTCAACCGGTGCAGTAGGGAGGCTTGTAGTGGCTGCTGGAGGTCTGAGATATTTCCTGTTAGGGACATACTGATCATCCCGTGGAAGCATGGCTTTGGTGTCCCCAGCTCTGTAGGAGACTCCGGCTGCTAAGACAAGATCTGAGACCAAGGCGGAAAAAGGTAAGTTGCCCGCAATTTGTACGTGTCCCATGGCATTCCGGATATGTCTTGGTAGATTCAGAGGCTGGTCTGTAAGGATGCACCATAGTAGAACGGCCATGTCCGCAGTGAAGGAGGACTCGTGAGTGCTCGGAAAGACGTAATGGGACATGATATGTGCCCATACGCGAGCCTCCAAGGTAAGTGCTGAAGCCGAAATTCCCTTAGGGTGGGTACGATGGTATCCGTAGATCCAACGGCTGCTAGGTAGTGCGATAACTCGGAGAACAGCTTCCCAGTCAAATCGGTACATCTGGCGCTTGAGTGCGGCTTCTTGAAAGGCGTCCAATCCTTCAGGAATAGGGGGAAGACCTAAAGCTGTTCGAATGGCCTCTTCTGTAATGGGGACTTGCTTCTGACGGACAAACACAGACTGCAGGGTAGGCAGGTAGAAGTTAGAGTAGAACTCGACTACCCAAGAAAGATTGACCTGCCTTGGCTGTCTCTGTAGGAAATCCCATTGTCTTCGTTCAATGTGCGGCTCAACAAAAGTAGCAATATTGGGCGGGAGGATAAGAAGGTGTTCGTTGTTGTAGCTCCTTTCAGCCAGGATGGGGAACATCTGCTCACAGTAGCGATTGGGAAATCGCGCAGTGTCTTTTGCTTGAAAGGCTTTCTCCTTTTCATCAACTTTTATGATCCTCTTAACTCTTTTTGTTGAGGGCTTGACTGCAGTTGAAGAAGGCTCTGCCATTAGTGCTCTTTTAGTTCTTCTTCTTGCTGGGGGTTTGGGAGTAGCTTTCTCTTTTCCTTTCTTGGTGGCCATCCTGAAAAAGGGAAGAGAAAGTAAATTAAATTCAAAGAGATATATAGCAAGGAAGAGAACGAAAAAGGTGGTGATGGATGCACATTAGGAGGTAGCTGACATTAACACATTCTCACGAGTACATGTGAAAAGTCATGAATAAAAAATAGCTAGTGCATATAATGACAAGTGAATGCAAGGTGTTTATTGGCATGCTAGAAAAGGGCATGAGTAGCATAGATCAAGCATTACTTTGTAGCAAACCATCATGTTTGTATTGACAATTAAATTTAATTAATACAATAGTAGAGGGAGTTTATGAAAAGCAAGCATTGAATAGTAGAATAGAATAATGTAGAGAAGTGCATAATGCCATATGGGCTTTTTCACAAACACATAGCATGCATGGTGAATAAGGTATAGAAAGTATTAAAAGTGAACATGCAAGCAACCCTTTAAAGAAAATAATATATAATTGCCAAACAATTTGCAACAATCCACAAGCATATAATGAAGAATAATGACTCAAATAAAATTCTAACACCATGTAAAAAGGAAAGAAGAAGAAAGAAAATATGAATAATGAAAAGAAAAAGAAAAGAAAAGAAAATAACATATAAAATAAGAAGAATGATAGAAAAGGGAGGAGGGAAGAAGAAAATAAAACCTTGTTAATGGAGGTGAGAGAGAGAGTGAAAGGTGAGATAGAAGGAAGAAGGGAGAAGGAAGAAATAAGGAGGGAAAAGAGAAAAATAGGATTTGGGGAGAAAAAGATATGATATTTGGCAAAATTAGGAAAACTGTGCACCGCAAGCGGCGCGATCGCATGGGGCACGCGGTCGCGCGACTTGCGCTTAAGGTGATTGACGCGGTCGCGTCGGTCACGCGGTCGCGTGACCCGGTTTGTGCCAGTGGCGCGAGGGTTGCCTCGCACTCGCACAACTCTCTGTTCAAAATCATTAAATGCCAAATTTTAGGTGACGCGATCGCATGCGTGAGTGGGCAGTTTTTGGGGTATGATGCGGCCGCGTGGGGCACGCGGTCGCGTGAGGGGGACTGCGTGTCCAGCGCCAGTCCAGCACCACTCTAGAACAACTTTCAGCTGTGCACCATTATTACGCCGAAATCTTGGTCACGCGGCTGCATAGGGCGCGCGGTCGCGTGGGAGGCCATTATTCCCATATGACGCGGTCGCATCAGCGACGCGATCGCGTGGGACGATTTGTGCCATTGGCACGCCTCCAGCCACGCTCTCGCGTGACTCTCTGTTCATTTTTTTTATTTTTCACCCATCTCCTTGCGATGCGGACGCGTCACTGAGGCGGTCACGTCGTGTGAGATTTTTTTTTTTAAATAAAAGTATGTAAATGCAGATGCACGAAATATACTAATAAAGAGAAGAGTTATTGAGTAAGAAAACTAAAAATAGAGAAAAGAACGATCATACCATGGTGGGTTGTCTCCCACCTAACACTTTGCTTTAATGTCCGTAAGTTGGACGCTCCACTAGCTCAGTCTTCGGCTATATGGGGATCTTCCAAGAGGAAGATCTCGAGTTCCTTGTCTTTCTTCCGCTTTTCGCTATGGTACAGCTTTAAACGATGTCCATTAACTTTGATAAGCTCAGAGCTCGAAGGATGGCTAAAGTGATAAACTCTGTACGGTTCGGCCTTCTCTACTCTGTATGGACCTTCCCATCTTGATCTCAACTTGCCTGGCATGAGCCTCAGTCGAGATTTGTAAAGGAGGACTGAGTCCCCAAGTTGGAACTCTTTTCTCTTGATGTGCTGATCATGTACAGCCTTCATCTTCCCCTTGTATAGTCTTGCATTCTCATAAGCTTCTAGGCGAAGGCTTTCCAATTCCTGCAGTTGTAACTTCCTTTCAGCCCCGGCTTTATTAATCCCCATGTTGCATTCCTTTACTGCTCAAAAGGCTTTGTGCTCAATTTCGACAGGGAGATGACAAGCTTTTCCATAAACTAAGCGAAAAGGACTCATCCCAATGGGTGTTTTGTATGCTATTCTGTATGCCCAGAGTGCATCTTGTAGCCTGGTGCTCTAGTCTTTTCTATGAGGTTTGACTATCTTCTGCAAGATACGCTTTATTTCTCTGTTTGACACCTCGGCTTGCCCATTGGTCTGAGAATGGTATGCTGTTGCAACCTTATGAATTATCCCATGCTTCTTCATTAATCCTGTTAGTCTCCTGTTACAAAAATGGGTGCCTTGATCGCTGGTGCACGAAATTGTGATCTCCAGGCTCGAACAAATCCTGGTAATGGCTCCAAAGCTTGGTGCTCTGATCTTAATTCATAATTGTCACAACTTCGATACAACTAACCAGCAAGTGCACTGGGTCGTCCAAGTAATACCTTACGTGAGTAAGGGTCGAATCCCACGGAGATTGTTGGTATGAAGCAAGCTATGGTCACCTTGTAAATCTCAGTTAGGCAGATATAAAGTGATGAAGATGTTTTCGAATATTATATAATAAAATAGGGATAGAGATACTTATAAAAGCCCTGGATGTCTACTTTCCAACTCAATTGGAAGCGCGCCATTTCAAGTTCTGTAGCTCCAAGAAATCCACTTTGAGTGCAGGGAGGTCAGAATCCAACAGCATCAGCAGTCCTTCTTCAACCTCTGAATCTGATTTCTGCTCAAGTCCCTCAATTTCAGCCAGAAAATACCTGA
>NC_029790.2:104815424-104815655 GCF_000816755.2 Arachis ipaensis | reverse complement strand
CTAGGATGATGGATTCATCCTCTTTCTTTCCAGTATCCAGGACTATGAAATCAGCAGGGATGTAAAGGCCTTCAACCTTTACTAACACATCCTCTACTTGTCCATAAGCCTGTTTTCTTGAACTGTCTGCCATTTCTAATGAGATTTTAGCAGCTTGCACCCCATAGATTCCCAATTTCTCTATTACAGAGAGGGGCATGAGGTTTATCCCTGAACCAAGGTCACATAGAG
>NC_029790.2:104813374-104815385 GCF_000816755.2 Arachis ipaensis | reverse complement strand
AGGAGATGCTTCTTCCATGTAAATTGGAATTAGGTGCAGTGAAGTCACCAAACATTCTCCTTGCATTATTATTATTTTCGGCTGCCATCTCCTCTTCCTGTTCGAAAATTTCTGAAAGGTTATCTCTGGATTGTTGTAATTTAGCTTCTCTTAATTTCCCTTTCAGAATCCTTTCAGGTTCTGGATCTGCTTCAACAAGAATGTTCTTGTCCTTGCTCCTGCTCATATGAAAAGAGAGAACAGAAAAATAACAATAATAGGAGTCCTTTTTACCACAGCATAGAGGTCCCTTGTTGTTAGTAGAAGAAAGGAAGAAGAGAAAATCTGAACTCAGAGAGATGGGGTTCGGATTTTTGGTGAGTGAGGGAAAGATGTTAGTCTATCAATAAACAAATAGAAGAAGATGAGAGCGGGAAGAGAATTTTCGAAAATAATTTTTGAAAAAGAGTTAGTGATTTTCGAAAATGGTTTTTGAAAAAGGTTAAAAAAAATTTTTTTCGAAAATTAAAATAAAAATTAAAATAATTAATTAATTAAAAAAGAATTTTTGAAAAAGAGGGAAGAGATTTTCGAAAATGAGAGGGAGAGAGTTAGTTAGGTAGTTTTGAAAAAGATAAGAAACAAACAAAAAGTTGGTTAGTTAGTTGAAACAAATTTTGAAAAGATAAGAAGTTAGGAAGTTAGAAAAGATATTTTGAAATCATATTTTTGAAAAAGATAAGATAAGAAGATATTTTTGAAAAGATATGATTGAAATTAGTTTTTGAAAAAGATTTGATTTTTAAAATCACAATTAATGACTTGATTCACAAGAAATCACAAGATATGATTCTAGAACTCAAAGTTTGAATCTTTCTTAACAAGTAAGTAACAAACTTAAAATTTTTGAATCAAAACATTAATTGTCATTGTTATTTTCGAAAATAACTAAGAATTTTGAAAAAGATTTGATTTTTGAAAAAGATTTTGAAAAAGATAAGATTTTCAACTTGAAAATTTGATTTGACTCATAAGAAACAATTTGATTTTAAAAAATTTTTGAAAAAGTCAACCCAAATTTTCGAATTTGATGAGAGAAAAAGGGAAAGATATTTTTTTTTTTTTTGATTTTTGAATTTTTATGATGCAAGAGAAAAACACTAAAATGATGCAATGCATGAAATTTTTAAATCAAAACATGTGATGCATGCAAGAATGCTATGAATGTCAAGATGAACACCAAGAACACTATGAATGTCAAGATGAACATCATAGACAATTTTAAAAAATTTTAATGCAAAGAAAATATGCAAGACACCAAACTTAGAATTCTTTAATGCTTACGCACTAGGAATTCAAGAATGCATATGAAAAACAAGAAAAGACACAAAACAAAAAATCATCAAGATCAAACAAGGAGACTTACCAAGAACAACTTGAAGATCATGAAGAACACTATGAATGCATGAATTTTCGAAAAAAATGCAAGGTGAGTATGCAATTGACACCAAACTTATGATATGACTCAAGACTCAAACAAGAAACACAAAAATATTTTTTATTTTTATGATTTTCTAATTTTTTTGTATATTTTTTTTCGAAAATTAATTGAAAAAGAAAAATAAGGATTCCAAAATTTTTAATATGAATTCCAGGAATCTTATGCTCTTTAGTCTAAAGCTCTAATCAAAGGGTCAGGCATGGCTTAATAGCCAGCCAAGCTTTAGTATGCAATTACATCCATTGAGGTGATTAGTTGAAGACCAATCCCAAAGGGGTTTGGATATGGCTTTACAGCCAGACAGGATTCAACATGTTACCATGAAACACTAGAATTCATTCTTAAAAATTTTGAAGCCATAGAATAATTTATTTTTGAAAACATTTTTTTTTTAAAAACTCTTTTTTTTTTCGAAAACAAAGGAAAAATTTTTGAAAGATTTTTTTTTTTAAAATTTTTGAAAAGAAAATGAAAAGAAAGTTACCCAATCTGAGCAACAAGATGAACCGTCAGTTGTCCAAACTCAAACAA
>NC_029790.2:104813091-104813315 GCF_000816755.2 Arachis ipaensis | reverse complement strand
TGTTCTTGGGTGCGAATGGATATCTTAGAAGAGAAATAAGAAGAATTGAATAGAAAACAGTAGTACTTTGCATTAATCTTTTAGGAACAGCAGAGCTCCACACCTTAATCTATGGAGTGTAGAAACTCTACCGTTGAAAATATATAAGTGAAAGGTCCAGGCATGGCCGAGATGGCCAGCCCCCTAAAACATGATCAAAGGATCATAAGGTAATCCAAAGATGC
>NC_029790.2:104745190-104813086 GCF_000816755.2 Arachis ipaensis | reverse complement strand
TCCCTAAAAGTAACTAGATCCTACTAAAAACATACTAAAAACAATGTCAAAAAGCGTATAAATTATCCGCTCATCAATTGCTCACGATTGCTCGTGGTGATCCAAAGCGACAAATAATATGGTTTCTCACAAAGGAAACAACAGTGTTAGCATCATCATTGTGGGTAGGAATTGCTTCCACCCATTTAGAAACATAATCCACAGCTAACAATATATAAAAATAATCATTAGAATTTGGAAATGGACCCATGAAGTCAATGCTCCAAACATCAAAAATTTCACAGAAAAGCATATATTGTTGAGGCATCTCATCCCTTCTGGATATATTACCAAATTTTTGGCATGGGAGACAGGATTTACAAAACTCAGCAGCATCTCTAAAAAGAGTAGGCCACCAGAATCCACAGTCTAAGATCTTTCTAGCTGTTCGTTGAGAGCCAAAATGCCCTCCACTCTCAGATGAGTGACAGGCCTCTAAAATGGACTGGAATTCTGATTGAGACACACACCGTCTAATTACCTGGTCAGCGCCACATCTCCATAAATATGGGTCATCCCATATATAATATTTAGACTTGCTTTTCAGCTTGTCTCTTTGATGCTTAGAAAAGTTTGGAGGAAAGGTGCGGCTAACTAGATAATTAGCTACAAGCACATACCAAGGGACTATCTCAGATACTGCTTGCAGGTTATCAAATGGGAAATTATCAGCTATAGGAGTAGGGTCATCTGTAATGTGCTCAAGGCGACTAAGGTGGTCCGCCACTAAATTTTGGTTACCACTCCTATCTTTAATTTCTAAATCAAATTCTTGTAATAGCAATATCCAACGTATAAGCCTTGGTTTGGACTCCTTTTTAGCTAACAGATACTTTAGAGCTGCGTGGTCTGAGTACACTACTACCTTCGTACCAAGTAGATAGGCTCGGAATTTATCCATAGCGAAAACAATAGCAAGAAGCTCTTTCTCAGTAGTAGTATAATTAGACTGAGCGGCATTTAAAGTCTTAGACGCATAAGCAATAACAAAAGGATCCTTACCTTCACGCTGAGCCAGTGCTACTCCTACTGCATGGTTGGAAGCATCACACATAATTTCAAATGGTTGGCTCCAGTCTGGTCCTCTTACAATTGGAGCTTGAGTTAGTGTGGTTTTCATCTTATCAAATGCTTGTTTGCAATCCTCACTGAACTCGAACTCAATATCCTTCTGCAGTAATCTGGATAAGGGAAGTGCTACCTTACTAAAGTCCTTGATAAATCTCCTGTAAAAACCTGCATGGCCAAGGAACGAACGGACTTCCCTCACAAAGGAGGGGTAAGGTAAACTAGAAATAACATTCACCTTTGCTGGGTCTACAGAAATGCCATTATTAGATACCACATGTCCTAATACAATCCTTTGTTTTACCATAAAATGACATTTTTCAAAATTCAATACAAGGTTTGTATTAACACATCTATCTAATACTCTAGATAATCCATCTAAGCAAAGGCTAAAAGAATCACCATAAATTCTAAAATCATCCATAAAAACCTCCATACAGTCCTCAATGAGATCAGAGAAAAGACTCATCATGCACCGTTGAAAAGTAGCTGGTGCATTACACAAGTCAAAGGGCATTCTCTTGTAAGCATAAGTCCCAAAAGGACATGTAAAAGTGGTCTTTTCCTGATCCTCAGGAGCTATATGAATCTGGAAATAACCTGTGTAACCATCTAAAAAACAATAATATGATTTACCTGACAGGCGATCCAGCATTTGATCAATGAATGGAAGTGGGTAGTGATCCTTACGGGTGGCTTGGTTGAGACGCCTGTAATCAATGCAGACTCTCCAAGTGTTCTGAACTCTAGTTGCTATGAGCTCTCCATGCTCATTCTTCACTGTAGTGACTCCAGACTTCTTGGGCACCACTTGTACTGGGCTAACCCATTCACTATCTGAAATGCGATAGATGATACCTGCTTCCAATAGTCTGGTCACTTCCTTTTTGACAACTTCCAAGATAGTGGGATTCAATCTTCTTTGGGGTTGACGGACAGGTCTTGCTCCCTCTTCTAAAAATATTCTATGCTCACATACTTGAGGGTTGATGCCTACTATGTCTGCCAAACTCCACCCAATTGCCTTCTTGTGCCTCCTCAGTACATCAAGTAACTGCTCTTCTTGTTGAGAAGTGAGTTCCCTTGCAATGATAACTAGAAACTTCTGCTCATCTTCAAGATAAGCATATTTGAGATGTGGAGGAAGAGGTTTTAATTCCAACTTCTGATCATGGGCAGGCTCTGGATTATCTGGAGCTTGTGAAAATGCCGAAGTGCTCTCATTGTTAGTCAAGAGGGTCCCCACACTTGGACCTTGTCCAGTGTGCCTCTCTTCTAACTCTTCTTTGTGAACTTCAGCTACAGTTTTATCTATGACATCACACTGGAAGATAGAATGATCTTCTAGAGGGTTGTTTATGACTCCATTCAGATAGAAGATTACTATTCGGCCATCTATTTCAAAAGAGTATGTTCCTGAAAAAGCATCCAATTTGAATTTCGATGTCTTCAGGAATGGTCTTCCAAGTAGGATTGATGATGGCTTATCTGAGTCAATATGGGGCATCTCCAAGATATAAAAATCAGTGGGAAATGTAAGCCCTTTAATGTTCACTAAAACATCTTCAGCAACTCCAGCCATTGTAATAATGCTTTTATCTGCTAACACAAAACGAGCTGCCGACCTTTTTAAGGGAGGGAGCCTCAAAATATCATATATAGACAAAGGCATTATACTAACACATGCTCCTAAATCACACATGCAATCATAAATCACTACACCACCAATAGTACAACTAACTATACAAGGACCTTGGTCACTACACTTTTCAGGTAATCCTCCCATTAAAGCAGATATGGAACTACCTAAAGGAATAGTTTCTAATTCATTAATTTTGTCTTTATGTATACATAAATCTTTTAGAAACTTGGCATATTTAGGTACCTGTTGAATAACATCAAAAAGAGGAACAGTTACCTCAACCTTTTTGAATATTTCCACCATTTTGGGATCGGGTTCCAGCTGCTTCCTGGGCTTCCTTGCAAGTTGTGGAAATGGAATGGGAGTGGTGTTTTCTGCAGTGTCTGCGCTTTTTGGTGCTTTCTCCAGTGGTTGGGCTTCTTCTTTTTCAGCTATTTCCTGTATGTCCCCTTCCTCTTCATCATCTTCTATCTCTACTACCTCTTCAGCTGAGGTGTGTTCTGGTGAGCTTGGCTCCTCCTGATTCCTCTCCTGCAGTGTGGTTCCAGACCTTAGGGTGATGGCATTAATGCCTCCCTTTGGATTGGGTAATGGTTGAGAGGGGATTCCAGTGGAGCTCGAAGGTTGGTTACTGGAATTTTGCATTGATCCTATCTGTGAGGCGAGAGCTTGTACTGCAGAGGTCAGACCATTTAGAGTGGCACTAAGGTTGTTTTCCATGGCCTGTTGTCTCCTATCAATAGAATGTAGTAACTCATCATTAGGAGATGAAGAAGGATAAGTGATTTGAGAGGGCTGTTGTTGGGTATTCTGTGGTCCTTGGGATTGCCTCAGGTGAGGTGCTCTGTAAGGTTGGTTCTGTTGCCTGTTGTTGTTATTATTCCACCTCTGATTTCTCTGATTATCTCTGCCTCCTCTGTTATTGTTGTCCCTCCAATTCTGGTTAGAATTATCCTGCCATCCATGGTTATGATTTCCACCTTGATTGTACCCTTGGTTGGGGCGGTCATAGAAGTTATGAGTGGATGCCACCATGTTGTCTTCCTGCTGGAGTTGCAAGCATTCATCAGTATAATGGCTATAATCAGCACAAATTCCGCAGATTCTCTGTGGGACTAACTGTTGGCTTTGCTGTGCTGGAGAAGGTTGAGCTTGCTGAACTTCTTGTTGATTTAATTGCATCTGCTTTAGCAAGTTGGTCATTTCACAGATACTCTGAGCTAGAGCAGCAGTCTCTCTGCTAGAGGATACTTTTGTGACGGCTTTTGAACGGCCTTATTTCTGCCTGTGGTTCCTAGTAGATTCAGCTAAGTCACTGATCAATTGCCATGACTCATCAGTGGTCTTGTACTTCTTCATAGACCCATTGCTAGCACTTTCCAATGTGGTCTTATCTTGGGGCCTCATGCCCTGTGTGATATAGCTGAGTAACACTATCTTGTCAATCCTGTGGTGGGGGCATGCTTCCAGAATATTATTGAAGCACTCCCAGTATTCAAAGAGAGTCTCGTTGTCATCTTAAACAATCGTGGAAATGTCTTTCCTCAGTTTATCAGTAACTTTAGATGGAAAGAATTTTTTCAAAAATTCTTTTCTGAGTGTATCCCAGTTGGATACATTTGCTAGGGGTTGAGTGTAGTACCACTCTCTTGCTTTTCCCTCAAGAGAAAACGGAATAGCTTTCAGCAAAATTGAAGTTTCATCTGCACCATCACGCCTGACAGTAGAACAGGCTGCTTGGAAATCTCTCAGGTGCTTGATAGGCTCTTGAGCAGGTAAGCCATGAAACTTGGGCATCAAATTGAGCAGTGCGGTCTTTATTTCAAAATCTGTAGCCACCGCTGGGTGATGCGCTTGAAACGGTTGCATTGTAAAATCAGGGGCTCCTTCCTCCTGGATAGTAATTCTCCTAGGTTCTGCCGCCATGTTACTTGTACGTAAATCAACCGAATCAGTAGAACGGGAGCTGGTTTCTTCCTCAAATGGCATTTCGAATCCGCCCTCAGAGAGGACTAACCGACGCCGAGCTAGCCTTATTCGTGAAATAGTCCTTTCAATTTCAGGATCGAATATTGGCAAGCTTGGATCAAGAAGTGAACGCGTCATCTGACGAAAGAAACATGCAGCTCATAGTAGCAAAATAAAATAAAATGCAAATAAATAAATTCTAATTAATAACTTTAGCACTCTATTGCAACTCCCCGACAACGGCGCCAAAAATTGATGCGGGCAGAAATTGGCGAATTAAAAATTGTTAATTTATATACGTTGCAAGTATAGTTCTTAACTCACCAGAAATCTACCAATCAATTTAGAAAGATGTCACAGAAATTTAAAATTAAAATACTGAGAGTATGAATCCCAGGTCGTCTCCCAACGAGTTGTAGAAAAGTGTGCTATTTTATTAATCAGAATATTTTCAAAAAGGTTTTGGTTGAATGATAGAAAATTAAATTAGAGAATTTATATAGATTTAAATAAAAGCCTTGACTGGGAGTTGATTACATGGAAGCCCTATTCTTGATGGAATACTCTCAAGATTAATTGACAATTGAGAGTTATTTCGTGTAGTTATCCCTTACTAAGTAGGGGAAGGTCAAACAAGTTGGAATGCCGTTCTATCCACAAGTCCCAATCCACTCTTGGGAGGATTGGTGTCAGGAACTAGAGGGCAAACCAACAATAACCCAATTACAATCTTCCTCTTAAACCTTCCAACTCAAGGGTTCCTTTCAATCAACTCCCTATCAATTTAGGGAACTACTCACTCATTGTAAATGTAAAATTCATAGCATATGAAAAAGAATTAAAGAAAGACATTGTAAATAAAAATCAAAATAGTTAATTAAAAATAAAAGTGATCCTTGTATTAAATAATCCTAAAAATATTCCAATGGTAAAATTAAATAAAGCAAAGAACATGGAAGAGTAAACCAAGTAAAGAAAACGAACTAGAATGACGAAGTCTTGATGAGGTAATAACTCTTCTCAATATCCCAATGCAAAAGCAAGAGAAAATTTAAAATCCTAAAAACTATGAATGTGTAGAGAGAAAACCTAGAGGAGGAGTAAAACTAGATCTAAAAAAAAACAGTGTGTAATGAATGTTGTTCTTAGTTTCTGCATGTTCTCTGGCTCTAGTCTGCTGATCTGGACCGAAAACTGGGTCAAAATAGGGTCCAAAATCGCCCCCAGCGAATTCTGCAGATTATGCAGATCGCGCATGTCACGCAATCGCGTCGTCCATGCGGACGTGTCATTCGCGTTTTTCCCTGCCACGCGTTCGCGTCGTCCACGCCTTTGCGTCACTTGTGCTTTTCCATTCCGCGCGGTCGCGTGAGCCATGCGGCCGTGTCACTGCGATTTCTCCTCTTCCGCGCAGTTGCGTGAGCCATGCGGCCGCGTCACTTCTCGCTGGTTATCTCCTCAAATTCTTGTGTTCCTTCCATTTTCGCTAGCTTCCTTTCCAATCTCCAACTCATTCATGCCCTATAAAGCCTGAAATGCTTAACACACAGATCACGCCATCGAATGGAATAAAGGAGAATTAAAATGCATAATTAAAAGTCCCTAGGAAGCAGTTTTCAATCATATAATAATTTCAGGAAGGAAATATAAATGCATGCTAAATTAATGAATAAGTGGGTAAAGATCATGATAAAACCACACAATTAAATACAATATAAACCATAAAATAGTGGTTTATAAATGGTCTTGGGCTAAGGGCAGGAAAGCTTCACATTGAGGTGAAAATTGAGGTTCATAGTTTGGGAGAAAGGTTGTATGTGTGGGAGGTGACTCATGTTGGCAAGTGTTTAGAGGTGGTATGTAAGAAGGTGTATGGTGGTGGTGGTATGGTGTTTGAAAATATGGTGATTGAGGGTTATGTTGGGGGTATGGATCATAGGTATATGGTGGTAGAAGTGCATAACCATAGTGAAATCCACCATATCCTTGGTTTGGATATGCGTATTGGGGATAGTTTGGTTCATTGTAATATAGAGGAGGTGGCTCCTTCCAAAATTGATGCTCCAATCCCATGATGCAATCCAAAATTGAGGTTATCAAGCCCTACAAAATAAGCACAACCAAACTCCAAACCAAGAGGGTGATAACTCATAGAGAAAATAGAAAATAAAAACTAAATACATCAAGTAACAAAAGAAAAAAAATCCTAATTAATAGAAAAACAAGCAAACAACCCAAAAAGTATCTATTCACACTATTCACATATTTACAACAACCAAAATATAGTACTCATGACGCTAGTTCTCCGGCAACGGCGCCAAAATTTGACGACGACCAAAAGCATGGGTTTGAATTTTCACACTAAAAATAGAATTTGTTCGTTGCAAGTATAGTCTAAACCCAATAATTGATCATCAATCAAATTATTATCCTAAAGATGTCACAATCAACACAAAATAACCGGGAATTTTAAATCCCGGGTCACCTTCCCTAAGAACTAATGCCGATGAGCGCATGCAGTTTTGGTTGTGAGAATCAAAAGGGTTTTCAATGATAAGAAAGCAATAAAGAAATAAAGAGATAAAAGAACAAGCCAAAATTGCAATTAATAAAGTAATAAAGGAATTAAATATGTATGTAATATGGACAAGTAAAACTATAAAGTGATTGAAAAGTGGTTTAAAGCATAAATGAACCCTTAACTTGGGATGAGTTAAGGAATCCCTTCCTTGCCATAACCACAACTATGATAATTATGATGGATTAATCTCACTAAGTCAACCCTCATATCGGAGAATAAGTTAAATGAGCATAAGTATTCTTAACCCACAAATCCTAGCTTGCTTGCTAATTACCTTAGCAACAAATTAGCGTTAGTGGGAACAAGCGCAATTAACAACCCAAGAATTATCACTAAATGTTGGACATTATGGCTCCAGTAATCCATAAACTCATTTTTCCCAAGCCAAGGGGTGGAAATTACCCCATAATCAAAATTGGCATTTCATCAAACACATAGTGGGCATAAACATAAAACATGGCAAAATTGGGAAAATAATAAAAGCTATGAACCACAAATGATAACAAGCAACCAAAGTAACTCAACAAACATGAAATAAGCATCAAACATCAAATTCATAAACCAAAACTCAAAATTGCAAAGCTATGTATATCTTGACAAGAGAAATTGAAATAGATGAAAGTATAGAACAAGTAATGTAATTAAAAGAGAAATTAAAGGAATACTTACAATGAAATTGCTAGAATCCAAAATCAAACTTGAAGTATAAAATTCTATAAACCCTAATTAAAACCCTAAGAGAGAATTACCTAATCTACACTACTCTTACTCCTACTATGTGTTTCTACCCTACAAGTGAGCTCTCTTTTAAAAGGTGTTGAATTTCCCTTCATATAGCACTCCAATTCAGCCTTCAAGCCTTCCAAAATGGGCCAAAAGGCCTTAGAAAATATGTTGCACGTGTTTCATTAATGAAATCACGTGTTGGGTCCTGTGCGGATGCACAGACGTGTGCGTCCGCACACTCGGCTGAAAGTTGACTTGTGCATACGCACAGGTGCTTGTGCGCATGCACACATAGAAATCCTCGCTTGTGTGCACGCACGCAGGGTTGTGCGCACGCACACTTCGCTGTGTGTGCTTTTCCTTGTTTTCTTCATGTTTTCTCCCTTGTACATGCTTTCTTCCACTTTTACCAAACCATTCTTGCCTCTAGGACCTGAAATCACTCAACAAACATATCACGACATCGAATGAAATAAAAGTGAGATTAAATTGCTCAATTTAAGCACAAAAAATGCATGTTTTCACATTTAGGCTCAATTTAGGGATCAAACACAAAAGTATGCTATTATGGTGCTTAAGT
The DNA here is from genome assembly GCF_000816755.2 of Arachis ipaensis. Taxonomy (NCBI): domain Eukaryota; kingdom Viridiplantae; phylum Streptophyta; class Magnoliopsida; order Fabales; family Fabaceae; genus Arachis; species Arachis ipaensis. Next base: position 104,804,482 of record NC_029790.2, on the reverse strand, counting down.
GTAGGTTTATGTGATGAAATCCACTCAAATCAAGCTAAAATATATCGGAAAATATGGACTCATCAGTTGTTATATAGGTTAGGTGGGAAGTTTAAGTTAATAAAAGATTCAAATTCTAGTCCACTTGACCAAATACAATCCTACCTTGACCCTAGCCCCATTACAACCTATGGATACGTCCTCATGATATTTGTATGCATGCATGAAATAATTGTTGATTGTTAGATGAAAAACAAATATTGAAAAGCATGATTAGGGGAGAATTAAGTGAATCAACCCTATACACTTGAGCGACTAGAGCGGATACACATCTGGTAAGGGTTCGATTGCTCAATTACATGTTTGCACCTATAATCATCTCTTCACTAGCAAGTTTGTAAATTATTTTGAATAACTCAATTCAATTATGGGTTTGACTTGGTTGCTATTGCCTTAGCCCTCATGTTCATCATGTTTTCTTGGAAATTGATTTACTTTGACATAGTAGATGCATTCATTTAGATAGATTGCATGTAGATAGGTTGCATTTAGGTAGTTTGCATTGAATAAATGTTGATACCCTTTGTTTCTTTCTTGAGTTTAGCATGAGGACATGCTTAGATTAAGTGTGGGGAGGTTTGATAAACCCAAATTTTGTGGTTTATCTTGTGCTTAATTTAGGGGATTTTATCAACTTTTCTCACATTTATTCAATGAAATAGCATGGTTTTGCAATTCTCCCTAAATTTGTGCTTAAGAGTGAAAACATACTTTTTAGGCCTTAAAATAGCTAAATTTAATTCACCTTAATTTCACTCGATGCCTTGATATGTTTGTTGAGTGATTTCAGGTTCATAGGGCAAGTATTGGATGGAAGAAGTGAAGAGAAAAGCATGCAAAGTGGAGAATTGATGAAGAAATGATCATTTGCATAATTGAAGGCCACGCGCACGCGTCACCCACGCGTACGCGTGAGGAGGAATTTTGGCCAACGATGCGCACGCGTCACCCGCACGAACGCGTGACGCTGATCACGTGACCTCATTAAAGTGAATTCGCTAGGGGCGATTTCTGAGCTGCCCAAGCCCAAATCCAACTCATTTCTGAGACTATTTCATGCAGAATTCAAGATGGGTCAAGGGGGAGCAATTAGATTAGCTTAGGATCATGTAGGTTAGTTTTCTAGAGAGAGAAGCTCCCTCTTCTCTCTAGAATTAGGGTTCTTAGGTTTATTTTCCTCTTAGATCTAGGTTTAATTTCTTGCTTTCATCTTGTTTCTTTTACATTTTCATGCTCTAGTAGTTCAATTCTCTAGTTTCTTCTTGTTAATTTCTCTTTTTATGCCTCTTTTTATGTTTATGAACACCCTTGTTGGATTTGGATTCCTCTTTAATGCAATTTGATGTTTGATGTTCTTTTATTGTTGATTTGAGTTGTTATTATTATTTTCTTACAATTGGTAGTTGTAGAATTTATCTTTCATTGAAATTTATTATGCTTTTATTTTATGCCTTTCAAGTGTTTGACAAAATGCTTGGTTGGATGTTATAGTAGATTTTTTAGCATTCTTGGCTTGGAAAGAGAAATTAGGCAATTTTGAGTCATTAATACCCAATTTAGATTGGTAATCTAGAGTTGTTAGTTAATATTATTTCTATTGACTCTAATCTCTTGATAATTCAATTTTAGTAAGTTGATTAGGACTTTTGGATTGAGATTAACTAGTCTTATTTGACTTTCTCCCTATGTTGAAGATTACATTGTACCTTCTTCCGATGTTGGAGATGACGAAATAGGATAAATTCTTGTTAATCATTGTATGATAATTAATAACTAGGATAGAAAGCCTACATTCTCAATCCTTGCCATGAATGTCTCTCTTTATTACTTGCTTTCTTAAATTATTTGCTTCATTCACTTGCCATTTATTTTCTTGCCTCTTTGCCAACCCGACCCCTTGGATGCCATAACCAATAATTTGCATACCTCACTGCAATTTCTTGAGAAGACGACCCAGGATTAATACTCTCGGTTATTTTTATTGGGTTGGACTTGTGACAACCAAATTAAACATTGATTTGAAGATCGATTGTCGGTTTGGGCTATGCTCACAACGAAATTATTTTGTTAAATTCCGAACTGGTATAAATCCTCTTTCACTGCTACTGCTGCTGTTGTTGTATGAAGAAATTCATGCACTTTGGAGAGTAAGGAAAGCTTGAAGATCCCATGAGTTGAGAAGTAGCAAAAAGTCTTTGTTGTTGAGCAGTTTTAGATCTGAGAAGTTCATGACACTTCTCCATCATCTCAATCTTGCTTGGAGAACCAACCATTGCAGCAGCAGCAGCACCATCAGCTTCTCCAAGTCCACCACCATGGTGGAACCTGCAGCTAGTGCCATTCTTTCAGTACTGATGCACCACTATTTCGTGGTACATCTTGTGCTTAATTGAGTGGATTTTATCCACTATTCTCACATTTATTCACAGAATTCGCACGTTTTATATTTTCCTTCCTAATTCTGTGCTATGATTAAAAACACGCTTCTTTGGCCTTAAATTTGCCAAGTTTAATCCTCTCTCATTACCATTCGATACCTTGATATGTGTGTTGAGTGATTTCAGGGTTTATAGGGCAGGAATGACGTAGAAGATGGAAAGGAAGCATGCAAAAGTGGAAGGAATACAAGAAACTGAAGGAATTGCTGAGCTGTCCAGCCTGACCTCTTGGTACTAAATCGACCATAACTTGAGCTACAGAGGTCCAAATGAGGCGGTTCTAGTTGCGTTGGAAAGCTAACATCCGGGGCTTCAAAATGATATTTAATTTACCATAGTTGCCATGCTGCTAGGCGATGCGCACGCATGACAGAGCCACGTGCTGGACGTATCAGAAATTGATGGGGGCGATTTCTGGGCTATTTTTGACCTAGTTTTCGGCCCAGAAAACACAGATTAGAGGCTACAAAGTGGGGGAATCAATTCATTCATTGAATACACTTCTCATTATCATAGTTTTTAGTTTAGTTTGGGAATCTAGAGAAAAATTACTCTTCCTCTAGGTTTTCTTTTACATTCATAGATTTCTAGTTTTATGCTTTTGCTTTGGATATTGAGAAGAGTCATTACCTTCGTTGAAGTTGCTATTCTAGTTTGTTTTCTTATTCCCTTACTCTTCCATATCCTTAATCTTTTTTCAGAGTTACAATTAGATTATTTTTAGAATTCATTAATGCAAGAAGTATTTTTCCATTTAATCTTATTATTCGTTTAATTGCTTCCAATTGATCTTAATTACTATGTTCCCTTTTTACTTCTCTTATAAAACCACGAAGATGGTATTCATTTTGACAGAGTAGACTCCCAACTTGACTTGGGGGTTGATTAAAAGGAGACCCTTGAGTTGGAATGCTCAAGTGATTAGTTAAATTAGATGTTGTTGGCTAATTCTCTATTTACTAACGCTAGTCCTTCCTAAGGGAGAGGACTAGGATTTGCGAATAAGAGTTAGCTCAATCACTTGACTTTCCTTTATTTAATAAGGGTTAACTATGTGAAAATAACAACCTTTTGATACTACACTTGAGAAAATCCAACAAGGATAGAACTTCCAATTAATCATACCCCCGGTCAAGGCTTTTTATTCTGAATATATAAATCTCCTTTAATTTACATTGCTTCAATTCACAATCCTTTATTTTCCTATCTTCAACTCTCAAAATTTCTCGAAAAACTCCTGATTAATAAAATAGCACTCTTTTGTCAACTCGTTGGGAGACGACCTGGGATTCATACTCCCAGTATTTTCATTCTAATTTTTTGACAACCTTTCTAAATTGATAAGCAGATTTTTGCTGGTTAAGAACTATACCCGCAACATATTTCTATATTGATTTCTTAATGGGTTAATTTCTGCCCGCATCAATTTTTGGCGCCGTTGCCGGAGAGTTGCAATAGCGTGCTAATTTATTAGATGGTGTAAATATTTATAATTTTATTTATTTGCATATTTTATTTTATTTTATTACCATGAACTATATGTTTCTTTCATTGAATGACGCATTCACTGCCTGATCCGAGCTTAATCACATTTGATCCTGAAATTGAAAGAACTCTTTCACGTATTAGGCGAGCTCAGCGTCGGTTAGCCTCTGAGGGTGGTGAAGTGGTTGTTATCAATTCACCAGTCTCATCTGAGGGCGAATCTGAACCGCCATCTGAGGGAGAAACAAGCTCCTCTACTACTGATTCTGTGGATTTACGTGCAGGTAACATGGCAGCACCCAGGAGGATACTCTCCAGGAAGCAGGGGCTCCAAACTTTACACTGCAACCGTATCAAGCGCGTCACCCAAATCTGGCTGCAGATTTTGAACTGAAGACTGCGCTAATCAACTTGATACCCAAGTTTCATGGCTTACCTGCTCAGGAGCCTATCAAGCACCTCAGGGATTTTCAGACAACCTATTCTACTGTTAGGCGTCATGGTGTAGATGAAACTTCTATTCTGCTAACTGCCTTCCCATTTTTTCTTGAGGAAAAGGCGAGGGAGTGGTACTACTCCCAGCCTGAAGCAGTTGTTACCAACTGGGATATGCTCAGGAGAGAATTCTTGGAAAAATACTTTCCAACTGAAGTCACGGATAGACTGAGGAAAGAGATTTCCTGCATCATTCAAGGCGAATCAGAGACTTTTTATGAGTATTGGGAGCGCTTCAAGAATCTTATGGACGCATGCCCCCACCACATGATTGACAAGTTGGTGTTGATCAGCTACTTCACTCAAGGCATGAAGCCTCGGGATAAGACTACATTGGATGGTGCAAGTAATGGTTCTCTAAAAAAGTACAAGACCGCAGATGAAGCGTGGCAACTGATCAGTGACCTAGCTGAGTCCACTCGGAATCACAGGCACAGGAACAACCACCCCAGGGCTGTTGCAGAGGTTTTCTCTAGCAGTGAGACTATTGCCTTCACACAGGCTATATGTGAGATGACCAACCTGCTGAAGTAGATGCAACTGAATCAACAACAACCTCAGCCTCCCCCACCACAACAAAGTCAACAGTTGGTTCCCCAAAGAGTGTGCGGAATATATGCTGATTACACTCATTACACTGATGAGTGTTCACAGCTCCAACAGGAAGACAACACATTGGCAGCTACTCAAAACTTCTATGACCGCCCAAATCAAGGATACAATCAACAAGGCGGCAATTACAACCAAGGTGAAAACCACAATCAAAGTTGGCAAGACAACTCCAACCAGGGATGGAGAGATAATTCCAACCAGGGATGGAGAGATAATTCCAACCAAGGATGGAGGGACAACTACAATAGAGGAGGCAGAGACAACAATGGAAATCAGAGGTGGAACAACAACAACAGACAGCAGAACCAAAACCAACCTTACAGAGCACCTCACCAAAAGCAGTCCCAAGCGCCTTAGAACAACCACCAGCAGACCCCTCAAATCACTTACATCCCTTCCTCTTCTACTGATGAGATGTTTTGTTCTCTTGCACAAGGATAGCAAGACATGCAGAGTACACTTAGCTCCACCTTAAACGGTCTGACCTCTGCTGTACAAGCTCTTACTTCACAGATTGGATCAATGAATACTTCCAATAATCTACCTTCAAGCTCCAGTGAAATTCCTTCTCAACTTATACCCAACCCCAAAGGTGAAATCAACGCCATCACTTTGAGGTCCGGAACCACGCTACAAGAGAGGAATCATGAGGAGCCAAGCTTGCAAGGAAACGCCCCAGTTGAGGACATGGTTGAAGTGGATGATGTTGAAGAGGAAGATGAAGTACAAGGCAGGGTTGAAGAAGAATCAGCTCAGCCAAGGAATGAAGCACCAAGGGACGCAGAAGCTGCAAGTGGCGCCATTCCTATTCCATTTCTACACCTTGCTAGGAAGCCCAGAAGGCAGATGGAACTAGACCCTAAAATGGTAGACATATTCAAAAAGGTTGAGGTAACCATTCCACTTTTTGATGCCATTCAGCAGGTACCTAGATATGCTATGTTTCTAAAGGATTTGTGCATGCATACATCAAACAATGGAAATATAGAATTAAGCAAGACAAAGATCACAATTTTAGAGAGAACAACACACACCAAAAATAAAATATTGGTTGATAAAATGCAACTAATCAAATAAACTCAAAAATCTCACAGGTTTTGTGTGTTCGAGCTCTAAACCATGTTCCAAAATAAAATTCTTCAAGCAAGTTTGATAAAAATTTTAATTCAAATTAGTGAAATACTGTAAAAGGTTTCTTGAAAAAGAATTTATCACTTCAACCAAGTAGTGGTGAAACATGCACAAAATCAAACAAACATGCAATCAAACATGCAAATGCAACAATGAACTAACACAGAAAATAAAACATTGGTGTTGAGAAGAAAATAACTAACCCATGGAAGTCGGTATCGACCTCCCCACACTTAAAGATTACACCATCCTCGGTGCATGCTAAGATGTGCAAGTGGATGGGTGGCTCTAACTGATGCTTTTTTCTCCAAAGAATGTGCGTAGGAACTTGTTTGTCACCCCATTGAGAAGCTTTTCTCTTCCCTTCTCGGTGGCCATCCTGAAAAGGGGGAAAAGAAAGGAACATGAAATCAAATAGCTAGAACCGGGAGGGGGAAAATACAAAGGATAATCAATGCCAAGGTAAAGAAGAGTGTCGTAAACACATGGTCGCGATTCCATGTAATTAGGACATCAATGGAAATATAGCATGATAAATTAAGACAATTAGATGCAAGATGTTTATTAGCATGCCGGTAAAGGCATGAGTAGCATAGATCAAGCATTAAGAGATTAATTTGATTATCCAATGTAACAAACTAACAATCACGTTTGTATTGACAATTATAATTAATTAATAAAAGGTTGCAAGGATTTTGTGAAAAACAGGCAGTAGAGTAGAAGAATAGAATAATTAAGAATTTATAATGCCATATGGACTTTTCACAAACACTTGGTATGCATGTAAAATATGTTAGGGAAAGTATAAAATCCAATATGCAAGCAACCCAAAAATTAGTACTAATTGTCAAATCTCACCCTACTATCTCCACAAGCAAAATATAGAAGAGAACAGTCACCCAGTTAAATTTCTAACACCAATAAACGTGTGCCTTATTATTGGTTATTGTAAATATTTACTTTTTCATTTCTTTGTTAGTGTTTCTAGTTCTAGGAGTTTATTTTTATTAATTTTTATTAATTTTTGTTTTTACTTGCTACTATGAATTCTCACCCCTTTGGCTATGAGTTTAGTTCAAATTATGTTGCAGGGAATGGACACTATAATGGGAACATGTATCAAGGTTGGAAACAATCAAAGATGGGAGGAGTCACAAGGATTTGATCAACCCTCTTGGCAACAACCTCCTCCAACTTACTATGAGCAAGAGCCATTCCAAGGTGCATACCAAGACAATGGAAATGGTGGACCCCCTTGTAGTTACCAACAAACCCCACCATATGCTTATGACCCCCCTCCTCAACATAATTTTGAACCACCATACTCACGAGCCCCTTACCACCAAACACCCCCATATGATCCTAATCCTTACCCACCATACCAAGAGCCTTATGAGCCATACTTAGAACAACCCCAATTCCAAAACAATTGCCCCCCTTCATCTTCCTATGACGAGAGGATTCAATCTCTTGCACAAGGACAAAAGACCATGGAAAGCACACTTACCGGTCTGGCCTCCGTTATACAAGCCCTCGTCTTCCAAATTGGATCATCGAATACCTCCAATATTCAATCCTCAAGCTCTAGTGCACCCCCTTTTCAACCCCATAATGATCTCTCCATCCCATCACCACCCTCCATGGAAGAGCACCCACATCCATCAATCCAAGAGCAACATGATCCCAATCATGCTACTGACATAGAACAAGAGAGAAGGGATTGTCTTAGGGACGCAATGGATCGGTTACACACGGCTTTATTTCCAGAGGAGCAAGAGGAGGCCCAAAATGTGGAGGTAGGAGAGACCCTTGAAGATGAAAGAGTAGTTAAAGGGAGTTTTCATGGAAAGGAAATCATCAAGGAGGAGTATAATTTTATACTAAAACAACTGGACAAAGCAGCAATTATTGAAGAGGAAGAAGTGGTTGCATACTTAGGAGATGCGGAACCTCCATGGAAAAGTCCAGCCATAAAGCCTCCTTCCAAGGTGTTTGATGTTGATGCTGAGGAGGGTGCACAACCTTCAAGGCATATCATGGTTGAAGACTTTGCAGAGGTTGATCAAGAGATGGAGATTAAAGAAGAAGAAGCCCAACCTCCCATGCCCTTGGTAAGTAATGAAGAAGAGATTGAATTAGAAGAAAGCTACCAAGAGGAAGAGGTTGAAATTGAAGAAGCTTGTAAAGAGGTGGAAGTTGTCAAGGAAGAGCTCAAGGGAATGGAGTTGGAAATCACCTTGCCAAAGTTGTTGGAGACCTCTCCCCCAAAGCCATCACCATCCATTCCTTCATTCAAGTGGGTAAATCTTTCATCTGTAAGCTTAATTAGCCCACTTGAATATGGCTTACTTGAAATAGATGGTCAGCTTCGAGCTCTTTGTGGCTTTAAGAGTAAGAGGAAGATGGTTAGCGGTTGGCAACACAATTCTAGGTTCGTTGTGGTTGGGAGCTCAAAATCTAAATGCAAGGGTTGGTGTAAAGCTCGAATGAATGGGTCTAGGAATCTATTTGGATGCCTTAGTGAGAATTCGGATTGCTTACCACCCGAATGGAATCCTGATGATCAACTTGAAGACGGGTGTCGAATCAAGATTTGGGATCCGGGAATATATGAGGATCAATTGTGGGAGCTCAAAGCTTGTGAAGAACTCCATCAAAGCTTGAGGAATTTACCTGGTGTTGATAGAGCTTATTGGAAGTCCAAGCATTGGTGAAAATTTCAACACGAGTTCAAGCACAAGCCACTATGACAAAGAGCTCACCAAATGTCCAACTTAAGGACTTTAACTAAAAGTGCTAGGTGGGAGACAACCCACCATGGTATAATCGTCCCTTTTCATTCCTAGTTTTATCTTATTTTGTTTTTCACAAAAGTTTTCATTCATAATTTCTGCATAATCATCTGCATTTGTATTCTGCATTCTTCATACAAAAAAAGGGGATCGACGCGCAAGCATCTATGACGTGCACGCGTTGTATGTGTATGCGCAACTAAACAGAGAGTTGCGTGAGAGACGCGCGGGAGGGGTGCGTGGCGCACAAGCTACGCCACGCGTACGCGTCTCCTGCGTTTTTGCCAATCCACGCGTAAGCGTCCCTGACGCGTACGCGTGGAATTTCAAATCGGCATAAACAGGTGCTTGAACAGAGAGTTATGATGCCATGGTACTGGAACCACGCGGGTTATCACGCGTACGCGTGCGCGTCCTTTCGCTTTCAGACCACCCACGCGTGCACGTGCCAGATGCGTACGCGTCACATGGCTAGGACAATTTTCACGCGCACGCGTGCCCTGCGCGCACGCGTCACGTCCCGTTTTTAGTTTCCTTCCCTTTTCTTCTATCTTTTCTTCTTTCCTCCTCCTTTCTTACTTTCTTCTTCTTCATCTCTTTAACTTCTCATCCTTCTTCACTTTCATTCTATTTTACCTGATTTATTTGCATACTTTCATTCACTGCATTTTAATCTTGTGCATACTTTTATTTTATTTTTTTAGTTTATTATTATTCCATTGGTGTTGATTGTTCTTATTCAACTGTTGTATCTTTTCTGGTATTATTTTGGTTCTTAGTGACTTGTTTTACACTGTTGGGTACTATTATTTTTCTGTCAATGCCAATCTTTTATGATACCTGTGTTCCTTTTGCATTGATATGAATTTATATTGTCTTCCATTACCCAATATCTCTTCCCCATCGTTGTAATTTTTGCACTATTGATATGCCATGTGCTTCTACTGTTCTCTCACTTGCATGTTGTAGCTACCATGTAATTGAGACCCTCATTATTTGGCATTAATCCACCCATATTTTAATTGTTTCCTATCTTTGTTTCTGGGTTACTTTTCTTCTTTTTTCTCTTCTTTTAGGCTGGCCACCGAAGAAGGACAAGGAAGAACTTCTATATGGGGCAACAGACAAGTCCATCTACACATTCTTTTGAGAGAAAAGCGTCAGTTATAGCAGCCCGCCCACTTGCACATCTTAGCATGCACCGAGGACGGTGCAATCTTTAAGTGTGGGGAGGTTGATACTGACTTCCGTGGGTTAGTTACCTTCCTTTCAACACCGATGTTAATTTGTTAGTTGTTGCATTTGCATGTTTGCTTGATTTTGTGCATATTTTACCACTACTTGGTTGGAGTGATAAATTCTTTTCAAGAACCTATTTTATAGCATTTCACTAATTTAAATTGAAAATTTGTGTTAAACTTGTTTGAAGACTATAAATTAGAACATGAATTGTAGCTAAGAACACACAACTTTTCACATTGTTACCAACCCCCTTTGTTCCTAACTGATGGCACCGAGGACGGTGCCAAGCTTTAAGTGTAGGGAGGTCGGTCAGTACCTGACTTCCGGAGGTAATCTCTCTCTTAACACCAACATTTTAGTTTTTCTTTTGTTAGATAGAATAGATTGTATGATAATAATTGTTTGCATGTATGTTTGCTTGGTTAAAGTAATAAACTTCTTTCAAAACCCTATTTTATAATATTTCACTAATTTAAATTGAAAATTTTTTGTTAAACTTGTTTGAAGACTATAAATTAGAACATGAATTATGGCTAAGAACACACAACCTGTGAGATTTGAGCTTAATTACATGGTTACACTATTTAACCATAACATTTTATTCTTGTGTGTTTTCTTCTTTATAATTGTAATCTATAGTTTGTTCCACTCTATATGTCTAATGTTTAGTGTATTTATATGCATGCATATGATTGAGGCCATCATTTGTTACTAGCTCACTTATCCCAAATAGCCTACCCTTTTAATTACCTTTGTTAGCCACTTTGAGCCTTTTAATCCCCATTTGTTTTATATTTTACCACATCACTAGCCTTCAGTGGAAAAATAATTAAATAACCCAATTGAACCTTTGGTTAGCTTAAGATAGAGATTGTGTATCAACTAAGTGTGGGGAATGATAAACCACCATTTTATGGTTTATCTTGTGCTAATTTGAGTGGTTTTTATCAGCTTTTCACCCACTTAGTCATATGATTTGCATAGTTTTACAATTCCTTCTGGATTTATTCTATGATTGAAAACTTGCTTCCTAAAGCTTCAAATTGTGTATTTTAATTTCTCCTTTATACCATTCGATGCCGTTATCTGTGCGTTAAGTGTTTCAGGCTTTATAGGGCAGGAATGGCTTAGAGAATGGAGAGGAAGCTTGCAAAAATAGAAGGAACATAAAGGAGACAACCAGCAAGAAGTGACGCGCACACATGGCTCACGCGTGCACGCAAAACGGAGAAAATTACAGCGACGCGTATGCGTGCTTGACGCGTACACGTGGAAGCAGATCAGTACAACGACGCGAGCGTGCGCCTGACAGGCACGTGTGGAAAGGGAATTCGGCCAGTGACGCGTACGTGTAACCGACGCGTACGCGTGACCGACGCGTACGCGTGACCGACGCGTACGCGTGACAAGTGCAATCTGCAGAATTAACAGAAATCGCTGGGGCGATTTCGGGCCGCGTTTTGACCCAGTTTTCGGCCCAGAAACGCAGAATAAAGCCAGGGAACATGCAGAGACTCAGGATATACTTGAACACGTTCTCATAATTCACAATTTTTAGGATTAGATGTAGTTTTTAGAGAGAGATGTTCTCCTCTCTCTTAGGTTAGGATTTAGGATTTCTTCTTCTCAATTTCCAGGTTAAATGTCCCTTTTATTTATTTTCTCAATTTAGTTTATGAACTCTTTATGTTTATATTGATTTTCTATTTAATACAATTTGAGGTATTTCAAATTTGATTTTGCTTTATTTTATGTTATGGATACTTTTAATTTAATTTAAGATATTTTTCTCTTTTGGCTTTGGTTAAATAATTAGTAACACTTGAGTTATCAAACTCAGCTGTTGATTGAAATTGGAATTCTTTGTTGATTAATTTGTACTCCAATAACTCTAGTCTTTCCATAGGAGTTGACTAGGATCTGAGGATCAAATCAATTTGTCCACTTGACTTTTCTTTGTTTAGCAAGGGTTAATTAAAGTGGGAGCAGAATCCAATTCTCATCACACCTGATAAGGATAACTAGGATAGGACCTCAAGTTCTTATAAAGAGATTTTATTATTATTAATTTATTTTTCTTGTCATTTAAATTACTTGTTCCTTATTTTAAAAAACCCAAAAACATATGTTTTTACATAACCAATAATAAATCATACCTCCCTGCAATTCCTTGAGAAGACGACCCGAGGTTTAAATACTTCGGTTATAAATTTTATTGGGTTTTGTTACTTGTGACAACCAAACTTTTGTACGAAAGGATTCTCTGTTGGTTTAGAAACTATACTACCAATGCGATTATTTTTATAAACTTCTTTACTAGCAAGAATCCTATTTGTCAAAATGGCGCCGTTGCCGGGGAATTGCAAACGTGTGCCTTATTATTGGTTATTATAAATATTTTATTTTTCTTGTTTATCTGATTTTATTTTCGTTTTTAATTTTTATTAGTTGCTATGAGTTCTCACCCCCATCGCTTTGAGTTTGGTTCCAATGTTGTTACAAGGAATGGAAATTATAATAGGAACATGCATCAAGGTTAAAACAATCAGAGATGGAAGGAGCCACGAGGATCTGATCAACCCTTTCGGCAACAACACCTTCCACAGTGCCACAGACAAAGACCATTCCACAATGTGTGCCGAGACAATAGTTATGGTGGACCCTTTCGTGACAACCAACCTCCACCAAATTACTATAGTCAAGAGCCATTCCAGGGAGCGTACCAAGATGATGGATATGGTGGACCCCCTTGTAGTTACCAACAAGGCCCACCATATGATTATGAACCGCCTCCTCAACACAACTCTGGACCACCATACTCACAAGCCTCTACTACCAAACATTATCACATGATTCTAACCTTTATCCACCATATCAACCACCCTATGAGCCATATGAGCTATACATAGATCCACCCCAATTCCAACCTAGTTACTCCCAAGGACCACCACCTCCATATACACCACATCCATATCCATCAATCCAAGAGCCTTATGATCCTACTTATGATATCCGAGCAGGACAAGAGTCAAGGGATCGTCTCAAGGAAACAATGGATCGATTTCAAGCAACCTTGCATCAATTGGACCGAGCGATAAACCAAACAGCACCCGAAGCTTTCATGGCTAAGAAATCTCAATTTGAAAGCAAGGAATTAAAGTGTGCTGTGAAACAAGTGGAAAAGATGTGATGAACCACCCTCTTATTATGAACCTTTCCTCCCAAATAATGAGCCATCACATCCACCTCAACCTTCAATGCATGATACTATTGGTGTTCTTCTTCAAGGGCAAAGAGAGATGAAACGGGGAGTACTAGAATTCGCGACTGCCTTTACCGAGGTAGTAAATCGATTAGCTTCCCAACATCTGAGCACTCAAAGTACTCCCATGGCTACATGTGAAGAATCAAAAGAAGAGCGTAGCATGAAAGAGACACTAGAAACTCCAGTGGACAATGAGGAACATGGCTTTGTATTGGAACAAGTGGAGGAAGCCATAACAGTTGTAGAGGAAGAAGTGGTTGAAGATTTAGGAGATGCTGAACCTCCATGGAAATATAGAATTGTAGAGTACCCCTCCAATAAGATTGAAATTGACGTCAAAAAGGCCAGTGCACAACCTCCATGGCATATTCCTTATGAAGACTTGGATGTGATAGATCAAGAAGTAAGTTCCCTTGGTGATGAGAATCATGCATCAAGTCCTCCTAGTGATAAATCTACATCCGCAAACGAACTCCTTGAGTATGAAGACTCTTCTCTGATTGAGTCTGCAAATGATGTGGAAGTAGAAGCCCTTCGAAAAGGATGGACGGGAGTTGAGTACGCTTTGTCAAGAACATTAGAGACTTCTCCACCTAGGTTGTCGTCTACTCCTTCACTTGAGTGGGTAAAACTTATCTCTGTTTGTCTTCCTATCCCACTTGAGTACGGTATTCTTGAAATGGACGGCCAACTTAGGAACCTTTGTGGCATTAAGCGTAAGAAAAGAATGTTTAGTGGTTGGAGTTTCAAATCAAGGCTCATCAAGGTTGATACTTCAAGAGAAAGATGTAAAGGCTCAACTGGTGATAATTTGGTTAGATCTAACAGAAGAGTTTGGTACTCCGTAAAGAATTCAGAGTGTTGGCTACTCGGATGAAACCATGATGATCAACTTGAAGACGGGTGCAGAAACAAGATTTGGGATCCAGGCATATATGAGGATCAAATTTGGGAGCTCAAAACTTGTGACAAACTCCATCAAAGCTTGAGAAATTTACTTGGTATTGATAGAACTTATTGGAAGTCCAAGCATTGGTGGAAGTTTCAGGATGAGTTCAAGCACAAGCTGCCATGACAAGGAGCTCATCAAATGTCCAACTTAAGGACTTTAACTAAAAGTGCTAGGTAGGAGACAACCCACCATGGTATGATCGTTAATTTTCAATTTTAATTTTTTTCGTTTTGTTTGTCTTAAATTTTTGTTTTATTCTATTGAACCTCGAATTATTCATAACCTCCAAATCAGCATTTGCATTCTGCATTCTGCATGTTGCATATTACATAAAAAAAAGGGATGCACGCAACGCGTAAGCGTCGCTGACGCGTAAGCGTCACTGACGCGTCTACGTCATAGGTGCCTTGAACACGAGAAGCAAAGAAACAGAGAGTCACGCGAAAGCGTGGCTGGAGGCATGCCTTAGGCACAAACATGACCATGTGACCGCGTCGCTGACGCGTTCGCGTCGTTTGCGATATAGCCTCCCCACACGTCCGCATCACCTACGCGAACGCGTGGCCCTGTAAAATTGACGTAAATGGGTGTATGGCAGCAAGTTATGATGGAGTGGGGCTGGAACCATGCTAGAAGCACCAGCCCTCCCACACAATCGCGTGCCCCACGCGATCGCGTCGTTTTACAAAATCAGTCCATTCATGCGTGCGCGTCACCCACGCGCACGCGTCATTTTAAATTTTGGCAAAACGCGTTTGAGACAGAAAGTTGCGTGAACGCGAGGCTACTCTCGCGCCACTAGCACAAATCAAGTCACACGTCCGCGTGACCGACGCGTCCGCGTCACTTGCAATTATCGCCAATCACGCGAACGCGTGATCCACGCGTCCGCGTCGCCTACGTCGCACAACTTATCCAGATTAGTGCCAATTATCTTATCTTTTCTTCTCTAATCATAATTTCTTCTATCTTTTCTTCTTTCTTCTTTCTTTCCTACTTTCTTTTTTCATCATCCTTCTTCACTTCCATTCTATTTTACTTACTTATTTGCATACTTTCTTTCATTGTATTTTCATTTTGTGCATATTTTTATTTTCTTCTCTAAATTTATTATTTTACCATTGGTGATAAATGTTCTTATTCAACTGTTGTATCTTTTCTGGTATTATTTTGATGCTTAGTGACTTGATTCTCACTGTTAGATGATATTATCTTTTTGTCAATGTCAACTTTTATGATACATGTATTCCTTTTGCATTGACATGAACTTACACTATCTTTCATTGTCTACTGTCTCTTCATTGTTGAAAATTTTGCACCACTGGTATGCCATGTGCTTCTATTGTTTTCTCACATACATGTTGAAGTTTCCATGTAAATGAGACCCTTATCATTTGGCATTAACCCACCCATACTTCATTTATTTTCTTATCTTTATTTCTGGGTTACTTTTCTTCCCTTTTTCTTTCAGGATGGCCACCCGGAAGGGAACCGGAAGACGTTTACATGGGGAGACAGACAAGTCCATCTGCAAAATCTTCGGAAAAAAGCGCCAATTGGAACAGCCCGTCCACCTGCACATCTCAGCATGCACCGAGGACGGTGCAATCTTTAAGTGTGGGGAGGTCGATACCGATCTCCATGGGTTAGTTATTCTCTTCTCAACACCAATGTCTTATTTTCTTTATTAGTTCATTGTTGCATTGCATAATAGATTGCATGTGTAGTTGATTGTTTGCATTTACGTACTACTTGGTTGAAAAATAATAAGTCTTTCTAGGACCCTATTTTTGAAAAATTTCACTAATTTAAAATCAAACTTTTTGTGTTAAACTTGTTTGAAGTTGTATTTAGAATATGGTTTTTGAGCCAAAGAACACACAACCCGTGAGATTTTGAGCTTATTTATATGGTTACATTATTTAACCATAAATTTTTATTCTTGTGTGTTTTCTTCTCTATAACTGCAATCTAGATTTTGTTCTAGTCTATATGTCCATTAATTAGTATATTTATATGCTTGCATATGATTGAGGCCATTACTTATTTTGCTCACTTATCCTAAATAAGCCTACCCTTCTATGTCACCATTGTTAGCCACTTTGAGATTTTTAATCCCCTTCTGTTCTATAACCACATCACTAGCCTTAAGCAGAAAAACAATTAAATACCCCAATTGAATCTTTGGTTAGCTTAAGATAGAGATTGTGCATCAACTAAGTGTGGGGAAATTGTGGGAACATGGGTTAATAAGGGAATGTATCATGTTTCTAACTTATTTGAATATTGGGAATATGGGAACCTACTCATGAAAAACCAAAATAGAAAAATAATGGAAAATCCATGTGCATTGATAACTTATGTTTGCTTTTATCATTCAAAAAAGAATTCAAAAATATTCAATAAATAAGTAAAAAAATAAGGGGACAAAAATTACCCCAATGTTAAGCTTTAATAGAAAGATCAATGCACATGTGATAAAAGTAAAGAAATGTCAAAAAAAAATTTTGGTACAAGAGTATGTGATACAAAAGTGGGAATTGTGGGTAGCTAGGCATGAATTTAAAAGTATATAGAGTATATGTATGTTAGGTGAGAGCTTAAGTTAGTCAAAGATTCATATTACAGCTCACTTGACCATACATGTATCCTTACCTTCACCTCAGCCCCATTACAACCCTGAAAAGACCTCATGATGTTTGCATTGGTATGCTAAATATTTGTTGATTGGTTAGATGAAGAACAAGGTTTAGAAAGCTTGACTAGGGAAGAATAGAGTGATTGACCCTAGACACTTGAGAGTTAGAGTGATATACACTACCAGTAAGGGTTCAATGCTTGGTTCTATGTTCCCTGCTTTCATAAGCTCTCTTATTACAAGTTTACTTGCTTTTTATTGTACGATTTGAACTATTGGAATTTGGTTTATGTTTGTCTTGGAGAACTTGTTTGCTTTTAACCACGTAGGCAGAATCATTTTAGCATATAGTTGTATTCACATATAGGTTGCATTTCATGAGTCCTACTGTCCCTTATTAATTCTCTTTGCCTCCTTGAGCTTAGCATGAGGACATGCTAATGTTTAAGTGTGGGGAGGTTGATAAACCACTATTTTATGGTTTATCTTGTGCTAATTTGAGTGGTTTTTATCAGCTTTTCACCCACTTAGTCATATGATTTGCATGGTTTTACAATTCCTTCCTGGATTTATTCTATGATTGAAAACTTGCTTCCTAAAGCTTCAAATTGTGTATTTTAATTTCTCCTTTATACCATTCGATGCCGTTATCTGTGCGTTAAGTGTTTCAGGCTTTATAGGGCAGGAATGGCTTAGAGAATGGAGAGGAAGCTTGCAAAAAAGGAAGGAACATAAAGGAGACAACCAGCGAAAAGTGACGTGCACGCATGGCTCACGCGTGCGCGCAAAACGAAGAAAATCACAGTGATGCGTACGCGTGCTTGATGCGTACACGTGGAAGCAGATCAGCACAACGACGCGAGCGCGCGCCTGACGCACACGCAAGGAAAGGGAATTCGGCCAGTGACGCGTACGTGTGATCGACGCGTACGCGTGACAAGCGCAATCTGCAGAATTAACAGAAATCGCTGGGGGCAATTTCGGGCCGTGTTTTGACCCAGTTTTCGGCCCAGAAACGTAGAATAAAGCCAGGGAACATGCAGAGACTCAAGATATACTTGAACACGTTCTCATAATTCACAAATTTTAGGATTAGATGTAGTTTTTAGAGAGAGAGGTTCTCTCCTCTCTCTTAGGTTAGGATTTAGGATTTTTTCTTCTCAATTTCCAAGTTCAATGTCCCTTTTATTTATTTTCTCAATTTAGTTTATGAACTCTTTATGTTTATATTGATTTTCTATTTAATACAATTTGAGGTATTTCAGATTTGATTTTGCTTTATTTTATGTTATGGATGCTTTTAATTTAATTTAAGATATTTTCCCCTTTTGGCTTTGGTTAAATAATTAGTAACACTTGAGTTATCAAACTCAGCTGTTGATTGAAATTGGAATTCTTTGCTGATTAATTTGTACTCCAATAACTCTAGTCTTTCCATAGGAGTTGACTAGGATCTGAGGATCAAATCAATTTGTCCACTTGACTTTCCTTTGTTTAGCAAGGGTTAATTAAAGTGGGAGCAGAATCCAGTTCTCATCACACCTGATAAGGATAACTAGGATATGACCTCAAGTTCTTATAAAGAGATTTTATTATTATTAATTTATTTTTCTTGTCATTTAAATTACTTGTTCCTTATTTTAAAAAACCCAAAAACATATCTCTTTACATAACCAATAATAAATCATACCTCCCTGCAATTCCTTGAGAAGATGACCCGAGGTTTAAATACTTCGGTTATAAATTTTATTGGGTTTTGTTACTTGTGACAACCAAACTTTTGTACGAAAGGATTCTCTATTGGTTTAGAAACTATACTACCAACGCGATTATTTTTATAAACTTCTTTACTAGCAAGAATCCTGTTCGTCAGGAAAACTGTGGGAACATGGATTAATAGGGAATGTGTTATGTTTCTACTTTGATAAAATATTAGGAATTTGGGTACCTACTCATGTGAGACCAGAAAAATTAAAAATCCATGTGTATTGATATGTTATGTTTACTTTTACATTTAAAAAAAAAACCAAAAATATTTAATTAAATAAATAAATAAATAAATAAGGAGACAAAATTACCCCAATGTTAAGTTAATAAAAGATCAATGCATATGTGATACAAATTAAAAGAAAAGTTGATGCATGAGTATGAGATGAAAAAGTGGAAATTTTGGATAGCTAGGCATAATTTTAGAAGTTATATAGAGTGTGTGTGTGTGTGTGTGTGTGTGTGTGTGTATAGGTGAGAGCTTAGGTTAGTCAAGGATTCAATTTATAGCTCACTTAGCCATACATATATCCTCACCTTTGCCTTAGCCCCATTACAACCTTGAAAAGACCTCATAATGATTGCATTGGTACATTAAATATTTCTTGATTGGTTAGGTGAAGAACAAAGTTTAGAAAGCATGACTAGAGAAGACTAGAGTGAATTACCGCATACACTTGAGTGATTAGAGTGCATATACACCATCAGTGAGGGTTCAATGCTTGATTCTATGTTCCCTACTTTCATGAGCTGTCTTCTTACAAGTTTACTTATCTTTACTGTATGATTTTAATTAGTGATATCTGATTTATGTTTGTCTTGAAGAACTCATTTACTTTCAACCAAGTAGACAAAATCATTTTAGCATATAGTTGCATTCATATATATAGGCTACATTTCATGAGTCTTACTTTTCCCTGTTTATTCTTTTGATCTCCTTGAGCTTAACATGAGGACATGCTAGTGTTGGAGAGTTTGATAAACCACTATTTTATGGTTTATCTTGTGCTCAATTGAGTGGTTTCATCAAGTCTTTGCACACTTATTCATACAAATTGCATGGTTTTACAATTCCTTCCTAGTTTTGTTCTATGGTTGAAAACTTGCTTCCTAAGCCTTTAATTTGTGTATTTTAATTTTCCTTTCTACCATTCGATGCCGTGATCTGTGTGTTCAATGTTTTCAGGCTTTATAGGGCAGGAATGGCTTAGAGGATGGAGAGAAAGCTTGCAAAAATGGAAGGAGCACAAGAAATAAAGGAGACAATCAGCGAGGAGCAACGCGCACGCATGGCTCACGCGTGCGCGTGAATTGGAGTTCGCACAACGACGCGTGCACGTGACAAGGAAAATCGCCAAACGATGTGCACGCGTGAGTGACGCGTATGCGTGACATGTGCGATCTGCAGAAATTGCAGAAAACGCTGGGGGCAATTTTTGGCCGAGTTTGGACCCAGTTTCTGGCCCAGAAACACAAACTAGAGCCAGGGGACGAGCAGAGACTCAACAAACATTCTCATTCGCATAGCTTTTAGTTTAGTTTGGGAATCTAGAGAAAAATTACTCTTCCTCTAGGTTTTCTTTTACATTCATAGATTCTAGTTTTATGCTTTTGCTTTGGATATTGAGAAGAGTCATTACCTCCGTTGAAGTTGCTATTCTAGTTTGTTGTCTTATTCCCTTACTCTTTCATATCTTTAATCTTTGTTCAGAGTTTCAATTGGATTGTTTTTAGAATTTATTAATGCAAGAAGTATTTTTCCATTTAATCTTATTATTCGTTTAATTGCTTCCAATTGATCTTAATTACTATGTTCCCTTTTTACTTCTCTTATAAAACCACGAAGATGGTATTCATGTTGACAGAGTTGACTCTCAACTTGACTTGGGGGTTGATTAAAAGGAGACCCTTGAGTTGGAATGCTCAAGTGATTAGTTAAATTGGAAGTTGTTGGCTAATTCTCTATTTACTAATTCTAGTCCTTCCTAAGGGAGAGGACTAGGATTTGCGAATAAGAGTTAGCTCAATCACTTGACTTTCCTTTATTTAGTAAGGGTTAACTAAGTGAAAATAACAACCTTTTGATACTACACTTGAGAAAATCCAACAAGGATAGAACTTCCAATTAATCATACCCCCGGTCAAGGCTTTTTATTCTGAATATATAAATCTCCTTTAATTTACATTGCTTCAATTCACAATCCTTTATTTTCCTATCTTCAACTCTCAAAATTTCTCGGAAAACTCCTGATTAATAAAATAGCACTCTTTTGTCAACTCGTTGGGACACGACCTGGGATTCATACTCCCAGTATTTTCATTCTAATTTTGTGACAACCTTTCTAAATTGATAAGCAGATTTTTGATGGTTAAGAACTATACTCACAACGTATTACTATATTGATTTCTTAATCGGTTAATTTTCGCCCGCATCAATTTCAACTCTGGGGCAAACACCAATTTACGCCGAATTCCAGGGTGACGCGTACGCGTGAGGGACACGTACGCGTGGATTGGCAACATCGCAAGCGACGTGCACGCGTGGGGTACGCTTATGCGTGGACTTGCTTATGCGCAAGGTACGCTTCCAGCACCACTCCGGCCCAACTCTCGGGTCAATTCTTTGGTGGTGCGAACTCATACATGACGCGCACGCGTCAGTGACGCTTGCGCGTCGTCCACCATTTTTTTTTTTTGCAGAATGGAAAATGCAGAATGCCGATGAATATGCAGAAATCATGGATGAATACTAATAAAAATAAAATAAAATAATACTGAGAATAAAAAGGGACAATCATACCATGGTGGGTTGTCTCCCACCTAGCACTTTTAGTTAAAGTCCTTAAGTTGGACATTTGGTGAGCTCCTTGTCATGGTGGCTTGTGCTTGAACTCATCCAGGAATCCCCACTAATGTTTTCAATTCCAATAGCCTCTGGGATCCCAAACTAGGCACATAAAGCCTTCAAGCAAATCAAAGCAAGTGACATGGCCCCAAGAGTGTTGATTGTTGGAATGAATTTCGGGGTCCCAAACCTTGCTTTTGCACCCGTCTTCTTGTTGATCATCATTTTTCCACCCGGGTGACAGGCAATCTGAATTCTCAATGTAGTACCCAAACGACTTCCTAGACCTATTCAATCGAGCTCTACACCAATCCTTGCACTTCAACTTGGAGCGTGCAACCATATTGAACCTTGTATGGCAATTCCTATCACTAACCATCTTCCGCTTGATCTTATAGCCGCATAGAGCTCTAAGTTGCCCATCCGTCTCAAGCAAAGCATATTCAAGTTGGCTAATTAAGCTTAGAGATGAAAGATTTACCCACTTGAATGAAGGAATTGATGGTGATAGCTTTAGGGGAGAGGTCTCCAACAACTTTGGCAAGGTGATTTCCAGCTCCATTCCCTTGAGCTCTTCCTTGACAACTTCTACCTCTTTGCAAGCCTCTTCAACTTCAACCGCTTCCTCTTGGTAGCTTTCTTCCAATTTAATCTCTTCTTTATTGCCTACCAAGGGCATGGGGGTTGTGCTTCTTCCTCTTTAATCTCCATCTCTTGATCAACCTCTGTAAAGTCTCCAACCATGATATGCCTTGGAGGTTGTACACCCTCCTCAACATCAACATCAAACACTTTGAAAGGAGGCTCTATGACTGGACTTTTCCATGGAGGTTCCGCATCTCCCAAGTCTTCAACCTCTTCCTCTTCTGTGATAATTTTGGCTTTCTCCACTCGCTCTAATACAAAATCAGACGCCTCCTTGATGTATTCCTTCACTAATTCTTCAACCACTCCTTCGCCTTCAAGGGTCTCTACTACCTCCACCTGTAGGGCCTTCTCTAGCTTCTTATGAAGTATGAATTCGCGAAGACAATCCCTTCTCTCTTGTTCCTATAGGGCCTCCTCTAGCTTCTTATGAAGTATGAGTTCGTGAAGACGATCCCTTCTCTCTTGTTCCATGTCAATAGCATAATTGGGATCATCTTTCTCTTGGATTGATGGATATAGGTGTTCTTGCACGGAGGGTGGTGGTGCATTAAAGCTAGAGGGTTGAATATTGGAGGTAGAGGTTTGGTCTCTGCGGGATATAAGATTTTGGAGTTTAGAGGTGAGACCAATGAGATTAGAGATAAATGTGTTGTTAACCAATGGAGGTTGGGGTGGATAGGAGGGTTCGTGTGTTGGGAGAAAAGGCTCATAATACGGAGGTGGTTCTTCTTGATAAGGATATGGAGATGGTAGATATTGAGGTGGTAGTTCTAAGTATGGCTCATAAGGCTCTTGGTATGGTGGGTAAGAATTAGGGTTATATGGGGGTGTTTGGTGGCAAGGGACTTGTGAGTGTGGTGGTTCAGAGTTATGTTGAGGAGGTGGTTCATAAGCATATGGTGGGGCTTGTTGGTAACTACAAGGGGGTCCACCATATTCATCATCTTGGTATGCACCATGGAATGGCTCTTGACCATAGTAATTTGGTGGAGGTTGTTGCCAAGAGGGTTGATCAAATCCTTATGGCTCCTCCCATCTTTGATTGTTCCATTCTTGATGCATGTTCTCATTGTAATCTCCTCTTCCTGCAACATAGTTGTAACCAAACTCATAGCCAAAGGGGTGAGAGTTCATAGTAGCAAGTAGAAACAAAAACTAATAAGAATTAATAAAAATAAACTCCTAAAACTAGAAACACTAATAAAGAAACGAAAAAGCAAAGTTATTCACAATAACCAATAATAAGGCACACGTTTGCAACTCCCCGGCAACGGCGCCATTTTGACAAACGGATTCCTTGCGTGGTCTAGAATTCACAAATAAGTGTGACAAAATTATTAAATATAGAAATACGTTGTGATAATCAGAAGCTCCCAGTTATCATTTCAAGGGAACTTACTTCCAAACAGGAGAAGCAGCTGCTTAGTGTGCTGAGAAGACACAAGAAAGTAATTGGGTGGAGCTTGGCGGATATAGTAGGCATCAGCCCTCAATTTTGTAAGCACAGGATGTTTTTAGAAGAGGGAGCAAGGCCTGTCCGTCAACCCCAAAGGCGGTTGAACCCCACCATATTATAAGTTGTTAAGAAGGAAGTGACCAGACTGTTGGAGGCTGATATCATCTACCCAATCTCATATAGTGAATGGGTCAGTCCAGTACAAGTGGTGCCCAAAAAATCTGGAGTCACAACACTGAAGAATGAGCATGGAAAGCTCCTAACAACTAGAGTGCAGAATTCATGGAGAGTTTGCATTGATTACAGGCGTCTCAACCAAGCTACTCGCAAGGATCATTACCCCTTGCCATTTATTGATCAGATACTTGATCGCCTGTCAGGTAAATCACATTACTTCTTTTTAGATGGTTATACAGGCTATTTTCAAATTCATATAACTCCTAAAGATCAGGAGAAGACTACTTTTACATGTCCCTTTGGAATGTATGCATACAAAATGATGCTCTTTGGCATATGTAATGCACCAGCTACTTTTCAAAGATGCATGATGAGTATCTTCTCAGATCTTATTGAGAACTGTATGAAAATTTTCATGGATGATTTTAGTGTATATGGTGATTCATTTAACCTTTGCTTGAATAGTTTAGCTAGAGTATTAGACTGGTGTGTTAGTTCAAACCTTATATTGAATTTGGAAAAATGTCACTTTATGGTAAAATAAGGTATTGTACCAGGACATGTTGTTTCTAATACTGGTATTTCTGTAGATCCAGCAAAGGTAGATGTCATTTCTAGTTTACCTTACGCCTCCTCCGCGAGGGAAGTCTGTTCGTTCCTTGGCCATGCAGGTTTCTACCGGAGATTTATCAAGGACTTTAGTAAGGTAGCCTTACCTTTATCCAGACTGTTGCAGAAGGATGTTGAGTTCGAGTTCAGTGAAGACTGCATAGAATCGTTTGATAAGCTTAAGATCACCTTGTGATGAGCGGATAATTTATACGCTTTTTGGCATTGTTTTTAGTATGTTTTTAGTAGGATCTAGTTACTTTTAGGGATGTTTTCACTAGTTTTTATGTTAAATTCACATTTCTAGACTTTACTATGAGTTTGTGTGTTTTTCTGTGATTTCAGGTATTTTCTGGCTGAAATTGAGGGACTTGAGCAAAAATCAGATTCAGAGGTTGAAGAAGGACTGCTGATGCTGTTGGATTCTAACCTCCCTGCACTCAAAGTGGATTTTCTGGAGCTACAAAACTCGAAATGGCGCGCTTCCAATTGCGTTAGAGAGTAGATATCCAGGGCTTTCCAGCAATATATAATAGTCCATACTTTGGCCAAGAATAGACGACGCAAACTGGCGTTCAACGCCAGCTCTCTGCCCAATTTTGGCGTCCAGCGCCAGAAAAGGATCCAAAACCAGAGTTGAACGCCCAAACTGGCACAAATGCTGGCGTTCAACTCCAAGAAGGACCTCTACACGTGCAACACTCAAGCTCAGGCCAAGTACACACCAAGTGGGCCCTGGAAGTGGATTTATGCATCAATTAGTTATTTCTGTAAACCCTAGTGACTAGTTTATTATAAATAGGACCTCTTACTATTGTATTAGACATCCTGGATCCTGGATTGTATTCTGATCCTGTGATCACGTTTTGGGGGCTGGCCATCTCGGCCATGCCTGGACATTTCACTTATGTATTTTTAACGGTAGAGTTTCTACACTCCATAGATTAAGGTGTGGAGCTCTGTTGTTCCTCAAAGATTAATGCAAAGTACTACTGTTTTCTATTCAATTCATCTTGTTTCGCTTCTAAGATACCCATTCGTACTTCAATCTGAATGTGATGAACGTGACAATCATCATCATTCCCTATGAACGCGTGCCTGACAACCACTTTCGTTGTACCTTCGACTGAATGAGTATCTCTTAGATCTCTTAATCAGAATCTTCGTGGCGTAAGCTAGAATGATGGCGGCATTCAAGAGAATTCGGAAGGTCTAAACCTTGTCTGTGGTATTCCGGCGTTTGATAAGCTGATGCTTGCCTTGACTCAAGCTCCGATTGTGAGAGGACCAAACTGGAGCCAGCCCTTTGAGATTATGTGTGATGCCTCCAACCATGCAGTAGGAGCAGCGTTGTCTCAATGCGAAGGTAAGGATCCTTTCGTAATTGCTTATACTTCTAAGACCTTAGACGCTGCTCAGTCTAATTACACTACCACTGAGAAAGAGCTTCTGGCTATTTTTTTGCTCTGGATAAATTTCGAGCCTATTTACTTGGTACTAAGGTGGTAGTGTACTCATATCACGCAGCTCTGAAGTATTTATTAGCTAAAAAAGAGTCTAAACTAAGGCTAATACGTTGGATATTGCTGCTGCAAGAATTTGATTTAGAAATTAAGGATAGGAGTGGTTCCCAGAATTTAGTGGCAGACCACTTGAGTTGTCTTGAGCACATTAAGACTGACTTCACTCCTATCAATGATGCTTTTCTATTTGATAGCTTGCACGCAGTATCTGAAGTAGTTCCTTGGTACGCACCTATAGCTAATTATCTAGTTAGCCATACTTTCTCTCCTAATTTTACTAAGCATCAAAGAGACAAGCTGAAAAGTGAGTCCAAATATTATATATGGGATGACCCATATTTCTGGAAGTGTGGTGCTGACCAGGTATTTAGAAGGTGTGTGTCCCAATCAAAATTCCAGTCCATTTTAGAGGCCTGCCACTCTTAGAGTGGAGGACATTTTGGCCCTCAAAGAACAGCTCGAAAAATTTTAGACTGTGGATTCTGGTGGCCTACTATTTTTAAAGATGCTACTACCTTTTGTAAATCTTGTTCCCTATGCCAAAGATTTGGGAATATATCCAAGAGGGATAAGATGCCCTAATAGGTTATGCTATTCTGTGAAATTTTTTATGTTTAGGGCATTGACTTCATGGGTCCATTTCCAAACTCTAGTGGTTACCTTTATATACTGTAGGTGTAGATTATGTTTCTAAATGGGTGGAAGCCATTCCTACCTGTACTGATGATGCTAACACCGTTGTCTCCTTCATTAGAAACCATATTATCTATCGCTTTGGATCACCACGAGCAATCGTGAGTAATCAAGGCACTCACTTTTGTAACAGGAGATTAGCAGGACTACTGAAGAAGCATGGGATAGTTCACAAAGTGGCAACAGCATACCATCCCCAGACCAATGGGCAAGCAGAAATGTCTAACAGATAAATAAAGCTCATTCTGGAGAAGATAGTAAAGCCTCATAAGAAGGACTGGAGCACCAGACTGGTTGATGCGCTCTGGGCGTATCAGACAACGTACAAGACACCCATTGGGATGAGTCCCTTCCGCTTAGTATACGGAAAGTCTTGTCACCTCCCAGTGGAGGTGGAACATAAGGCTTTCTGGCCTGTGCGGGAATGCAACATGGGATTTGAGAAAGCTGGTGCTGAAAGGAAGCTGCAACTGACAAAACTGGAGACCCTTCGACTCGAAGCATATGACAATTCCAGACTGTACAAAGAGAAGGTGAAAGTTGTGCATGACAAGCATATCAAGAGGAGAGAGTTCAGACCTGGGGATCTAATTCTCCTTTACAACTCAAGGCTGAGGCTCATGCCAGGCAAGCTGAGATCAAGGTGGGAAGGACCCTACAGAGTAGAGAAGGCAGAGCCATATGGAGTCTTCCACCTGAGTCATCCTTCCAGTTCTAATTTCATCAAGGTCAATGGACATCGCTTAAAACTTTATCATGGTGAGAAGATGAAGGAAAATAAAGAGCTAGAGGTCTTCCTCTTGGAGGACGCACCAACAGAAGCACAATGAGCTTGGAGACCGTTCAACTTAAGGACGTAAAAGCAAAGTGCTAGGTGGGAGACAACCCACCATGGTATGATTGTTCCTTTTTATATTCAGTCTTATTTTATTTTCTTTTCTTTTTATTAGCATTCATCCATAATTTCTGCATATTCATCTGCATGCTGCATTTTGCATTCTGCATATAAAAAAAAAGGGCGCACGCCGCGCAAGCGTCGATGACGCGCCCGTGTCATATGTGCGTACGAGATATAGAGAAAGTAAACAGAGAGTTACGCGGGAGCATGGCTGGAAGTGTGCTTTAGGCACAAATAAGCCCACGCGTACGCGTCGCTTGCGAATCATGCCTATCACGCGTACGCGTCCCTGACGCGCACGCGTGAAATTGTAAAATCGGAATCATCCGTGTATGGCCAGAGAGTTATGATGGTGTGGGGCTGGAATTGTGCTGGAAGCACAATTCCTATCACACGAACGCGTCTCTGACGCGCACGCATCATTTTCCCATCCAAGCCATCCACGCGTGCGCGTCATATGCAATTTTGGCACATAAGCATATCTGAACAGAGAGTTGTGCATGCGCGCGGCTGCCCTCGCGCCAATTGCACAACCTATGTCAGGGACGCGTACGCGTCGCCTGAACTTTGTGCACCCCACGCATACGCGTGAGGCACGCGTACGCGTCGCATGCGACGCACAACTAAAATGCATCAGCGCCTGATTTCAAATCTTCCACCCCTCCAATCCTAATTCAATCCTAATTATCTCTTCTTTCTTCTTTCTTTCTTCTTCCTTATTCTTCCTTACTTCCCATTACTTTCTTTTTCCCTTCTTCATCTTCTTCATCCAGGTTCTTTTCTTTTTCCCCCTTTTACTCTTTTATTATTAATTTCATTTATGTTTCCTTCTTTTTATTTTCTTTTCTTTCCATTATCTATGGTTTCATTTTCTTTCTTCTTCCATGCATTATTTTTTGTTGGTGTTAGAAATTTAACTGGGTGATTGTTCTCTTCTATATTTTGCTTGTGGAGATAGTAGGCTGAGATTTGACAATTAGTACTAATTTTTGGGTTGCTTGCATGTTGGGTTTCATACTTTCCCTAACATATTTTACATGCATACCAAGTGTTTGTGAAAAGTCCATATGGCATTGTAAATTCTTAATTATTCTATTCTTCTACTCTACTGCCTGTTTTTCACAAAACCCTTGCAACCTTTTATTAATTAATTATAATTGTCAATACAAACGTGATTGTTAGTTTGTTACATTGGATAATCAAATTAAGCTCTTAATGCTTGATCTATGCTACTCATGCCTTTGCCGGCATGCTAATAAACAACTTGCATCTAATTGTCTTAATTTATCATGCTATGTTTCCATTGATGTCCTAATTACATGGAATCGCGACCATGTGTTTACGACACTCTTCTTTACCTTGGCATTGATTATCCCTTGTATTTTCCCCCTCCCAGTTCTAGCTATTTTATTTCATGTTCTTTTCTTTTTTCCCTTTTCAGGATGGCCACCAGGAAGGGTAAAGAGAAAGCCTCTAACAAACCACTGGCGAGGAGAAGAAAAAAAAGAGCACCAGCTGCGGAACCATCCTCAACAGCAGTTAAACCGACAACAAAGCGGGTCAAGAGGATCATCAAGGTCGATGAAACCGAAAAAGCCTTCCCAGCAAGGGACACTGCGCGATTCACTAACCGCTACTGTGAGCAGATGTTTCCTATCCTGGCTGAGCGAAACTACAATAATGAGCACCTACTCATCCTCCCTACCCACATTGTTGAATTTGTAGAGCCCCGCATTGAGCGCAGACAATGGAGATTCTTACGGAGACAGCCACGGTAGGTCAACCACTCATGGGTAGTTGAATTCTACTCCAATTTTCACATGCCAGCCCTACAGTCTGTCTATGTCCGTCAAAAGTAAGTTCCTATATCAGAAGGGGCCATTCAGCAAGCCTTAGATCTCCCCTCCTGCTCCAGAAGGATTGGACGCATACCAAGAAGCCTCTGTCAAGCGCCAGACATACCAATTCGACTAGGACGACGTCCTCAGAGTTATATCACAACCTGGCAGCAGATGGATCTATGGATACCATCGATCCCAACCGAAGGGCATATTGGCTTCGACACTTACCTTGGAGGCTCGAGTGTGGGCACAGATTATGTCCCACTACGTCTTTTCGAGCACTCATGAGTCCTACTTCACTGCAGATATGGCTGTTCTCCTCTGGTGTATCCTTACAGATCAGCCTCTCAACTTACCAAGACACTTCCGGCATACCATGGGACACGTACAGATTGCGAGCAACCTACCCTTTCCCACCTTGGTTTCAGATCTAGTCTCGGCAGCTGGAGTTTCCTACAGAGCTGGGGACACCAAGACCATACTTCCGCGGGACGATCAGTATGTCCCCAATGAGAAGTACATCAGACTCCCAGCAACCACTACTAGCCGAATTGCAGACCCGGCCGGAGATATTCCTTCTCCTTCCACATCACAAGCACCATCAACATATCACCTGCTCCTTCAGATACTTTAGAGATTGGACCGGCTCGACTGGCAGGCAAAGCGAATGGAGCGCCGTAACAAGCACCAATTTACATACCTCAAGGAGCTGATTGTTGGCAACCACCCACCTGAAGAAGAACAAAACACTCCGGACTCCACCTCAACTACCAGCACCAGGAGCCATGACAACCCCGACTGTGAAAATACTGTTACCAGCCCCCCTTTGTTCCTAACTGATGGCACTGAGGACGGTGCCAAGCTTTAAGTGTGAGGAGGTCGGTCAGTACCTGACTTCCGGAGGTAATCTCTCTCTTAACACCAACATTTTAGTTTTTCTTTTGTTAGATAGAATAGATTGCATGATAATAATTGTTTGCATGTATGTTTGCTTGGTTAAAGTAATAAACTTCTTTCAAGACCCTATTTTATAATATTTCACTAATTTAAATTGAAAAATTTGTGTTAAACTTGTTTGAAGACTATAAATTGGAACATGAATTATGGCTAAGAACACACAACCTGTGAGATTTGAGCTTAATTACATGGTTACACTATTGAACCATAACATTTTATTCTTGTGTGTTTTCTTCTCTATAATTGTAATCTATAGTTTGTTCCACTCTATATGTCCAATGTTTAGTGTATTTATATGCATGTGATAAACCCATATTTTATGATGTATTTTGTGCTCAAATTGAGTGTTTCTACCAATTCTTCACCCACTTATTCATGTAAATTGCATGGTTTTACTTTCCCTTCCTTATTTTATGATATATGTGAAATACATGTTTCCTATGATTTAAAAATATTAATTTTAATTATCCTTTATTACCATTCGCTGCCGTGATTTGTGTGTTAAGTATTTTCAGGTCTCACAGGGCAGGAATGGCTTAGAGGACAGAAAGAAAACATACAAAAATGAAAGGAAAGCACAAAAACGGAGTTTTGAAGAAAAGGAAGCGACGCGAACGCGTGCCTAGCGCGAAATGGCAGCGACGCGTACGCATGGATGACACGGACGTGCGCCTTGAGCAGAACGCAAATGACGCGAACGCGTGACAGATGCCACATACAAGAATCTGCAGAAAACGCCCCCAGCAATTTCTGGACCCTTTTTCGGCCCAAATCCAAGTCAGAAACACAGAATATAAGCCAGAGAATGGAGGAATCAAACAACTTAACAACTTAGTGATAGATACAATATTCATAATTTTAGGATTAGATGTAGCTTTTAGAGAGAGAGGCTCTCTCCTCTCTCTTAGGATTAGGATTTAGGATTTCTATTATGTTAAAGCTATGATCTCTCCAATCACAGGTTCAATGTTCCATTAATTTATTTTATTTTCTACTTTTATTTATTTCATTACTTTAATTGATATTTATCTTTCCGAATTGGCTTATGAACTTTTCCATGTTAGATTTGAATATTCTATTTAATATAATTCGAGGTATTTCAGATTAATAATTATTTTATTCTATTTATGATTGCTTCCAATTCAAATTAGATTTATTTCCCTTTTTGGCTTTGGTTAAGTAATTGGTAACACTTGAGTTATCAAACTCAGCTGTCGATTGAAATTGGAGTTGCTGATTGATTCGAATCGCTCTAAAGCTGGTCTGTCCACAGGAGTTGACTAGGACTTGAGGATCAAATTAATTAGTCCACTTGACTTTCCTTTATTAAATAAGGGTTAACTAAGTGGGAGCAAAATCCAATTCTCATCACACCTGATAAGGATAACTAGGATAGGATTTCCAGTTCTCATACCTTGCCAAGAGATTTTATAATTATTAATTTATCTTTCTTGCCATTTAAATTACTTGTTCCCTATTTCAAAAACCCAAAAATATATCTTTTACACAACCAATAATAAATCATACCTCCCTGCAATTCCTTGAGAAGACGATCCGAGGTTTCAATACTTCGGTTATCAATTTTATTGGGTTTGCTTAAGTGACAAACAAGTTTTTGTATGAAAGGATTATTACTTGGTTTAGAAACTATACTTGCAACGAGAATTTATTGTGAATTCTAAACCATCAATCTTTCGTTCATCAGCATGCATATGATTGAGGCCATCATTTGTTACTAGCTCACTTATCCCAAATAGCCTACCCTTTTAATTACCTTTGTTAGCCACTTTAGCCTTTTAATCCCCATTTGTTTTATATTTTACCACATCACTAGCCTTAAGCGGAAAAATAATTAAATACCCCAATTAAATCTTCGGTTAGCTTAAGATAGAGATTGTATATCAACTAAGTGTGGGGAAACTGTGGGAACATGGGTTAATAGGGAATGTGTTATGTTTCTACTTTGATAAAATATTAGGAATTTGGGTACCTACTCATGTGAGACCAGAAAAATTAAAAATCCTTGTGCATTGATATGTTATGTTTACTTTTACATTTAAAAAAAACCCCAAAAATATTCAATTAAATAAATAAATAAATAAATAAGGGGACAAAATTACCCCAATGTTAAGTTAATAAAAGATCAATGCATATGTGATACAAATTAAAAGAAAAGCTGATGCATGAGTATGAGATGAAAAAGTGGAAATTTTGGATAGCTAGGCATAATTTTAGAAGTTATATAGAGTGTGTGTGTGTGTGTGTATAGGTGAGAGCTTAGGTTAGTCAAGGATTCAATTTATAGCTCACTTAGCCATACATATATCCTCACCTTTGCCTTAGCCCCATTACAACCTTGAAAAGACCTCATGATGATTGCATTAGTACATTAAATATTTGTTGATTGGTTAGGTGAAGAACAAAGTTTAGAAAGTATGACTAGAGAAAACTAGAGTGAATTACCCCATACACTTGAGTGATTAGAGTGCATATACACCATCAGTGAGGGTTCAATGCTTGATTCTATGTTCCCTGCTTTCATGAGCTATCTTCTTACAAGTTTACTTGTCTTTACTGTATGATTTTAATTAGTGATATCTGATTTATGTTTGTCTTGAAGAACTCATTTACTTTCAACCAAGTAGACAGAATCATTTTAGCATATAGTTGCATTCATATATATAGGCTACATTTCATGAGTCTTACTTTTTCCTGTTTATTCTTTTGATCTCCTTGAGCTTAACATGAGGACATGCTAGTGTTTAAGTGTGGAGAGTTTGATAAACCACTATTTTATGGTTTATCTTGTGCTCAATTGAGTGGTTTCATCAAGTCTTTGCACACTTATTCATACAAATTGCATGGTTTTATAATTCCTTCTTAGTTTTGTCCTATGGTTGAAAACTTGCTTCCTAAGCCTTTAATTTGTGTATTTTAATTCCCCTTTCTACCATTCGATGCCGTGATCTGTGTGTTCAATATTTTCAGGCTTTATAGGGCAGGAATGGCTTAGAGGATGGAGAGGAAGCTTGCAAAAATGGAAGGAGCACAAGAAATAAAGGAGACAATCAGCGAGGAGCGACGCGCACGCATGGCTCACGCGTGCGCGTGAATTGGAGTTCGCACAACGATGCGTGCGCGTGCCTGACGCGTGCGCGTGACAAGGAAAATCACCAAACGACACGTGTGACATGCGCGATCTGCAGAAAATGCTGGGGGCAATTTTGGGCCGAGTTTGGACCCAGTTTCTGGCCCAAAAACACATACTAGAGCCAGGGGATGAGCAGAGACTCAACACAGATTCTCATTAGCATAGTTGTTAGTTTAGTTTGGGAATCTAGAGAAAAATTACTCTTCCTCTAGGTTTTCTTTTACATTCATAGATTTCTAGTTTTATGCTTTTGCTTTGGATATTGAGAAGAGTCATTACCTCTGTTGAAGTTTCTATTCTAGTTTGTTTTCTTATTCTCTTACTCTTCCATATCCTTAATCTTTGTTCAGAGTTACAATTGGATTGTTTTTAGAATTCATTAATGCAAGAAGTATTTTTCCATTTAATCTTATTATTCGTTTAATTGCTTCTAATTGATCTTAATTACTATGTTCCCTTTTTACTTCTCTTATAAAACCACGAAGATGGTATTCATGTTGACAGAGTAGACTCCCAACTTGACTTGGGGGTTGATTAAAAGGAGACCCTTGAGTTGGAATGCTCAAGTGATTAGTTAAATTGGAAGTTGTTGGCTAATTCTCTATTTACTAACGCTAGTCCTTCCTAAGGGAGAGGACTAAGATTTGCGAATAAGAGTTAGCTCAATCACTTGACTTTTCTTTATTTAGTAAGGGTTAACTAAGTGAAAATAACAACCTTTTGATACTACACTTGAGAAAATCCAACAAGGATAGAACTTCCAATTAATCATACCCCCGGTCAAGGCTTTTTATTCTGAATATATAAATCTCTTTTAATTTATATTGCTTCAATTCACAATCCTTTATTTTCCTGTCTTCAACTCTCAAAATTTCTCGGAAAACTCTTAATTAATAAAATAGCACTCTTTTGTCAACTCGTTGGGAGACGACATGGGATTCATACTCCCAGTATTTTTATTCTAATTTTGTGACAACCTTTCTAAATTGATAAGCAGATTTTTGCTAGTTAAGAACTATACTCGCAACGTATATTTATATTGATTTCTTAATCGGTTAATTTCCGCCCACATCAAGTACCCTCTAGCAAAGTAAAGACAAGGCTTCCAACCTATTTTTTAATAGAAAAATGGTTTAATTAATAAGTAAATTTTTTTGAATGTTTTAGTTTACAAAATGTAAAATAAATACGTTAAAAATTTTGAGGCAGACGACACTTCATATGACAGTGAAGGGACAGAATCTTAAGGTGGTGGAGGAGTTAATCAAAGGAGATCTATCAACTATAAACTTTGTTGACAATAAGGGAAACACACCATTGCATATAGCATGTAGAAAAGGCAGGGCTCAGGTAAATATATAACTTCATATCAACATAGAAAGACAATCCCCATTTGGCTTAAATTTGTTTGTACAGATTGGAAAGAACCTTCTTGAGCAAAAAGAAACAAACAAAAAAGATGTTAAAGAAAACATAGCACCACACTCATTCTGTTTATTTTTATTGCCAACTTAACTCTCTGATTATATTATATTGTTTTCCTTTTGTTCTCACTATAATTAATTATCAACGGCAATTCATCCTAGTCCCTTGGATTATGAAGTCTCTTACAAAGGAAACTTAAAATCCTCACTACAATGACAAATCAATGGCAATACAGTGCATTGTAGTCTCTTCAATTATCAGCCAAACAAATTTTAAAACAATTCCTATCCTTTTTTTTAAACACTGAGATAATTAACTTTCAAAGGAGATTCGAAATTTATCAAACAGATCATGTGAAATATTTCTCATTCAAAAACAAGAGCAATTTATCAAATGGATCATGTGCAATATTTTATATTCAAAAGTAGAAGCAATTTATCAAACAGGTCATGTGCAATATTTCTCATTCAAAACTAGAAGCAATTTATCAAACAGATACGTGCATTAAAATATTTCTCATTCAACAAAGCACATCGCTAAAACCCCTAACCAGGGGCAAAAAAACCAAACCTAACAGAATGGATCGGAATCGACGATTAGGAGATTACCTGCTTGAAGACGACGAAGACGGCGCTGAGATATCAAAAGACAAAAGACGGCGCCGAGATCTCAACGATGAAAGCGACGACACCGAGACTGCAGAAGAAGACGGTGACGAGACCTCAGGAGACGGCGCCGAGACCGCAGAAGACGACGCTGACGGGACCTCAGGAAACGGCGGTGAGACGCAGAAGACGGCGGCAAAGAAGACGACAATGGCGCTTGGAGACGACAATGGTATCTGATTGGAGAAGATGAGAATGGTGTTGGTGAGTTAGGGTGAGAGTAATTCAGATAATATCTTTTTTAAAATTAGCGACCGTTTTTGTGACTAGTTAGCTTATAAAATTGGTCGCTAATTTAAAATTAGTAGTCGATTTAGTGACCACAACTTTAGCGTCCGAATTAGCAACCAACTAGGTTTTAGTCTATTTACCTATCGATCGGTTGCAAAATCGGTCGCTAAATTAAAAAATAGCGACCGATTTTGTGACCAAGAGTCCCAAGGATATTCCTTTCTTTGTTTTGGTTGCTAATTCGGTTGCTAAATTAAAAAATAGCGCCCAATTTTAGCGACCAAATTTATTCTGGTTTTATAAAACTTATCGGTTGCTAATTCAGTGATTATTAGTGACCATCTATTGGTTGCTAAAATCAGTTGCTAACTTAACAATTAGCAACCGATTTAGTGACTAGTATCTTAGTAACCGATTTAGCGACCAAACTTTTGCTCACTCTTTTTGTTATTAATTGCAAACTCGGTCGCTAAAATAAAATATAGTGACCGAATTTGTGATCAACTATCCCAAATACATTACTTTTGTTTTGGTTACTAATTCGGTCGCTAAATTAAAAGATAGCGACCGATTTTAGCGACTAATTTTATTTTGGTTGTATTTAAAATTTATCGGTCGCTGAATGTAATTTAGCAACCAACATTTTTTTTGTCCTGAAAATTCTATATCGGTCGCTATTAGCAACCAATTTTTTCAATCGCTAAAATCGGTCACTATTCTTGTCCTTTTTTGTAGTGTAAGTTTGTGCTATGTGAAAAATTTTATGTTCTATATCAATAAGTTTCTG
This sequence comes from Arachis ipaensis, assembly GCF_000816755.2. Lineage (NCBI taxonomy): Eukaryota > Viridiplantae > Streptophyta > Magnoliopsida > Fabales > Fabaceae > Arachis > Arachis ipaensis. Next base: position 104,767,720 of record NC_029790.2, on the reverse strand, counting down.
TGCTCTCCAACAAAAATTTCTGTGCTGAAGAAACATAAAAATGAAGAAACGGTGACTCATGCATGCATTTTTTATTTCGCTAAACTTATGTCTTATGTCTACTTGGTTGGAGTTAGTTAAAAAAACGCTTGTACATATAGTATCATAGTTAACTAAGATGGAGTTCATCTAAAATGAAATCAAATAATTTAATTCACTATTTATGTAAAATAATGAGTAGTGCCATGTAGGATTTTACAGTATTCTGTTAAGGTTTTATAGTGTCTATTAAGATCTTTTTTTTATCAACATCAAACTTGTTTACTTGCATTGAAAAACAACAACCAGCTACATACCCCAATCACAACCATTAACCATNCCATCAATACAAGTTTTTGTTTCATTTTCTCATTTTTTAATAAAATCTAATGATTTATAAAAATGACGCATGTAATGCACATAAAATTGTTTGTAGTATTTTAGACACAAGTCTTTTTATATGAGATTAATTTAATTTATTCACATGATTTTTAATTATTATCAAATATTATAAAATGATGGAAATTGTATTAAGCTAAATGAATGAATAATGTTAGAGATATAATTATTTATGTTGTCTTTTTTTATCAGTTTAAATTTTGGAAATAAGTGGTATCATGATATATGATAAAGGTCTAGAGTTCGATATTTGGTAAACTCTAAAAATAAAAAAAGTACCAATATAGCATAAGATAAATAAAAAGAGAAAAAAAGGTTTATGCAAAAATAAAACAAATTCAAAACAAACTCTTACTTAAGATGAATTATTAGAGATATAATTATTTATGCTATTTTTTTCGACCAACTTAAATTTTAAGATGAGTGATATCATGACAAATAGTGATAGTTTTAATATTTTTTCAAGTGGTTGAATATATGAATGTAACCCCTCAAATTATGTCCTCTTTATTACAACGAGAAGAGAAGTGTCAATTTGGACTACACGTTGTTTGGTAAATTAATAATTAGCATAATTCTATAAAAAATTACAACAGGGCAAAATAATTTAATATATATATATACATTATCTCGTAGTATTTGAAAGAGAGTTGCACCTAAAAAGTGTAATATAAAATATAAACAGCTTGATGCAAATAATTCAATTTTATATGGGAAAGGAAACAAAAACAAATGTGTATGTTAACTAAACATAAAGAGCCCTTGGTATCACCAAAACTTGAGAATTGAACCCATTTTTAGAATTTGTAAAATTTGGTGTGTGTTTGAATTACAGTTTACAAATTGAATTTTGTAAACTTAATTTGGATAAAAAATAAGTTTGTGTTAGCGTGATTTATGTTTGGCAATCTTTATATCAAAATATATTATAGTAAAATAAATGTTGTTTGGATTATACTATTCAAAATTACTTTTAGATAAAAAATTATCTATAAAAGTTGACAAAATAAATTTTAATACATAAAAACACTAATAAATATTAAATTAAAAGATAAAATACTAATAAAATACATAAAAAATATCTTATACAAAATTAGTACATAAAAATACTATTATTTTTACTGCATGTGATTGATAATTTGATCCCTAATCGAGTCTCGAACACAGTCTATTTCTGCAGAAGATCTAACAGTTAAAATTTGATCAAAACTTTTACCAACATAACTATTATCTTCTCCATCAAGAATGTTTGCATGTTCATATTGATTAAATTCAATATCAGTTTCAGAATGTCTTCTAATAAAATTATGAAAAAGAAATTACAATAAAAAATAAATAAATTTATAGAAATAAAATCAAATAAAAAAATAAAAAATTTTATACACAACATAAATACAGTACAGCAAAGGATAGAAAAAAAGAATTTATATAAATAAAAAATAATAAAATATCATAAAAATTAATAAAATATCCAAGAGATTAATATAAAATATATTTATCACATAAATAAAAAAATACAATAAAAAACATAAAAATCAAAATATGAAAAAGTGTACTAAAAGGGGGAAGAACACTCTTCCAAAACACAAACCCTTGATTAGATTCAAATCCAAATAACTTTCAATCCGGAGCTCTGATCGTCGCACCGTTTACGGCCACGCGACCAGCGCGACGAGCTCTACAAATTCCAATCATTGATTAGGTATGGAAATCATTTCTCAGTTTCAGTTTTCTCCTTCCCAATTTTGAAATTCAAGGTGAAAGTATGTTGAATTTTGTATGATTTTAGTGTTTAGGTTCGAATTAGCTTGTGGATTTTATTGGGTTTCACTCACTTGAGCTATAGGTAAGGTAAGAACCCTAACCCTCTTTTGAATTCTTGAGATTTTGAGTTTAGGAATTGATTATAGTGATATATGTGGACTAGACTGAATATTGTTGGTGAAAAATAAATTGGAGGTCAAACTTGTGAAATTGGAACTTATTTGAGGAAATTGAAGCTTGAGATCAATTTTGAAAGCTGAGGCTGATAGCTTGGGGTGCGAAAAATGTTTGAGGTGTTCCGAGTTTATCGAAAAATCGACCAAGGTATGATTTTGTTTTCTCGTATTTAATATATAATGTCTTATAAAAACTTAGGCTAGGTGACCATAGGTTAGGTGTAAATGCATGAGGATGTCAAGTGCTTAGTACCCTTGATGATAATTGATAATTTTTGAAAAATGTTGAGTATTGGCTTGGTGATTTGTGTTGGCAATGGAAATTGAATGCTAAATGATGGTTTACTAATAATAATGAATATGTATAGGTGATGGAGTGTTGATGAACTTGATTGATAGTTAGTTGACCATGAATGTGTGTGATTTGATGAGGCATGACAAATTTATTGGTTTAGTGGCATAAATGTAGTTGATGTGGTGATAGTATTGATGAATGATGATTTTTATGGTCATAAATGAGAATAATGGACATAGATGGAGAGTTTGGGGCTGAGTGGTATGTTGTGGTGCTATTTGTGTAGGTGGAATGTTGGAATTGAGTTTATTTTGGTGAAAATAGAAGTTTATGAACAATTATGAAAAATCTAATTTCTGGGCAAAATTTGGCAAGGCATAACTCAGCTTCTGGACCCCCAAATTATTTTAAACTAATTTCATATAAAAATTTGGTCCGTGAAGTTTACGCCGTTCGAAGAACGGATGAAAAATATTTTAAAACGAGCAAGTTATGCATGTCAGAAGTTCCGTATGTAAGGCTGAAATTCTGCAGACTTAGCCATTTCTGATCAAACTGCAGTATATGCATACGCATACCCCTCATTCGCGAAGGGTCATTTCTATCCAGTGTACATGCGTATGCAGACAAGGCTACGCGTACACGAAATGGGCTAAATTGCACTCACACGCGTACACGTGGCCCCAATTTCAGCAAATATGGATTTTGTGTTTTAAAGTCTAATTCCAAACCTCTAAACCTCTATTTTTATTCTCTTTTCCCTAACTCTTAATATTATGGCTAGTAATGAGAAGATGCTAGGAAGGGGTGATAACTTGGGGCTGAAGTAAGGTTGAAAAATGATGATTTAAATATGAAAAATGCAGAGAACAGAAGTATATGCAATGCCTTGGCTATACTGAATGATTATGCAATGATTATGAATAATGTAAAGAGGTAATAACGTTGAACTTGAGAATGAATGAACATGATGATGATATTGATGTGTTGGATATGGCGAAAGTGGTAGGGCGCTAATCCTTCGATCTTTTTCCCTCGCATTCCTTGTCATTGTGTTTTGTGAGATGTGGGAAAGGTGGTAGGGCGCTAATCCCTCGATTCATTCCCCCGCATTTATAGTGATTGTGTTTTATGGGATGTGAGGAAGGTGGTAGGGCACTAATCGCCCGACGTATTCCCTCACATTCTTTCTCTCTCTGTCTGCAAGGTAGTAGGGCACTAATTCCTCGACCAGTATGGCACAACCTCACTAGGGGAAGGTGGTAGGGCACTAATCCCCCGATTTATTCCCCCTAGTGTATGCCTCAAGGAGAATGTGGTAGGGCACTAATCCCATGATTTTATGCCTCCTGGAGATGCACAGTAGAGAGATGGTATCCGGATTAGCTACCGAATATGTTGGGTTCTAGCAGTTAACCGACGTGTGAGCTCACGGCCAGTAGGAAAGGCATGCATCATGTGCATTTGTATGTTTTGTTTGAGTGTGCATTGTCTTGGCTTGCTTAATTGTTTATTCATGTTAATTGCTAATTACCTACTTGTTATTTATGCTTTCTGTATGTGCTTGACTTGTCTGTGCACCGGAGTTAGAGGATTGGAGGAAAGGCAGAGGGTTTGAGGGTTATAGTACGGTTTGAGTTAAGTTAGAACCTTAGATAACCACCCGTTTATGGTTTCTGTTTTAGTCCTTTAAGTTTTATAATCTGAGTGTCGATGGTCTAAGATTGCCTCTGGCATTCCCAGGACCTTATATCTTATGTACGTGGCACCTTTACCATACTGAGAACCCCCGGTTCTCATCCCATACGATATTGGTATTTTTTAAATGCAGGTCAAGAGGCACCTCACTAGGCGTCTGGAGTTCTGCGGCGAAGTGGATACTTTGGGACTTTACTTTTGAGCTTTGTTATATCTGTATAGACTCTCCTTATATATATATATATATACTTATTTTACTTTTGTACCTCTCAGAGGCGTATGGAGAACTAGGACTTCATGTATATATTTTGGGTTGTGGGTTATGTATATATGTATGTAAATATTCTCCGGCCAGCCTTATCTTCGCAGGCTGAGTTAGGAGCTTGTTATTTTGTACTCTTGATCCTCTGTTCTTACTTTCTGTATATACATGTTTAAGAACCCTAGCTTTCTTCGTACACAAGTAATCCTTAATCTTGAATGTTGCGCTTTTAATTTTGCGATTTTTGCTTTACCCTTTTTTCAAGGCTCCTCGTATATTATATTCTTCCAATTATTATACGTATATACTTTATTTTTAGAAGTCGTAGCACCTCGCCACCTCTGTTTTACATCCTAGGTGTAAAGCTCTGTGTGGTAGGGTGTTACATTATGGTATCAAAGCAGTTCGTTCCTATAGTGCGTGAGGGACGAAATGACTATGCTTCTGGGCATACTCTGAGTGTTTATACATGCTAAATTAGGTTATCTAATTGATAAATATGGCATGAATGTCCTTGAGGATGCATTTAGGATTTGGAAGTACAAAACTTGCAATATTGAGACTGATAAACTTGATATCACTTGTTTGGTGTGAACAGGAACCAGATGTTGACTCGCGGACGTGGTCACGGGCGAGGCAGGGGTAGATTAGGCAATGCAAACTTTGAACCAATAGGGAACAACCCTGTAGACTTTAAGGCTACCCTAGGAAACATGGCTACGGCTTTACAGGCGACAGCCAAGGCATTAGGAAATCAGATGAACAATGGGAGCAATGGGAACAATGGTGATGAGGGGCCAATGACGCTTGTCTCTTTTCTAAAGGTGCATCCTCCGACCTTCAGGGGGACCACAAACCCTACTAAAGTGGATAACTGGCTTCAAGTGACGGAGCGGGCTCTGCAGGCTTAGCAGGTTCCTAAGGAACAATGGGTCGAGTTCGGGACCTATCAGTTACAACGTGAGGCCCAATACTAGTGGCAGGGAACACGACGTATTCTGTAGCCTGATGGTGTTGTAATACCTTGGGAGGTGTTCCGGACAGAGTTTTATAGGATGTACTTTTCCAGTTCAGTTAGAAATGCCAAGGAGCTTGAGTTGCTGTAATTAAAACAAGGCCAGATGACTGTTACTGAGTACACTAACAAGTTTGAAGAACTATGCCGGTTTTCTCGCATTTGCCAAGGTGCTCCAGAGGATTTTTCTTAATGGAAGTACATAAAGTATGAGGGAGGAATTCGGAGCGAGATTCTGAACTCCGTTGATGGAGATTAGAGTATTTTCTGAGCTTGTGAATAAGAGCCGGGTGGCTGAGGAGTGTGTGAGGAGGGCAGTAGTGGAGAAGGAAAACTAAGGGATTCCTTTTCAGAGGAACCAAGGAAAGAATCTTAAGCCGAGAAGTCAAAATTTTAAGAGAAATGGTTACTTCCCTCCACGTCCGCAAGGCCAAAACAATTACGGGCGGAACGACAATCATAACGGAAATGGAAGGGAAAAACAGATAAGGACACATTCCGATGAGTTGAGGTGCTTCAAGTGCGGCATATCAGGGCACAAAGCTATAGTTTGTCCATGCAAGAAGGGTCAAGATGCCGGTCGACCATGACAAGGAGGAGGTAAGTTGGAACTGATATCTGAATTTTAATTATGTTATAAAAAATGAGACATTGCATTTACCCGTAGTTAAGTTGAACTAGGATTTTAAGTGTTAAACCTAAGAACAAAAACTGCGAGAAGGGGCATGACACGGATTTAACTTTTAGCTGCCAAATGTTTAAGTGGCGAGAGAAAGTAGCGATAAAGATTGGAGCCGACGACCGAATCATTCTTGATTACTTTATGTGCGATAACACTGTTAAAGTCAACTGAACTTAGAGAGCTAGATGAAGTGAGTAGTAGAAATGAAGTTCGTTCAATTAAGCATTCACAGTGTGAGACACCGGTGATGTCAGTGGAAGAGGAAGATAACAACAGAAAGACTCATACTGAGGGATTGCGTCGATGCTTCTTCGCAATCCAACCTAGCCCTTCTTTTATGACTTACATTGGAACTTCTATTTTGGATTCCTTCTTGAATCTTCAAAAATTTATTAGACAGAAGATTTTCGATAATCAACTTATTACAGTTCAATATAACAACCAATCACAATGTCACCTTTGACAAGTCATCCATGTACCATGGTTACAACCCAAGTTAGTTGTCCAAACATTTCCATAATCGCTACTCAAACCTATTTCAATATCATAGTTGGCTATTCAGTATCACTCCCAATTCTAATCCTTAGTTCACATTTTCATCTACTTATAAAATCCAATAAGCATTTAGAGTGGATTATTCTTTTAAATTACTCAACTCCTATATGCCTTAACTACACATTGTAACTTGAAAAATACAGCCGTGTACTTGTCCTCAACTCACATACAGTCAACTTTCATCACAATCAATCACGAATTCAACCCTTACAATATCATCAAACAAACTAGAACCAATCTCATCATAAGCCTGCTCGCTATCTCCCATAATTCTCAACTCTATCAGCTCTCGTCATTTGGTCATACAAAACAGTCTGCGATTACTCGATAAGTTTTGCAACATTCGTAATGAATTGACCATCTTTCAAATTTTACTCCTTACTTGCATGAACGTTGTCTAGGCATACTTGCGTAAATTCTGAACTTGAGAAATTCGTTGTGAGTGGAGTTGCTCACCTTCGCAATCTGTATTCTCCAAGAGTCAGTTGAGGCTTACTTGACTCGATATTCCTTGTTCTCTCTATCACGAGTTCAAGTTGAATTCCTTTCCTACTATGCACCTTGATTATTCTCCTTGTGCATGTTGTCATTCGTTTTGAGACTTAGTACGGTCACCATACAAAATGTCCTTTTTCATTCCGTGTGAACACCGTTTGTGCGGTGTGAACGTCTCTCAGATTGATGTCTTTCAAAAGTTACCTCAAGCTTGATAAACATCTAGTATAGTTCCTAAGTATAAATATCAAGGTGATAACCCATGAAGAGCAAAAATTTTAAATACGGAAGATGGAATGTGTAGTAGACCACAACGAGAAGAGATTTAGAGCCTTAATTTTGCCGACCATATTGTCTGAGGTTAAATCGATGCGTTAGGACGCACCATTTATACGGATGCCTAAATATAAGGAGTTTCGAACCTTGAGAGAGAGAGAGAGAGCGACCTCTGTGCCAAAATTTATCATGCCTGAACCTAGTGAACCAGTCAGAAATACTATAACACCTTACCTGAGGACATAGGAAGAGAGCGGATGCAACATCATGATGTTGGGATGACGCCCCGGTAGGAAGAGTTTGAGCAGGGATTGAAGAATTTAATACTGTTATATAGTCATAAATCGAATGACAAGTCCACTACCTTTCACCTATCAGAGAAAAACTAATCATCGAACAAAATGATGAGATTATACATTTGAAAAATTATAAGGTGGTGCGGTACGTTAGTCACTCTGGTATCTATCTAACCCCAGAAGATTTAGCACCCTAGGTCCCAAGTGATAACTGAAATAATGGGAAAAAGATTAGTAAATTCGAACTAAGATTATAACTGTGCGATGCTAACCAAAGAATTATGTAGAAGAGAGAAGTGAAGACCTAGACGGTTGTAAAAGGGAAGTTGCATTTTCTTGGAAGTTATCTCAACAAGATTAGGAACGGTGAGCATTTAAGACCAAGTGACTAAGACCGAAATGTATTGAATCCAAAATGACACCACTACCCACACCTCTTTTTAGGTAATTAAATATGAATTTGGAGGGCAAAATTCTTAATTAGGTGGGTAGGATGTAAACTCCGTAAATTTAGCGAAAAATTAATCAATAAATTAATTTTTAATAAAAAAATTAGAAATATTAATTTTATAGTTTTATGTGGAAAAACATTCCCAAAGAAACATAAACCCTTGATTAAATTCAAATCCAAATAACTTTCGATTCGGAGCTCTGATCGTCGCACCGTTTGCGGCCACGCGATCAGCGCGACGAGCTCTAAAAATTCCAATCATTGATTAGGTATGGAAACCATTTCTCAATTTCAGTTTTCTCCTTCCCAATTTCGAAATTCAATGTGAAAGTATGTTAAATTTTGTATAATTTTGATGTTTAGGCTCAAATTAGCTTGTGAGTTTTGTTGGGTTTGACTCACTTGAGCTATGGACAAGGTAAGAATCCTAACCCTCTTGTGAATTCTTGAGATTTTGAGTTTAGAGATTAATTATAGTGATATGTGGATTAGATTGAATATTGTTGGTGAAAAATTAATTAGAGGTCAAACTTGTGAAATTGGAACTTATTTAAGGAAATTGAAGCTTGAGATCAATTTTGAAAGCTGAGGCTGATAGCTTGGGGTGCGGAAAATGCTTGAGGTGTTCCAATTTTATCGGGAAATCGGCCAAAGTATGGTTTTGGTTTCTCGTATTTAATATATAATGTCTTGTGAAAACTTAGGTTAGATGACCATAGGTTAGGTGGAATGCATGAGGATGTCAAGTACTTAGTACCCTTGATGATAATTGATAATTTTTGAAAAATATTGAGTATTGGCTTGGTGATTTGTGTTGACAATGGAAATTGAATGCTAAATGATGGTTTACTAATAATAATGAATATGTATAGGTGATGGAGTGTTGATGAACTTGATTGATAGTTAGTTGACCATGAATGTGTGTGATTTGATGAGGCATAACAAATTTATTGGTTTTATGGCGTAAATGTAGTTGATGTGATGATAGTATTGATGAATGATGATTTTTATGGTGATAAATGAGAATAATGGACATAGATAAATGAATATAAATGATTGCATTAGTGTGATTTGATTATGATAGAATATGGAGAGTTTGGGGCTGAAAACGGTATGTTGTGGTGCTATTTGTGTAAGTGGAATGTTGGAATTGAGTTTGTTTTGGTGAAAATAGAGGTTTATAAATAATTGTGAAAAATCTTATTTTTAGCCAAACTTTGGTGAGCCATAACTCGGATTCCAGACCCCCCAATTGTTTTAAACTTATTTCATATAAAAATTGGGTCCGTGAAGTTTACGCCGTTCGAAGAACGGATGAAAAATGTTTTAAAACGACGAAGTTATGCGCGCCAGAAGTTCGGTATGTACAGAAATTCTGCAGACTTAGCCATTTCTGATCAAACTGCAGTGTATGCGTACGCATACCCCTCATTCGCAAAGCGTCGTTTATGTCCAGCGTACATGCATACACGAACAAGGCTATGCGTACACAAAATGGGCTAAATTGCACTCCCACGCGTACGCATGGCCCCAATTTTAGCAAATATGGATTTTGTGTTTTATAGTCTAATTCCAAACCTGTAAACCTCTATTTTCATTCTCTTAGCCCTAAATCTTAATATTATGCCTAGTAATGACTAATGAGAAGAAGCTAGGAAGGGGTGGTAACTTGGAGATAAAGTAAGGTTGAAAAATGATGATTTAAATATGAAAACTGCAGAGAACGGAAGTATATATAATGCCTTGGCTATACTGAATGATTATACAATGATTATGAATAATGTAAAGAGGTAATAACGTCGAACTTGAGAATGAATGAACATGATGATGATATTGATGTGTTGGATGCGGAGAAGGCGGTAGGGCGCTAATCCCTCTATCTTTTTCTCCCGTACCCCTTGTGATTGTGTTTTGTGAGATGTGGGGAAGGCGGTAGGGTGCTAATCCCTCGATTCATTCTCCCGCATTTATAGTGATTGTGTTTTATGGGATGTGAGGGAGGTGGTAGGGCACTAATCCCTCGACGTATTCCCTCACATTCTTTCTCTCTCTGTCTACAAGGTGGTAGGACACTAATCGCTCGACCAGTATGGCATGGCCTCACTAGGAGAAGGTAGTAGGGCACTAATCCCCCAATTTTTTCCCCTGGTGTATGCCTCCAGGAGAAGGTGGTAGGGCACTAACCCCCTAATTTTATGCCTCTTAGAGATGCGCAGTCGAGAGACGGTATCCGGGTTAGCTACCGGGTGTGTCGGGTTCTAGCAGTTAACCGACGCGTGAGCTCACGGCCAGTAGAAAAGGCATGCATCATGTGCATTTGTATGCTTTGTTTGAGTGTGCATTGTCTTGGCTTGCTTAATTTTTTATTCATGTTAATTGCTAATTGCCTACTTGTTATCTATGCTTTCTGTATGTACTTGATTTGTCTATTTTGCTTGTCTGTGCACCGGAGTTGGAAGATTGGAGGAAAGGCGGAGGGTTTGAGGGTTATAGTACGGTTTGAGTTAAGTTAGAACCTTAGATAACCACCCGTTTATGGTTTCTGTTTTAGTCCTTTAAGTTTTATAATCTGAGTGTCGGTATTCTAGGATTACCTCTGGCATTTCCAGGACATTATATCTTATGTACGTCGCACCTTTACCATGCTAAGGACTCCCGGTTCTCATCCCATATGATATTATTTTTTTTTCAAATGCAGGTCGAGAGGCACCTCGCTAGACGTCTGGAGTTCTGCGGCGAAGTGGATATTTTGGGACTTTACTTTTGAGCTTTTGTTATATCTGTATAGACTCTCCTTATATATATATATATATACTTATTTTACTTTTGTACCTCTCAGAGGCGTATGGAGAACTAGGACTTCATGTATATATTTTGGGTTGTGGGTTATGTATATATGTATGTAAATATTCTCCGGCCAGCCTTATCTTCGCAGGCTGAGTTAGGAGCTTATTATTTTGTACTCTTGACCTATATATATACTTATTTTACTTTTATACCTCTTAGAGGCGTATGGAGAACTAGGACTTTATGTATACATTTTGGATTGTGGGTTATGTATATATGTATGTAAATATTCTCCGGCCAGCCTTATCTTCGCAGGCTGAGTTAGGAGCTTATTATTTTGTACTCTTGACCTATATATATACTTATTTTACTTTTATACCTCTTAGAGGCGTATGGAGAACTAGGACTTTATGTATACATTTTGGATTGTGGGTTATGTATATATGTGTGTAAATATTCTCCGGCCAGCCTTATCTTCGCAGGCTGAGTTAGGAGCTTATTATTTTGTACTCTTGACCCTCTGTTCTTACTTTCTGTATATATATATATGTTTATGAACCCTAGCTTTTTTCATACAAAAGTAATCCTTAATCTTGAATGTTGCGCTTTTAATTTTGCAATTTTTGCTTTACCCTTTTTTCAAGGCTCCTCGTATATTATATTCTTCCAATTATTATACGTATATACTTTATTTTTAGAAGTCGTAACGCCTCACCACCTCTGTTTTACATCCTCGGTGTAAAGCTCTGTGTGGTAGGGTGTTATAAAATCACTTCTGGGTTCAGAGAGAAGCCGTTTGAGTGTCTTGAACGTCTAATTTTTATGTTTGACAATTTTTTGGAACTCTGAATCCAGAAGTGCTTTTACCTCTGAACATACATTCACGTGAAGCTAAAAATTCTAGCTTTTACGTTCACGTTGGGGAAGGCTGATTAAATTAGGTGAAAAATTTATTCTTTTTCTACCAACCCTACCCTTCATTTTCTTCTATAAAAAGGATGCAAGTAATCATATAACTTTCACATTAGTTCTTTGTGTATGTTCTTCGTTCCAATTTTTTTTTTATCAAAATCTTTCAGATTTGTTTCAATCACTGCCAAGATAAATATTTTAATTTTTTTATTATTTTTTGTACTCTCTTTCATATTTTGATTTTTATGTTTTTTATTATATTTTTTTATTTATATGAAAAATATTTTTATATTATTTTTTTGTGTTCTGTTATTATTTTTTTAGTGTTCTTTAGTAAGTAAATATTAATTTTATTATAAAATAAATTAATAAGATTTATTCAAATATCTAAAGTAAAATGATAGGATAATATAAAAAATTATTTAAATTGATGTCTCTTCTAGTAATTTTTTATCTAAATGTGATTTTGAATAATATAATTCAAATAACATCTATTTTACTATAATTCATTTTGATATAAAAATTGCCAAATATAGATCACGTTAACATAAATTTACTTTTCATCAAAATCAAGTTTGCAAAATCAATTTTATGTAAACTTCTGTTTACAAACTGTAATCCAATTACACACAAAAAAGTTGCCAAATATAAAAATAAAACGTTCAAAAAACTCAAACACGCTTTTCTCTTTTCTAATACAAATCCAAACACACCCTTAATTGTCATGATCCTCTAAAATTCTCTCCTTAGTCATTATCCTTGTGTATTACTATTACCTATGACTAATTGCATTTACACTATTGGTTAAATATATTTTTTTTATTAGAATAAATAAAATTAATAGCTAAGAGTGGAAAAAGGCCAACAGCGTATCAAGTGACTGGCCTATAGTCTGGTTGGTTTAACATTAAATAACTTTAAACTCAAGCTATTTTAAAAGTTTAATTTCTTTATTCGGCTAGGTCTGGTCTGACAAACAATATTTAGACTCAATCATTTTGGAAGTTTACATAGCTTGATGTTTTAGATTAAAAAGTATAATGTAAAACATCACTATGGCTAACGAGATTGAACATTGAATATTTCACAAACGTTGGAAATGAAATTCTTATCCGAAGAAAAAGCGCAATGGATAAAAAAGAAAGAAAAATGATAGACCAATGTGATTCTATCAAAATCAGGTATGTACTCTAATCCTCCTCATCTGTTCACATTTCTCCCATTTTTCAGAAGCTGCATAGGTATTGAACAGAAGTACATTGAGAGAATCAGAACTTGAAACAGTGCTTGCACCAATTAACTTCATTACTTGTTCTGCAATTTGCACGTCTGAATGAATCTGGCATGCACCAACCAGTGCCCCAAAAACAGCTTCATTCGATTTCATTGGCATTCTCTTTACCTTCTTTAACCTCCCTGCTCTTCCCAATAGATCAACCATGCATCCATAATATCTGATTCCTATTTCAATTCCATATCTTTCCATTTTAGTTGTTATTTCCAAAGCCTCATTTATCAAACCACCATGAGCACAAGCAGAGAGCACAATGAGACAGGTTATTGAATCAGGCTTTATATTTGATTCCTTCAATCTGCCAAAATCCTTCACCCTTCATTTCCTCAAAACACTGCAGTGCTTTTTCACCAAATCCATTCTGGACATGCCTAGCAATCATTGGATTCCAAATCTCCACCTTGCGTTTTGGAACGCCTAGAAAATCACCTTAGCCTCCTCGACATTGCCCTTCTTGCAATAACCACAAATCATAGATGACCACACAAAGCAGTTCCTCATTGGCATCTGTTCAAAGATCTCCCTGGCAGCTTCCATATCCCCATTCCTAGCATACCCATCAAATCACAATCCATGTCACGTGTTTTTCACCTCGTCCGGAATCTTATTGAACAACCTCCTAGCGTAGAAAGAGAAGAGAAGAGAAGAGAGGGATACTGTAGAGAGGGATTCTTAAATTTGGGGAATAAGGTTTTTAATTTTGATTTAAATACCAAATTGCACGAAAAAAGATTACTAATCCACACCAACTGACTGTTAGAGTTCAGATCAGCTTTCCGATGGCATCAGCTTTCCGATGGTGCCAGATGGACGGAATGTGCCTGAAGAACGACTCTGCGTCCCATAGTACAACTTCAGGGACAAAAATAGATAATTATTAACTTTATGGATTACTTTGAGTCTAAAATGTAACTTCAGGGACCACTTTAAAATTTAACTCAAAATACTATTATTTCACAGCTTATGATACAAAATATGATTTAATTGTTGACATTTTGCTATAAAGAGGAGATAGGTATTTTTATTTTTGGGTATTTCGCTACCTTGCTTATGAAATAATGGAACATAGAGATAATGCCCACATTTGAAAACCTTTTGATTTCTTTACAAATTGATACATGTCAAATTTTTTTTTTTTTGTTTAAAAAAGAAATCTTGTATGAATCCAGCAAAACATGGGAAAATAATAAAATTTTTATTTAAATAAAAAATAAAAAGGCCAACTTTCTCAACTTATACTTAATTTATCATCAAACAAAATACAAAAACGCTAATTTTCATGCCTATCATTTATATTTTATTTTCAATGTCATATCTTGTCTTGTTCTGACGACCAAACACATCCTTGTTGACCCACACAAGTGAATCAAAACTCAAGGATAAATATGCCCCAAAAAATTGGCCCCGACGGGGAGGAGAGTCAGAGATAGAGAGAGACTTAATCAAATGATGAATAAACTACGAATGTGATACAAATATATATAACTGAATTTGGATGTCATAGAGCTCACCCAAAAAAATAACAATAATGAGATGCCATGTTTCTAGTTTGTATGGGGTAAAAGGGGTCCAAAATTATGAAGTCATCAGCCCTCATCATCTATTGGGAAAGAAAAATTATAACAAGTTTATATATACAATAAAAGAAATGTTTGTGGCTTCCTAATTAGATTATTAGATTATTCTTCAAGGGTTTGTGGACCCCTTGAAGGATCGCCCCCCTAATTGCTCATTTATTAATTCTTTCATTTACCTAATTATTTATGTATTTGTGAAGTTCCATAGCTAGCAAAATCCCCTGCAGCAGAAACAAAAGTCTAATTACTCAAGGTTACACTCAATGTTATTCAATCCTTACTCTTAATATTAAGGTAAATGATATCAACCACCCTTGAGAATTGAGATTAAGTGATATTACACACAGCACTTCACTATTGGCAAAAGTATAAACTAGTCTCCTTAAGATTTAGATTATATGGCTCTCAATACACAGACACCCTTGATAGCTACGATATTAAGAAGTGTCATACGTAATATCACTTAACCTCATGGGAGATCAATGTCATTTATCCCTAATGTTATGAAACGAAAGTGTAATTGAAAGGCAAATTAAATTTACACCATAATTAGCAGAACTCATTGGGGTTATCTTTGCTTCGAATGAGAGGGACACCGTCTTCCCTCCAAACTATACGCTCTTCGCACAAAGCTTTGACCACCTCCACATATAACCGGTGTTCCTAAGTTCAAAAATGAAAACATAAGACAACAACGAATCGCTAGGCTTTTGATTACATCAATGTAAAGGTTCATGCATGCTTCTTGTGGCAAATAAATTTGCTGAACTTTCATTTAGGATTGAACTTGTTTAAAGACATATAAAATGCTATTACCTCCTTGAGAACCCTGGAAGCCAACTCCTCTGCAGTGTCATTAGCCAGTACAGGGACAGCACGTTGAGCAAGGATACGCCCCGTGTCATAATGTTCGTCAACGAAATGAATTGTAGGACCTGAATATCTAACCAACCCAGAAAAAATGAAGCAGAGACACCTGTCTCCCATACGAAGTGTGACAATTCAAGTGAAACAGCATGAGAAGTTTGGCGAGAAGTGTACCTTACACCCGAAGCAATAACTGCTTTGTGCACCTTCAGACCATAGTATCCTTTGCCTCCAAAAGCTGGAAGAAGTGATGGATGAATGTTTAATATGGACTTTTCATAAGCCCGAATCAATTCAACAGGTATAAGTTTGAGGAATCCAGCTAAAAGAATAAAATCAACTTGGAAACTCCTGATGAAGAGAAAAAGTACTACGTTAAGACTCAATAGTATAACCACATCTACGTGGAATATCAAAATTATTGCTTATGCAAAGTTGCAGCTTTTTTGGCATCTCTTCTATACTAATAATGCAGATGCCTTTCAATCTAAAAGTAACACATCCGCCTTATGACACGACTTACAGTACCAGAAACGAACCGGAAAAAAAAAAAAGAGGAAAAAGAATTTACACTCTATTGTTTAATAGATTCATATCGGTAAATAATTTCACGGAGTATACTATGCCCTTTGTTACTTAGGTTACTTAGGCACTTCCGATGTACTGATTAGGAAGAGAGTGTTCCAAATCCTGTGACAGACTGCCTTGTGTTTCATGAAAACCAACCAGTCTACTAGATTTTTACTTGTAGATACAAGGTTACAAGCCAATACAACAGATACACAACAATCATAAAAGATAACAAAATAACAAGTTTATAATTTATAGCATATGTTCTTGGACACATCATGTAGAAATTTCCCATAAATCACAACTCGAGTTTCTTCATATGATAAGTGATATCCACAAAAGATGCAAATGATGCTTGAGATCTACACATGCAAATATGAGGATGAAAAATTAGCTAAAATGATGTTCTTATCTATGTTGATAAAGCTATTATTTTTGCACTGAACAATTTCAGATTGAGAAGGTGGAAAGCATTCAAAGCAATAATCATATTTTCTGCAAGTGCATATTCACTTGGAAGATTTGGTGGCTCCGTCCAAGAGGTCCAAAGGAGCTATTTGAGTTAAATTTTGTTGTTTCTGAGAAATTCTGGTATACTTACCTCTATTTTTATAGAAAAAGACATTTTTATACAACATGGTTGATCTTGCACGTAAGGAATGTGAAAGTATTTCATAAAATTGTAATAAAGAGACAGATTAACACATTGAAGAGTAAACCAAAGAAGCCATTGCAGCAAATTTAACAAAGAAGCACTGCACTGCACCGCACCGCACCTTAGTGTGTCAACAAGCTCACTTGGAGATAGCCCATCGGATCCATCCTTTACTTTAGGGAACAAAACAACTGAGATACCATTATTTCTTGCATACTCAGCACCTCCACAATCTGGAATAAAACAAATGAACAAAAGAAACTTTCAGTACACCAAGACACAAAAGGTTAACATACTTCCAACTTGAAGATAAAGTGCACTTTGGAAGAGCAAATGTTCTAATCAACAAAAAAAAAAGAAAAAAATTGCTTCCTTTTTGTTTTAAATGAAGGAAAAAGATGACAATGATTTCGTCCCTTATCAAATTTCTTCAACATTTCACCCTGGAAATGATGGCACAAATACAATAACACATCATGCAAGACAGGTTCAGTTCAGCTTATTTATCTTTGGTAGTTGTCCTCTAAACTAAGCTCAGTATGTACATCAGTACATGAATAGATTCACATAGTTTCTAATGATTGGTGAACGTATTCTAAGATTGCAGCATCTAATAGAAATATTGAGTTCAGCTCATTCATCCGTAATATATAAAATAAATTAATAAAGTACTAAACTCTCTAATTCTTTTAAAAGTTCATATAAATATATGAAAAAGAATTTTATTTAGTTAACAAAAAGTAATTTATTTTTACCAAAATAAGCTGAAACATTCGAACCCTTAATCCAAGTAATCTCATTTAAAAAAACTATCATTGAAGAATAACAGAAATATAAAAAAATTAAAATAAAAGAAGCAATGAAAAAGTTCAAGGATTCGAAGCATACCATGTTTATTTGTGACCAAAACAAGAACATCACCATGGAGTGAACCCTTCAACGAAGCCTCATGTATGGACTTGAAATTGGACCCTCCACCGGACACGAACACTGCCAGCTTCTTCCTCCTCACCGGCATAGTGGCCCCAACTTTCACCTCCTTCACTTCTTCTTCTTCTATCGTCCTCCTTACACAAAAGACCCTCTTCTTCTTTCCCTCAGTGTAACTGCACCCCAATCTCTGAATCCCAAGGTTCTTGGGCCCAACACAAGGTAAAGTATGAAGCTTTTTATGAGAGGGTAGCAGGAGTGACGAGGGTTTGGGGCAAAACCTAGAGAGGATTTGTTGAGCTTCCATGGTAATTATATCTTCCTAAAAGGAAAGGAAAAAAATAGGATAATGCTACAATTCTGTGTGTGTGTGTGAGGAGGAGCTTTTGTTGGAGTCAGGTAGGAAGGCCAAAACGGTGGTGTTTGGCGTTTGAGGAGATGATTAGATGACACACAACACACAAGACTGCATTACATGTATGGCAATTTTTTTTTAATGGGTTTTCTCCTAAAACACCTATCTTATTCCATCAGCACAAAACCCTAAACCCTTTTTCAGGCTTTCCACCAAAAGCCTCCGAAGCCTAATCACAGAGGGAAGAAAAACGTATAAAAAAATAAAAAGTAAATAAAAGAACCACACGCACAGCACCTATTATCTAATAAAACTATCAAATATCAATGAAAAATTCTTCCAGTTCCAATCTCTTGATTCACAGAACCTATTAGCATCAATATTACATACAAAATTACAAATGCAATTGATCTAGACCTATTACAAATTAAATCAACCAGTTGTACATACAAATACAATTAGCATCAATACATTAAAACAGCAAAAAAAAAAGTATAAAAAAATTAATAAGAATAACTAAATAAATAATCTCACCTACAGCAGAAGCAGAAAGCCAGAAACAGAGTCAGGGACGATTTTCCAACTTCGGGTCGTTGCAGTGTTACACCGTTGCAGAGCAAGCCACCGGCGAGAGAGAGCAGAGCTTCGGCACGAGCTGAGCTTCGAAGAGTTGCCAACACGATGACGACGGGGGAGCAGAGGCAGACGAGGCACGAGGCGGAGGCAGAGACAGGCGAGGCACGGCGAAGACAAGGCGGCCGGGACGACAGACGGAGGAGGCAGAGACGAGCGGAGGAAGCAGAGGCGAGCAAACACTGACGGCGCGGGGAGAAACATAGGAGCCGGCGAGGAGAGAGACGAGTGACGACCTCCGTTGTTGGCTGCCGTTGTGTTCGGCAGTGACCGTGCGGCGAGTGAGGTAGAGAAGTGAGAGTGAGTGTCTAAGTGAAGCTGGGATTCTTGGGAGAGCGTGACTTGAGGCAGTGTTTTGGATAGTCTCTTTGGTAGCGTATGATGGAGAGACGCAGACAAAAAGACTGAGAATGAGAGATAGAGACTAAGAGACACAGAGATTGAAATAAATTTTAGTATTTTGTTTGGTGTAAAATGGGAGATAGAAATTGAAACAAGAATAAAATTCTAATTTAATTTGTAAAAAGAGTAAAATTAGAATTAATTAATTAAAATGAGGGTATTTTAGGTATAAAATGTCATTAAAATTTCAGTATCTATCTTTAAAAATTTTAGTCCACTGTGTTCCTATTTTTTGGAAGTACTGAAATACTGAAATTTTAGAGACAGAAACAGAAATTTTAGTACCAGTCTCTGAACCAACAAACATAATACTGAGTCTCAGTCTCTCAGTCTGTGTCTCAGTACCTCAAAACAAACGCTACCTTTGAGACACAAATACACGGGAAGACACAGACACAAAATCTATAAAGCACGGACACTTCGCTGAGTTGTTATGTCCGCGTATCGAATACATTTCGAATACAACACTCACCGACACTCGTTCGACACGCGTGTCTGCTGTGTTCAACTGTGTCTTAATAAAAAATAAAACATTTTTCTCCGGACATGCTTTGGCACATCTAAATACCATGACGTATAAGCGTGTCCAATCTTATTCTTAACATATATTCTTAAAATAAATTTAGATATAGTATATATTATTATTTATTAAAACAAAAAATATTTTAAATACTTGATATAATTAAAATAAGACATTAAAAATAATTAAAAATTTTAATTTATATTTTAATATCAATAAAATATCATTACAATTTATCTAAAAAATACTTTATATTTTATATGTATGTGTGTCCCCGTGTCATGTAAAATTTTAAAATCCGCGTGTCGGCGTGTCCCGTGTCGTGTCGTGTCCCGTGTCCGTGTCAGTGTCCATGCATCATAGCATAAAATACACAATTTTTTTTGCTATGTTTGGTAATGATGTACAAGACACATTGATCTTAACTAAATATCATATTTACCTTTATCACTGTAACATCACTACCAACATTGCTTTCTACCATCACTGCAAATAATTTTTCAGCCTCAATCTAAATAACTATGAAATATCATTAAAATATTTAATCCAATAATCAAATCAATAATTTTTTTATATATAAAAAATTAAAACAGATATCCAAGAAAAGAAACTTGAACAAAATATATCCAATGAAAAAGAATAATGAAAAAAATACAAAAAACAAGTACAATTTAAAAAACAGATATGGAGGCGGTGAAGACAGATCTATATACAGGAAGAGGCAACGGAGGCGTCAGCACCGACACGAACCAACAAAGGCAATGGAGGTAGGTGAAGGTAGATCTAGAGGCAAGGCAAGGCAATAGAGGCATCGACACAAGCGACGAAGAAGAGAGGCGAACCAAGGCAGATCTGGAGGCGGTACGACGATGGGGATGACGGAAGGCGACAGGGAGGCAGCACAACGATGGTGATGGCAACAACGCTGAGAGGGAGATGAGGGTGGCAGCAGAAGAAGAGAGGAAGAGAGGCGGACAAAGGAAGGAAGCGATGGCGACGCCGGTAGTGATCGCGGTGACAATGGTGGAAGGAGAAGGCAGGGGTAGAATAGAGGTTGGAAGGTGGAATGAATTGGAGAAGAAGAGGGAGAGTTATGAAGATAGGGTAAAGGATAAAATTGGAATTTAAAAAATAACTAGGGATAAAATTGAAAAAATTTGTGTCTCATGGGTTATGTCTCAATGTCACAGCTTGAAGGAGATACACAAAATACATGTATTTCATATACATCTGTGTGTAACTGTGTCCATCAAAATTTTGTGTCTCAACAAACAAACAGTGTACACATTCCACCGTATCCATGTCTCTAGTGGACATGGACATGAACCAAACGCTGCCTGAGGTTGAGGTTGGGATTGTCATTGAGCACAACCTCGTGAAAATTAGTTCCTTAATGATTTTAATTTTGGATTAATTAGTTATTGAAAAAAAATAGTTAGATCTTTTAGAGAAAATATTCGATTTGGTTTCAGAAGTTATAATCGAATCTTAATTTAGTATTTAAAGTTTTAATTGTTTTTATTTAGTCTCTAAATTTTTTAAATTTTTATCACAGAGTCATTATTGGAGAGATGACGTGTACAATAGAATACTACGCTGGACTCCACTAAAACAACGTCGTTTTAGTTTGGCGCTTAAAGAGCCCAAAACAATGCCGTATCATGTTTTGAGATGGCAAACGTTTTAATTAAACAAGCACTACACCATATTTTCCTCATAATAGGACTATTCTTCTTTCTCTTCTCTTCAATGGCGTTGTTGCGAGTCTGACTTATCAGATTCGTTGAAGTCACGGTTCTCTTCTCTTCAACCACTTCACATTGCATCGGCCGTCTTCTCTTCACCTACGTTGACTAAGTTTGAGGTAAGAAAAATAGTGAAAAAAATTTTTCTATACCCATGATAATACTTTGTTTTTTTGCTTCACTTTTGGTTCCTCCTCTTTTTCTTTTGTATACATTCTAACTAAATGCATGTTGTTTTGTATGTTAGTATATGTTAATTTTGTGCTTATTCTCTGTTAAGGTTTATGTTTTCAGTGACTACCATTTAATTTTTTAGCTTATTAGTTAGATCTTCAATCATTTCTGTTTCTATACCATTATTTGATTTAAAGTATTTTAGGGGAGTTTTTTTGGGTTAGGGTTTTAATATTAGTGTGTTTATCTGAGAATCAGTGGATTAAGAAATAAAAGGATAGAATCATATTGTCATATGCAATATGTTACATTTGATTCTTCCTCTTGTTTATTTAAAAGAGAGGTGCAATTTTATCAAAGTCTTAATCTCTATATGTAGCCAAGTTAATTAAATCAATTGTTTCTTGTATTTTGTAACATGGAGTAATTGATCCAGAAGATTTAATTATTAATCATATATAGAGTAATTGATCTGATTTTTTAAATGAACTATTTTTGGTCTGTTGTTGTCTCATAATAACAATGCAATTTATGTTTTACCAAATCTAACCTTGTCAAGATATGATAAAGAGTAGTCAAATTATATTCTTTTGTCGTATTGCATTTCTCTTTCTTTAAATCAATTGAATTATGAATAAACATTGAGGTGAATTTTGTTGGTTTTTTATATTTACTATTGAAATTGTAGTGGTGGAATGAATTGAGAATTCTACTTAGTTGCACTGAC
>NC_029790.2:104729989-104745071 GCF_000816755.2 Arachis ipaensis | reverse complement strand
TTAGTTATTGTTGTTGTTGATCATTTTTTAAATTTTCTGTGTGCAGATGGGAGATCAATTCATTAAAATTATATATTACCACGGCAGATCATTTAACAGAAATGAAGATGGAAGCTTGACATATTACAAAGAGCAAATTTTAGAGTTACTTGGGTTAGATACAGACACATTGGATGTTTTTTCAGTCAGGAACTACTACAAACACCTTGGCTATGATAAGGTCGAGCAATGTAGGTGGTTGGTTCCCAACATGCTCCTGACAACTGGTTTGAAGATCCTGACTAATGACAATGAGATGCTAAAAATGTGCTTCTATGCTAAGAGAAACAACGGAGTTGCTCATGTGTATTATGAGTTTGGAGTCTCTGAACTGGATTATGTTGAAGAACAACAACCATTTAAGTCAGCTAAGGAAAAAGAATTGATGTATTCAGATGAATCGACCCATCCACCGAAATACCTACCCTTGCCCCAAATCTAACTCCCACACAAATATCCACCTTTACTCCAAAACCAACTCCCATCCCAATACCCACCCATGCCCCCAATACCAACACTCACCTCTTATCCAAAATTAATTCCTATCCTAATATCCACCTCTACCCGAATCAAAACTCCAAACACAGTAACTGAAGTTAGGCCCAAATCCAAGCCTAATTGCAACCCAAAGTTATAACCCAAGAAATCAACTGAACCCAAAAAATTAACCCAACCCAACCCAATAAATCAACCCAATTCAACAAATCAAACCAGCCTAAGAAATTAACTGAATTCAAAGATAGTAGAGCAAAAATGAATTTGAACAAGGGTGAAGGATATGTTAGAAGGCATGTGATAAGGCAAGTAAGCAAAGGGTCTCCAACAATATTATCATCTAAAGGGAAGGCAATTCATATAGAGATAGATTCCTCATCGAACAGCCATGATAGCTATAATAGCGCGGAAGACAGCCTTTATAAGCATGGGGTGAGGAAAGCTCAAATGAAGACAAAGATTCATTGAAGATTTCAGCTGCTAAAATAAAGAAATTCAAATCAAAACATGTTTCACAGGGCCATATAAGTAAAAAGAAGAGAAAGATTTTGTTAGAGTATGATAGTTTAGTGGTGGGAGAGTCTGATTCCGGTGAGAATGATAATTACTTTTTGGTGGATCTGATGCAATACATGATGTGGTCGTAGCGTATGATGCTCATGATGGCTATCATGATTATTCGAATGGAAGAGATTCACGGTATTTGGAGGAAATGAAGAAACCTCCAGCCTCTGAAGACGAGCTATCTGAGGTGGAATCTGATGATGTATTTCCTGTGTTTAACAAAGGTGCTAGATTTAGGGAGCTATGGCTTGAAGTTGGTATGAAATTTAACACAAAGCAGGAATTTGAAGAGCCTATCTGGGAGTATTGTATCCAGGAAGGTAGGAGAATTTAGTATAAGAAGAATGATACTGTTAGGTATAGAGCCCTGTGCAAGACCAAAGATTGTGACTGGGTGGTTTATGACTCAAATGATAGTGAGTGAATTTGCTGGCAGATAAAAACCTTTAATAATGATCATACCTGTGCAAGAGAATGTAAAAACAGGCTGGCAAACAGAAGATGGTTAGTATGTAAGCTGGTGAAGAAGTTAAGGAAGTTTCTTAATCTAAAGCATTCTTAAACTCTTGCCTACTTTAAGAACAAATGTGACTTAGATCTTAATAAATCTTCTCTTACGAGGGCTTTAGGAGATGCAAGGCACATAGTATATGGAGATGCAACTGTTCAACATAATATGGTTAGAGACTACGGTATGACCCTTCTTAAGAGCAATTCTGGGTCCATAATTAAAATTAGGGTTATCCTTCAACCAAGCCCTGATGAAGATCCTATTTTTGAAAATATATATATATATGTTCAGATGGATGCAAGAGAGGATTTAAGACTAGGTGTAGACCTTTTATAGGGCTGGATGGAGATTTTTTAAAGACACGTTTTAGTGGACAAATCTTATTAGCCATTGGATAAGACGCGAACAACCAAATTTATGTAATAGCCTATGCAATTGTGAGTGTAGAGAACAAAGAGAATTGGAAATGGTTCTTGGAGTTGCTACTTGAAGATCTTGATGATTACCAACTTGGGTGGTCCTTCATTTTTAACATGCAAAAGGTAATGTTTAATCATGTTATGTCTTACTAATTGAATTAGATATTCGTAATGGAAAATGTTTAATCATGTTATGTCTTACTAATTGAATTAGACATTGATAAAAGGTAATGTTTAATCACGTTTAATAATATTATATTTAACCATACTTAGTAGTGGATTGGCCTTGTTACTAATTTATTCTTATTTTAACATCGTGGTTGTGTTAGCTTGTTATGGGAGACCATTTTGAGTTCATTAAAATTAGTTTAAAGACCAGTTTGAGTTTATTTAAATTAGTTTAAGGACCTTTCTGAGACTCGACAGTAACTACATTTTGTGGTTTTTTGTTTAACTTTGTACAGGGGATGATTCCAGCACTTCGGGAAGTTATTCCAAATGCCCATCATAGATTTTGTGTATGGCATCTGTGGAAAAACTTTAACAAGCAATGGAAGGACAATGAGCTTAGAGGATTATTGTGGAAATGTGCAAGGTCAACAACACAAGAAGGGCAAATTGAGGAAATGAGAAGAATTAAGAAGCTCAATGAAGAGGCATGGTCATATTTGAGCAAGTGGCCAAAGGATGCATGGAGTAGATCTTTTTTCAATAATGTACCCAAGATGAACAATATTTGCAACAATGCCTATGAGATTTCAAACTCACGGACTAAGGAGGCCAGAGCCAAACTTATCATCACACTATTGGAAGAAGTTAGAATGTATGCTATGAGGACAATTGTTAGGAATAAGGTGAAACTTAGGAGCCACATTGGAATTTTACCCTCAATACAGTGTAGTAGGTTAGAGAAGTTAAGGAAGGAATAAAAGAGTTGAAATCTTGTATGGTTTGGAGACGAAAAGTATGAAAAGTTTGAAGTCATTGGCCACCCAACCAATATGGTAGTTGATTTGGGAGAGACGTTATGTTCATGTGGTTTTTGGCAACTAAATGGTAGTTAATGAATTCTTTTTTGTTACATGATCAAGATTCATCTTATATGATACCATGTTTTGGTTTTCTGATACAAATATATTGATATATTGTTGGTTGTATCATTTGTAATTCTGTGTGTAGGGATGCCTTGTGTCCATGTTTGTGTTGTATTGGCTAAGGCCGGAAAATATCCTGATGAATTTTGCCACAAGTGGTTGACAATAGATGCATATAATGACACATATGCATTCCATTTAAATCCTATTCCTGGCCAAGCAATGTGGGAGAAGTCTCCATTCAATAGACTACAAGCTCCGAAATTCAAAAAGATGCCAGGAGCATCTAAGAAAAAATGTAGAAAGGATGCTGATGAGGGCCCCGATGGAAGCAAGAAGCAAAAGACTAAGATTAAAAGAATTTATAAAGAAGGTTCATGTTGCTATTGTGGGGAAAAAGCTCACACCAAGAGAAATTGCTCAAAGAGAAAGGCTGAAGAAGCGGCTGCTGCTGCTGCTAAAGGTGGAAATTCCAACCCTACCGTTCCTACCACTGCTGCTCCAGTTGTGAACCCTGCCCATGCTATTCCACCTGCTGATGTACCATATCAAGTTGGTGCACCTAATGACAATCTGTAACACCCTACCACACAGAACTTTACACCTAAGACATAAATTAAAGGTGGTGAGGTGCTACGACCTCTAAAATAAAAATACGTAAATATATATGAAGAATAGTTTAACTAGTAGCCTTAGAAGGAAGAAAGATCAAAACAAGACTAAAAACGCGTCACACTCGAAAGGCGATAGGATAAAAGGCTTATACAAAAAACTAAAGAGACAAGTATATAAACAGAGTTTCAAAAGATAGATACATAATCAAGCTCTAAACTCGACATGCGAAGCAAAGGTCGGCTAAAATATATATATATATATACACAACCCACAAATAAACCAAAAGACAAATACAATTCCAAGTTCTTGAAAGTCAACCTCTAAAAGGGACAAAACATGTTTTTAATACAACAGTGGAGAATATACATCTATATAAAAGCTAATACATAAATAGAAAACCCCAGAATACAGATCTTTGCTTCCAAGAAACATCCAGTACGCTCAGCAAGGTGCATCACGTCCTGCATCTGAAAAATAATAACATGTATGGAATGAGAACCGGGGGTTCTCAGTATGGTAAAGTGCTCGCATGGTTAGTATAAAAGGTCCCAGAAAAGCTAGAGGCAATCCTAAAACTCCAACATTTAGATTTAAACTTAAAGATTATACTAAACCATAAGTTTTTGGTAATCTATCCAGGGATCCAAATTCTAATCTAACTATTCCACTCTTGTCAACCCAACATTTCACTTTCTGTCTCCTCCAACCCTTCAAATCACCGGTAGAACAACCATCGTCACTCCTCCACCAAACAAGGGATCTCTCAGTTACAAACACATACAATGCAGATAAGGAAAAATACAGATAGAATGCAGTCATAGCAGATAGAACATATAGCAGATAAGCATAGATAATCAACTAGGCAAACCCAAGTAATGCACGCTCAAACAATACAGACAAATGCATGTGATGTATGCCTGTCCTACTGGCCGTGAGCTCACGTATTAGTTACTTTGCCAGAACCCAACACACCCAGTAGCTAACTCGGATATCGTCTCTCTGACATGCCTCCACACTCTTGGGATATAGTGCCCGTCACACTCTCAAGATATAGTGTCCATCACACTCATAGGATATAGTACCCGTTGCATTTCCCGGGATAAAGTGTTCCCACACTCTTGGGATATAACACCCGCCACACTCTTGGGATATAGTACCTGCCGTCCGCCACACTCATGGGATATAGTGCCCGACACACTTCCCAAGGTAAAGTGCTTCCACACTCTTGGGATATAGTACCCGCCACACTCTTGGGATATAGTGCCCGACACACTCATGGGATAAAGTGCCTAACACACTTTACAACAGAGAGAAAATGATGCAACAAAAGTAGAACATATTACACACAACCAATCTTACAAGCAGAAATCACAACTCAACATAATCCTTTGTCAATCCACCTCATCATAGTCACAGTCACTATCTATCAGGTATATAATGTCCAGCACACTCTTGGGATATAGTATCCGTCACACTGTTCAATCATAATCATTATCCTCGTAATTACTTTTAATATTCTTTTTATTCTCCTTCTTTATCACTTACCCAGAGCAAGTGGACAATACCACTGCCTCTTACCCGGTCACAATATCTCATTTAATGGCTATTCATCATTACTTTCATCATCTTTATCAATCTCCTCTCATTCACCATTACCAACGCCTCATTAATTTAGTTATCATTTCGCAAAACCCTTCCAAAAATTCTCTCAACTTATTTGACATACTCACCATCGTTCTAAGGCTTAAGAGCTTGCTAACAAACCTTAAACAAGTGTAAAAAAGGTTTGGAAAATCAGAGGAATGGCCGATAGTTCAAAAACGATGAATTTTCATCAAAATAGTGGTTTCAGAGGTTTACAGACTTTCCAGAGAGGTCAAATAACAAAAAACAGAATTTTAGTATAAAACAGGGTGTTGTGCGTACTCCCCATGTCGTGCGTACGCACGCATCATTGTGGCCTTCCATTCCTGTGCATACGCACACTTGCAAAATCCTCAGGGTGTGCGTACGCACAACCTCTCATGCGTACGCACGAGCCGAAATGCATTCCCTGGTCTGTGCGTGTGCACACGAGCTTGCGTACGAACACACACCAGAAACCCTGGTTTTCTGCAACTTAGGAAAAGTTTAGTTTTCAGCACCCAACTTCTGACATCCATAACTTCCTCTACAAAACTCCGTTTTCTATAAAATTTATATCGTTTTTAAGCTCTTAAAACTATATTTAATTTGAATCAAAATCCATTCAAATCCAAAATTCGAGGCTAAAGTTATGAACCGCTGAAGTTCATTAAAAATCAAGTTTTGCCCAAAAAAGTTCAAAACCTCTATTTTCCAAATTCTCATTTCCAAACCAAACCACTATAAACTGAATCAATTCCAAAACACTCAAAATCAATACCAAATACTCATCAAGCATTAATCAATCATTCAACCAATTTAAACTATTCAATTCTCAATTTCTCAATTCATTCAAAGTTCTCAATTTAATATACTTAAAATCAATACTCATCAATAATTAACCAACAACATTTTTCATATATCAACTCATACCCATTCAACCAATTCATACTCATACCCCCACAATACCCCCGATCATCATCATAATTCATTTAATTCCATTCCTTCCATAACTCCACCACACACTCTATCATCATCACTTATTATCATCAACAATAATATATCATTATCGTTAATCACCACAATCATCATTAACTATCACCAACCTCATTCATAATAATAATCATCAATTATCAACACATTCACATAACTAAACTCAATACTTTCACCAAATCACTAAACCTTAACAAGTTCACATATTCAACTTATCCTACGGTCAACTTGCCTAAATTTTCACGTGACATTAAACATTAACTACGAGAAACCAAAAACATACCTTGGCCGATTCCTTCTTAAGCTCAAATGCCAAACTTCAAGTTTCAAAGACTCCAAATCAAATTCAATGATTCCAGTCCCCAAAGGTTTGTCCCAAGAACTCCAATTTGCTAATTCAACTCCAATTCAACATAAACTCAAATTAGTTCATATAATTTACTCAAATTAGTACTAGGGCACATCAAATTGGATAAACTACAAGAGTTTAGAGTTTTCTTACCTTATCCATTGATGATTGAGGCAAAACCCAACAATTATCTAGTGTTAAATTGTACATAAACCACCAAAATCATCAAAATCACTCAAGATTCATACTAAAATGCAAATTTAAAAGGGGAAAGAAACTGCTCATAATTTACAAAGTTTCTTACTACTTTATTTAAATAGAAATGAAGAGGACTCCGAGACGAATGCGTGGCCACAAACAGTTCATCAATCGGAGCTTCAGATTAGAAGTTATGGTCGATGGAAGATTGAAGTGGAAGATGATTTTGGTTTTTGGTTCCTCCCCTCAATATGCAGCGTGTTTCACTTGATGGAAGGGGGAGAGCGAGCTGAATAAAGCTTATATACATGGGTAAGTGTGTGGGCTTGGGCTTACTTGGACCCGGTTCATCCAGTTTAGTCCGTTGGCCTAATTTTAGGCTAAAATTTTTGAAATTAGTGTTAAAATTTGTATTTTTGATATTTCTACTCTTCTAACTGATCAAATATTAATTTTATAGTTAATTTTTTTAAATAATTAATTTATTGGTGAATTATTTACTAATTACTCAGGATTTACACAATCTACCTTTAATTCAACACCAAAAAGTTCAACATGAAGGTCAGGCTGAGGTTGGACTTGGCATGAGCCAACCAATTATGTCTCAGAATGAATACTATAACACCCAAATTACCCTAAGCCTTAGCAAAGGTTAATCAAAAGTTACGACAATTCTAAGGCTTATACATATTTATATAGAAGGAAATAATATATTTTAGAAGCCCGATGAAGGATTAAGCTCAAAAATAGAATTACAAAAGCGCAAAACGTTCACACGAAGCTAACGCATAAGATACAAGGTATAGATGCAAGAGAATAGAACATATATAGATATAAGAGTATAATAATTATAAGGAACTAGCCGCAGCTCGCGGAGTTTAAGTCGACTAGAATATACAGACATATAGAGTTTTGAAAGTAAAGCAGCTTATACAAAGTACCTCTCTCAAAGTAAGCCTCTAAGGCAATATAAACACAAAAGTGAAAGAACTAGTCAAGTGGCCAAAATGGCAACAAAAATGGAATAAGGTCCTCCGCTCTGTCACCATCAAATAACTCACCGAGGTGGGTTGCGACCTGCATCTGAAAAACAACAACAAAGTAGGACAGATCGATCCCTCACACACAAAACGACGTCGTCCCCTTCCCTTACCCCTATTTGATCGATAACCTTGGAGGAAGACATGGGTGTTGATGCTGCGATCGTCCATGATGAGTGAAGGGAGCTCTTCATGTACAAGACAAGGAGGGGATCTTCGTGCGCTGTGCTAGGAGGATGTTCGCGAGTTGCGATTGCGCCCAAGTGCTACTGTGGCGTTTATGCCATTATGTACAAGTCAAGAACGACTAGTAACCCTAATAGAGTGTTTCTTGGGTGTCCATTATTCAAGGTAAGTGAGCGATTTTTACAATAGTTGGGTTATAGTGTGCTGGGTGTTGATGGGTGATTCATTGAAATTTTGTTCCAGGCTAAAGAACCGTACTGCCGGTACTTTGTCTGGATGGATGAACATTTGAAAAAATTAGGGCCGTGGAGCCTGAAGCCTTGGGTGCGGTGGATGAAGCTGAGGGAGTAGCCGTTGAAGAACAGCTGCTTGGAAATCAAGATATTGAGGAAAAAATAGAAGAGTTAGAGAGAAAGCTGTTGTCTATTGAAAGCAAAAAAAAATTGAGTTTGTGGCATATAACTGTGATTGGTATAGTAGTTGTTGTTGTTGCTGTATGTATGTTGAAGGGGTATGATTGATGTACATGGAATTAGTTGTAATGGAACTTGCCATTGGTGGCTTTTGAATGAAAAGTGTATTAGTGGATTGAATCCATTTTTGTTTTGTATTTAGAACATCTAAACATTATTCCAAGCATTATACAAGATAGTAATTCTGGATAGATTTTAACCAAAATGTTAGAATGACAATGTATCTGATTTAATCCAAAACATTGCTAAACAGCATGAGTTAAATCCAAAATATGAAAATGTCTGGTTGGCATGTAAACAAGTTTTCCAAGATTACTCTTCTAAAAAACATTGTCTAATGTCATGCTAATAACTAGCCAAAAATAAAAAACACAGAAATCATGCTGCTTTGTTCACTTCCTCTGAGGCTTGAGAATTCTCTTTGTGGCACTGGTAGCTGCTTTCAAGGTCTCCTTCGAGGGTCCCCTGCTGGTGTATCTGCTTTGAGTTTGTTGTGTGTGGTGTTAGATTTGGTGGTGGATTTGCACTTGTTGGGGGTCGGACAATTGGTTACTTAGGTCTGAAAGTAGGTGAAGCAGCATTGGAGACTGGTTGGTCCATTCTTGGCAGCTGGGATGGAGGAACTGGTGCAGAAACTGGTGCAGACCCAGATGCCTCCCCAGCACTAGGTTCAGTCAATTTTTCACCCTGTGATTGATTTTGATCCTATGTAACAAAGAGACAGCAATGTAACCAAATAGGGTAATTAGTGCTTAACCTAACCAATTTTTTAGAAGTGACTCTCTAATAAGAAGTATAAAATGGTCCTAAAGTATTTTTTGTGCTGGCTTACCTCTGGTTGAGGGGCTGATTGTGAAAGGGGAAGCAGCACCAGAGCTTGTGAGTTGTCAACTGTCTCCTTGGATTTTTTCTTCTTTGGTTTCCAGTTGGGGTTGCTTGGAGCTCCTTTACAAGTTTTATAGTTGTGCCCTTTCTCGTTGCACTTGCTACATGTAACCTGGAAGCTTCTTTTCAGCTTGTCTCCCTGAATATGAGCCTCAGCAGAGTCCTTGTTGCGGTTGTGCACCTTTGGCCTCCCAATAGGCCTTTTGATAGGTGGCGGGGCAGGCCTCAGCTGCTCAGTTGTAGCCCAGAATTCTTCACTAGGAACGGGCTTGATGCAATGTGCATATGTCTTGTGAATGGACTCCATACACAACCATGGATGCACATAATCCTCAACCTGGTCATGCCTCTTTCTGATAGCAGCAATAGCATGTATGCACGGCATGCCTGCATAATCAGTAAAACTTACATGTAAACCAGCATAACTTTACATAAGACGAGCACATATTAATTGGATTAAACTATTTACCAGTCAATTGCCATGTGTTGCATGAACAGATGTGTTTGACTAGATCCACATCCACTTTCGTCTTCTTTCTGGTTACCTCAAACCTTTTTCTTTCATTATCCCCCACCCAATCAGCTATCCACCTACTGCTTGGTTTTATCTTCATCTGCAACCTTTTCTCCTGAACTGGTGCTAGCTTACCACTATGGTGTTCTAACAATCTAATGTGCTTGGTCATCCTCCTCATTAAGTAGCACCTAATCTCCTCACATATTGTCAACACATGTTTAACTCTGTATTTTACTACCTTTGCATTGAACACTTCGCACATATTATTAGTCAGGTTATCCACCTTGGGTCCATGACTAAAATAGGCTTTAACCCAAGTGGTAGGTTCAAATTTCATCAAATATTCCCATGCCGCATTGTTAACCCCCTTCAGCCTATCCATTTTCTCCTTGAATTCTGGTTCAGTTGTACACCTAGCACACTCCCACACAATGTCTCTAATGTGCATGTCTTTGAACTGATTAATAAAGTTCTTCCATATATGCATGACACAGTTTCTATGATGTGCCCTTGGCATCACCTCTTTTAATGCTGGTAGCAGGCCCTATTCAAATATATTTTTGAAAACAAATAAACACCAACAACTAAACAGCATTATAGCCTACCCTAACAAACCCTACAACTAAACACATTATAGCCTACCATAACAAACCCAACAACTAAACAGGGTATATGCTAATTCAATAAACACCAACAACTAAACAGATTATAGGCTATCTCAATAAACACCAATAACTAAGCATATTATAGGCTATTTCAATAAACACCAACAACTAAACACATAAAGGAAAGTAAGAGTCTTACCTTTTGCTGGTCGGACATAAAGTTCCAAGCGAATTGGGAGGCATCACCCAGATCTTCCTGAACTAGTGTCAGGAACCATTTCCATGACTCCTTGGTCTCAGATCTTGCAACAGCAAATGCCACAACATAGAACTGGTTGTTGGCATCCTGGGCCACTGCTGACAGTAACTGGCCTCCATGGTATGTCTTAAGAAAGGCTCCGTCTAGATGGATGAAAGGCCTACATCCACTCTTGAAGCCTTGCTTACAGCCCTCGAAGCAGATATATATCTTGTCAAAGACAGGGAGGGACTGACGGATAGGCTTTACATCAATTCTTACTGTCGACCCAGGATTACTTTTGAGAATCTCCATCCCATAATCCCTGAGCTTTTCATATTGTTCTTTTTCGTTTCCCACTAGCCTTTCCTTTGCTTCCTTTACTGCCCTATATACCATCTTCGGATGCACAACTAAGTTAAACTCTTCTCTGAGGAAATCAATTGCCTTATTAGTTGTCATATGAGGTTGACTTCCCATTCTCTTTTCCACCTTCTTACTGATCCAGTGTTGATCAGCAGCATTACTACCCAGATCTCTTGCGCATGTGTACTCAGACTTGTAAGTCTTAACCTAGAAGCATAGCAGTGTCTTGTTGTAAGATAGATGTGCTAGCCATGGACAGCTTTCACCTCTGCAGGCAACTCTCACCCTTTCCTTGTCATTTTTTATCCACAACAGTTCTCTCCCCTCAGCTATGAACATATCTTTGACAACCTCTTTGAAACCATCAATGGTTGCAAACTTGGTACCCACCTCAAATCTCCCCTCTCCAAACCCATACTCTTCATTAAAGACTGGAAATTCATGCTTGTCTCCCTCATCCTCTGAGGATACTAGTGTGTGAAGGTCCTCAGATGCATACTCATAAACTGGGTCATCATCATCTGAATCCTCCTCATTCACATAGAGCCCTATTGGAGGCCTGTCATTGGGCTGTACAGATGGGACATCTTCTTCAGCATGCATAGTAGCACCAGTTCTTTGGGGATTGACATTAGGCACACTTCCTTTGGGCTTGGCTGTAGGCCTGTTTCTTTTGGGCTTCGCACTAGGCCCAGTTCCTTTGGGCTTGGCAGCTGGCCTGGTACCTTTGCCATCAGGCACACCTGCAGTCTTTCTCCTAGCACCTCTCTTGTTCCCACTTGACTCTGTCCCTGGCCCTTCCTTGACATTGACCCTTCTTTTTGGTAGCACTTTCTCCTTTCTTTTCAGAGTTCTTCTTTTCTTCATAACATCATTCTCCTCATCACAGCTAGAAGAGTCATCATCAGAACTAGTTCCAGTGCCATTCGGAGGAGGTTTATACAGCTCGTCCTCCCCACTACCATTCCCATCCCCTGCTGTTGATGGTGATGAGTGAAGCTCCCGCATGATACTGTCTACATCAACTGCATCATCAAATTCTTCTGGCCCTTGTTCGGCAACAGCATCTTCTTTCACAATCTGCGGCTCATCAACAGGGTGATCGAAGTAAATGTAGAACTCGTTGCTAGTTGAATTTCTCAGCTTGTTCTCTCGCATTTCATTTATTCCTGCATCCCCTCTCAGAATGTGCAGTCCAGACTCAAGATCATTGCTGGTTGGGTCATACCAATACACTGCCCTGTATGTTGCATAGCCTAGACCCTTGAATAGTGTAACCAAATCCCCAAAATTCACAAAGTCCAAATCCATCTCTGGAAATTTCTCAACCTTCCCACCAATATACTCAAGAGTGCCACTGGGTCCTCTACCAAAATGACCTCTATGGTGAAAAATAGGTACAGCATATATATCAACCATCTGCATTATGCACAGATATAGCAATCACACATTAAACCCTAGATCAAGTGCCTGAGAAATTTAAATCAGTTAAATCCCTATAGAATTTTTTCCAGTCTCATCCCCGAAACAGAGTATGCGATCATGACTAACCCCAACCCGATGCATTATATTCTACCAAATAGTTAAACACGAACGAACAGTATATTCCACTAATACCCTTACCTCTGTAGCAGACGGCAGCTTCTTGCCAGACGAAGCCTGTCAAACCCTTCGCCACCCGCAACATCCACTGAGCACACAACACCTTCTCAACGAGTTGAAGATGTTCTTTTTTTGGAGGGAGAAAGAAACTGTTTGTCTTCTGGTAGGATTTTCAGTAATTACAGGTGTGGCTTCTGGGTGTTATAGGAATAACATTATCTGAATAGGGGTAAGGGAAGGGGACGACGTCGTTTTGTGTGTGAGGGATCGATTTGTCCTACGAATTTTAATATCCCATCTAGCTCAGCAACCTAAACGGACAGGTCACACTCCCCCCAGCCACATCAGCCTTCTCCGGTGACGTTTTCCAACCCAAATCAATGGAGGGGTTCAATTGTCCCAGATTTTACAAGGTGAGGGGGTTAAAAGTATTTTCAAATCTTAAGGGACGAAAATGTCCAATTTTAAAAAGGTTAGGGACCGATATGTCTTTTACTCTACTTTCTAATGTTTATATATCAAACAATGACGCATTAAAATAAAATAAGATTTTAGACAAAATTTATAATTCAACATTTTAGTAACTACATTATTAACTATAGAATAATTAATTCTAAATCATTATATAATCATAACATAACAAATGAACAAATATAACCCTATTAATTAACCAACAAAGCATAAAAAATTCAAATTAATCATCAACTCAATATTAATCCTAAAAATTAATTAACAAAGCATTACAAACAAATTCATATTAATCATTAACTCAAAATCATATCTTCAAACATCACAATCAATCATGCAAACCCAAATAAAAGTATATTCTATTTGTTCAATTTTTTTTATATTTTTATCATCTTTGTATATTTTTTAACTATTATGTTCTTAGTTATCAAAGGGATATGTCTATTTTTTGCTTCACCGTAATGGACCAATCTTGATATCATAGTCCTTATTTTAAATATTTGGACTTAAAGCACCATCTACATCGATATTTGCATTACCTACACATAAATTGATACCTTTTATTAGTTCATATCATTACCAACAAAACTTAGTAGATAAAATAAAAATGCATTTCTAATATAAACACAACTAGATTTCTTACACTATAAGAACATCTAATATTAAAATGAATTCAATCTAATGTAACACAAGTAGATTACCTGCACTAGGCTTACCACCATCATCATTGTTTGCATCCACCAGATAATTCTCAACTTCATCCTCAATTAGTAGTGCACTAATATTTACTAATATTTATATCTAAATTGATCATACTCCCGTTAATGTTTGTGATGTGTTGATAAGTAATCTAGACTCTAGTCACTCCTACCAGAACCAACCAACATCCATCTTTTATCCCTACCCCCAAAGTGGCCAAAAGTCATAGAAAAATGAAGTTAAGATTCTAATGACATTCTATCAAGAACCACTTTAGATGGTATCTGTATGGTATCTCTTTGTGCCATATGCTGCTCTTTACTCTTATGAGATGGGTTTTGCCTCTATTATATTGCGTACACCATCGTCTTTTTCTTTCTTGTCTCCATCTTAGCCGAAAAAGTCACTCACTAAAAAAAGTTATGGTTAAAACGGTAATTTTTTGAGGTAATTACCATTGTTATACCCAAGAAAGACATTTTTAAGAACTGTTGTAATCGAGAGTGCCATTCTGATTATTGCGGTGGTTTTTAAAAAATAATTTTTAAAAAATCGCTACAATTACCAAGGTAAATATGGCAATTTTTATCACATTTAATATGATGGTTCA
Source organism: Arachis ipaensis (assembly GCF_000816755.2). Classification (NCBI taxonomy): domain Eukaryota; kingdom Viridiplantae; phylum Streptophyta; class Magnoliopsida; order Fabales; family Fabaceae; genus Arachis; species Arachis ipaensis. The sequence goes on along the minus strand of NC_029790.2, from coordinate 104,730,482 downwards.
AACTACCATTTTAACCGAGTAAAAATGTGATTTTTGATTGGTTAAAATGACAGTTTAAAATTGCCATTTTTTTAGGATATAATGTCATTTTTCATTATTTAAAATGGTAGATAGCTATTTTTACTTAAATAAAATGGCGATTTATGCGTTTAATCTATTTTTACACCCTATTACCCAAATATTACAACGAGTCTACAAAATTGCAATATTTTAATGCATTTTAAACTATTTTTTGTAGTGACTGCCCGTGGTGAAGCTTGCTTGAAAATTTTTTTTTGCAAATGATGAATTTAACAGGAAAATTATATGATATTTATATTAAAATAAAATTTACAAATATAAATACTTTTAAAATTTGTTACTAGTGTGGTAATAAATGAACAATTTTACAGATAAAAATTATGAATACAATTATTGTTGTAAGTTATATTTTATTGTTTTTGAATATTAACATTTTTTTTTAAAAATTGTATCAATTTTTTTTATTTTTCCT
>NC_029790.2:104727091-104729946 GCF_000816755.2 Arachis ipaensis | reverse complement strand
CAGTAAAAAAACTCATAAAGAATAAAATAAAACTAAATTAAGTGTATAAGAAAGAAAGAAATAAAAATTACCACGAGTGATAAATCTCAAAACTTTAGTGTTCTAGTTGCACAAAAAATGACTATTCGACTAAAAAAGATTCTAATCTCACTCACCGAGACCGCAAGCGACAAAATTAGAAAAGGTTTTTGTACTTGAATTTGTTTAAGTGATACTTTTAGTAGATAAAATTAGGGTAAGTTACGTAAATAATTTGTGACTTTCTAAAACAAATTACATATTTGTATTTTTTTTAATTTATGTAAACTGCTACCGTGTGTAGCAGTTTACAACATGCACATAATGCACTATAGGGTATAGCGGGTTACATTGAAATGTGTACAAAGTAGAAACCGCTATAGGATATCGCGGTTTCTAAAGGAATTGGGCCATGTATAAACCGCTATAGGATCCAACGGTTGATGTAGAAATAGGGTGTAGGGTAATCTGCTACCGCCTGCGGATTATGTGTGAGATTCTCTATATATATGCCAGTGGAAGACAAATGTGAAGAAGTAGAGTGTCATTTTCATAATTGATAGTGAGAAGAGTTTCCTAGCTTTATTGCATTACTCTAGAAGAATTCAGAAAAGTAAAAGGATATATAGAGAAATCCATGTACACATAATCCGTTGGGAGAATTAACACAAGAAAAATCAAGAAGAGATGCTCTCTTAACTGGGTTACAAACTGTTGTCCAAATTACTCTCAAATTTTATCTTCTTTAACCAATTCAGAATTGATTATATTCTTGTCTTAAAATTGATTTAGATAGAAGTCAAAGATAAAATAATGCTCCAGCATCTGTAAAAAAATTTTTGTTATTATTATTTTTCCATGAAATTGACAAACATAATTCACTTTTTTTATGTTAAAATAATTTTAACTTAAATTAATAATAAAAAAATCAATTTATTCTCAGAATTACTTTACAAACTGGTAAACATCACATAATAGTTTGTTGATATAGTTGAGAATACGAGTCATCAGTTATATTTACACCAGAAACTATATTTGTAACAAAATTGTTATAAAAAAATTAAATTTATTTCAAATTATGATATTTTGTAATAAAAATTACATATTAATGCAAAATAATCACATTTTATAACACCATATATATTTTGTTATAATTTTTTTAACAAAAACATATGTTGTTACAAAATTCAAAATTTTTTTAAGTGAACAAGAATAAACTACTCCATATAGTATGACTTTTGTTTTTCTTTTCAAAGGCATGGTCACAATTGATGCTTGTTGAATTAGCTTAGCTTGTTTTTTTTAGATAGTTTATTAATACTCCACCCAAGTTTGGGGAGAAGAGTTTTAATTTATAAATTATCCCCTTCTTTATTGCTATCGAGTACAATCACAAATCATAAATAATACAAAATTATACCAAAAATATCATAAAATCTAACAACCAAAATATACCTAATAGACTTCAAATAAAATAAGTAAATAAAAGATATGACAAATTGTTATATGATAGAACTTCTTGCATTCAGTGATTTACTCCAACTTGTTTCACTATTTATAGTCTTTGTTATACTCCCATTTATTTAAGCCATAGCCTATATTCAACACACAAGTTTTGGAAAACATGTCTAATGTTAGAGAATTTACGTACACATAATTTATTACAGGCTACAACAGATTACCCTACACCTTATTTCTACATAAATCGCTAAACCCTATAGCGGTTTATACATAGCCAAATTTTTTTAAAAACCGTAATACCCTGTAAAGGTTTTTATTTTACACAAATTTCAATGTAATCCGTTCATCCTGTAGCAGATTACATACATATTATAAACCGCTACATCCTGTATCCAAACTTATTCTATAGATTAGTCCAATATTATATATTTGTTAGTTGAGTTAAAAAATAAAAAAATCAATTAAAACAAATAGTACTATATGCAATAGAACTACTAATTTTTTTTATGAAAGGTTTGGGGGGCCATGGCCACATTACCAAAGTAAAACTCTGTCATTAGTTATTACCGATTTGAATAAGACTTGTTAGTTGTAGTGGCCAAAGAGAGAGAAATAGTGACATTGTGCATTTGGTCTGTGGGTAGTAGAAGCAATTGGGAGTCAAAGACCTATTGTGAGTAGAGATAAAGCAGGAAGAAGATGGTAGGAGTAGCGAAAGAAGAGGACAACAAAGAACTACAGTAGCAGTAATAAAAATGACAAAAACATGTATCACCTCGATCAAATATCTCATGTGTCCTCATAAATCACAATAATTTTTTCTCTTTTAACCATATAAAAATAATACAAACACATTGCTAACATTTTTTTTAGTTTAACAAGTAAAAAAAAAATCCTAAATTTTACGAGAGACTTTTCCTGTTAGGCTTATTTGCAATTTTTCATAGCCCAATATCTATATAATAATCATTTTATCAATTAATACTATCATAATATCTATTAGTAACATAAAACTGCAACACCATATTATTAACAAAAAAAATAAGTTGTTTGCTACACTATCAAAAAATAGAGTTATTACTAATAATTAAAAATTTAATTAACATAAAATAAAAACTAACTACTTCTAAACAATAATTAAAAACTTGTTAATAAAATTGCATACCATATTGTAACTAGTAACTACAATATAAAACAAGAGAAATTTTTGGGAGCAACAACTTATATTAATTTTGGTTATCATTTAATCAGCACAAATAATAAATTCTCTTTTAAAAAATATATGTTATGGTTAATTACGATTTTGGTCCCTATAATTTAACCCGAAAATTGAATCCGTCCCCAATATTTTTTTCCTTCAAATTTATCCCTAAAAT
>NC_029790.2:104709337-104726442 GCF_000816755.2 Arachis ipaensis | reverse complement strand
CGGAAGAAAGAGAAGAAGGGGAAGAGAAGAGAAAATGAAGGAGGAGGAAAGAGAAGTCAGCGTCAGCAAACCAAGGTGCTATCGTCGCCGTCATTGTTGAAGGAAGAAGCGAAGAGAAAGGCTGAGAAAGAGATGGACTGCACAGCAATGAAGAATCAAAAGACGAGGGAAGAGAGAAAGAAGGAGGGTACAGCAGAGATGTCGACCGTTCCCTTAGCTTCTTCTCTAGCCGATCGCCACGTTCTTCTCCTGTCGTGGTCTTCCTCCATCGTGCTCATCACCTTGTCTTCGTCGTCCTCTTCTCGTGTTGCCTTTAGCTATGCTCACGGCGATGGTCGCCCCCATTTGTGTTTCCTTAGGCTTTATTCTTTAGCCTCTTGTTGCTGTGTTCTGAGTCTCTAGTGATGATTCTTGTTGTTATCTGTGGCTAATTTTTTTTAGCCTCTGTTAATTATTGTTCTTATTGTTGCTAATTCTTCTTTTTCAACCTCTGTTAATTGTTCTTGTTGTTGCTAGTTCTTCTTCTTCGGCCTTTGTTAATATTTTGTTGTTCTTGTTGTTACTGATTCTTCTTGTTACTTGTATAGATGTTCAGTTCTTGTCTGAAATTGTTTGAATTTGAGATTGTCAAAAATTTTAGCGGGCGAAAATGGTGGATCTATGAAAAAAGTGAGAGAAAGTGTGCTTCTATACAAGGGTATTTTTGTCCAAAAATTAAAGAAATGTCGACTTTAAAACCAAGTTGAATCTTATGGACAAATTTGAATGAAAAAAAAAAATCTTAGGGATGAATTCGATTTTCGGGTTAAAATTATGAAAAGTGTGGATGCAAATTGTATTAATTTATGTGTACAAACTCTAATAAATATATGTGCAAACTATATATTTTTTGTGTGCGAACTCCGATAAATATGGATAGAAATTATTGTTAATCAAGTGCTAACCTAAAATGATAATATTTACTGATCATATAGTATTATTCTAAAAACAAAAGAATTTGCTAACTATACTATCAAAAATTATTATTAGCAAAAAAAAAAATTTAAAAACTTCATATATGTGTAATGTTTAAGGTATTCAACAACATATATTTTATTTTTTATGGGTAATATCACGAACTATTTTTGACCGTTCCTATTCTTCTTTATAAGTATTGTTGTAAAAACCAAACCAATCTACTTGGACGAACCGAAAATCGATCATCCGACCATCAATTACAGTCAGCTTGACTATCGGTTATCGGTNNACTTGAGGTGAGTTTTTTTTTCATATAGTTATTCTATATTCTATTTTTTTTTTTAATTTCTTTTGATTCTGGACTGCTAGTCTGCTAGAACACTTTCTCTTGTGTAGGTGCTTTTTGTTTTCCCCCTTGATGACAAAAAGAGGGAGAAATTAAACTGGTTTATGACCTTTTCATATGTTTTGATTGAACTTTGATTATTGGAGGATTTGCTTAGATTGTTCTTGTGCTGATTTTCTAGTTTATTTGTTTATCATAAAGCACATAGACAGTGAAAGCTTCTTGTACTTTTAGGGAAGTTAGCTTAGCTTATCCCTTTGTGCAGTTTAAAATGTATATCATCAAGAAAAAAAATGTTGAGTCAAGAATTGAAATAAATTTTGATGATGACCAACATTTGAATTTGTCTTATTTTCTAACTTTCTGTTATGAGTATTGTAAGTCTTAATTGAAAAGTATTCAATGTAAATCAACCAACAAGCAAGATCTTAGGCAAATCAGTCACATTAAGAAAATACTCTTCAATATCAGATCAAACACAATAAAAAAAAGATGCTGCACATTATTATCAAGAAAAACAAGGAAGTTTCCTCTTTTATTACCAACCGTCTCAACCTTGATATATGCAACGGCTAAGAGGATCAAAATGAGGAAAGAATTCCCTCTACTATAGCAGATCAACGTTTTTATATATGAATAAGATTCTTTCCAAGGAAGGAAGGAAAACTAGTATTGAAGACAGCCCTTGAAACTCGAGTGTTTCCTTCCTTGTTCTTGAGTGACATCTAATTTCTCTTGTACAGTAATTTCATGTTCTTGAGATAGCACCTCCTCTATTTTTATATAGTTATTCTATATTAATTTCTCTTGTCCTCGTTCCTCCGTCGCACAGCCCCTGATCTGCCGTGCTCCAGCCCTCCCTGCTCCAGTTCCCCACGCTCCGTCTCGTGTGTCCATCGTGCTCCCTCTCCCTTGCCTCTGTGCTCTATGCTCTGGAAGGTATTTTTAACTATTCTTGTTTTCTAAGTTAATTGTTGTTTCTCTGAGTTAATTTCCTTGGTTGATTGGCTTGTTCTTTATATTGATGCTGCAGTTATGTTTACCAAACAGAGCTAGAGAAGACTGAACAATATTAGAAAGAATGTATATTGATTGATATTAGTTTATTATTTTTCTGTTTACTACTTACTGTAGCTACAATGTTATACATAAACTATTGGCATTCTAAATGTGCTCTCTATGTAAGGTATAGCAAACTTCAGTACAATTGTAATTCCTGGATGAGTTGTTTAGCCTGCATCTGGATTGCTTACTCTCTAGGACTGTTGTTCAGATATTTGCATCCATATGGATTTTGACAATGTCTCTTTCTATAGAGACTCTTAACCTTGAAAACTTAATTTGAAATTGTGCTTATTGGTCTTTTCTTTCCGTAAAACTTGTTTGTTTAGTCTTTTATTTCAGAGAGTTAATAAATTATATATTGAAATGTTTTTTGGTGTTGTAAATTTGTAATTGAGTCTTCAAATACGACCTCTTTTGATGGTACTTCTGAAGATGGTGGTTTTAGATTACTTATTTATAATGGAGATATTGGAACACTTAATGATGATTATGATGAATAGCGTTTTTGTTTAGTTAATAGTTTGTTAGTGTTGTTTTTTTGGGAGTCTAATATTATATGTTTGTCATTCATGTGTATTTTGATTTTTTTTAGTTATAAACTTTGATGTTTGAAGTTGTTTGTGAGCTTTTAATGATAGATTATGAATAATTTATTATGTGAAATTGTGAAATTTTAAATTTTTAGTTTAGAAATCATTGAATTTAAATATTTGAAATTATATATTAAATTTTTAATAAATTTATTTAATATTTAATTAAACCGGTTGAATCTGATTGAACCACTGAACTAGTGAACCAGTCACCTTACCGATTCATTGACCGGTCTAGTTCTCGCAACCTTGTTTAAAAGAGAGTCAAGAGACAAATTGATGCAAATATGAAATATGCAATTGTATTTGTATGTAAAACTGATTGATTTAATTTGTAATAGGTTTAGATAAATTGTATGTAAAACTAATTGCCCCCTCCTGGCCTCCTTTTTTTTTTCGAGGAAAAAGATCCTCCTCTTACAGCCAATCTGCCGCTAAGCTCTCTCCGGCTCATTGCTCACTGGATTGACGGCGTTAGGATCTTAGTTTTTGGGGGGATTGGATACGATTCGGGCCTGTTAGGCTCTTGAAGCCCATTTTGGGAATTTTTTTTCATTCATTTGGGAACACAGCGAAAACAAGATTCACCGTTGAGACGCCATATGGCCACCAAGTTGCTTCTGAAGAGAGCAAGAGCAAGTCTCTCTAGGTCCTTCTCGCAATTCTCACCTTCTTCTTTCCGGATTCTCTATGTTAAAGCTTCATCAGAAATCTTTGGTAAAATGTGCCACAACGCGCATCTTCCACCCCCGCCGCTATCACCTTCTTCCAGAACCTTCTGTTCTCGCAGTTCGAAACTTCTAGATGAATCTCAGGGCCCCGCCGCCATTGATTACCGGTATGTCATCCACCCTTTTCTGTTTGTTCAGCTCCTGTCATTTCCTATTTGATTCCCTGAGACAATTGAAACAAAGTTGAAACTTTTGTTTGTTTGTTTGGGGTTATTTTTGTTTCAAATTTCTAGCTAGTTTTAATATACATTACTTTTGAAATTGAAAGCATTTATGGAGATGGGATCTTTTAGTGTTGAAAGAAATGGTTGTAAAGTTTTTTTTTTGTTAATTTTTTTTTTCTTAAAAGTGGGTGGAGATGGAATTTGCTAATGATTAATGTGAATGCAGTTCTCTACTGCAGGAGGGTGAATTTCACAATCTTGCTGATTCCACTATACATAGCCTACAGGAGAAACTTGAGGTATCCCTAGCATTTGCTTTATGTTAATAAATTTGCAAATTTGATAAAACTAGGCCTAATGTGCTTCATTTGAGAGTAATGTTAGCTCCAATTGGTACATTAACATGTCAAAACATCGATTTTATATGATCCAAAGTCCCAACTGAAGATTTTATTTCTGGTTTCTTGTTGCTTGGCAGGATTACGGAGATGATGTTGAAGTTGATGGATTTGACATAGACTATGGGGTGGGTATTGCTTTTTTATTATATTGAAATGATTTATAAGGGACTGATTATGAAAAAGAAGTATCATGGAAGTCGTCTGTATTTAAAAGATTAAAGTGTTTAATAGTTATCTTGGTGTAACTGCAATTGTTTCGAATTATTTCATTTATAACTTGATGAGAGATGAACACCCTTTGTTGGATAAAACTTAAAACACAATTTGGTCTTTCCTGAATAATTGATTTTTTGTACTATTATTTTAATGATCCTAATTAATTTCTATCTATTGTTCTAACAAGTTGCTTCTTGCTTGGGTGTTTTGTTGATTGATTTGACATTGCTTCTCATTTCAGAATGATGTTTTGACTGTAAAACTCGGCAATCTGGGCACCTATGTCTTGAACAAACAAACACCAAATAGGCAACTTTGGTTGTCTTCTCCTGTAAGGTATTCGATCAAGTGCACTTCCAATCCTTTTAGAATGTTTTACTATGCTTTACATCAGTCTTCATACAATAGATTGCATGTAGATATATAACCAAACTGTGTTAGTTATGCGTTGCAATACGTCTGCCATACATATATTTCTATTGGTGTCTTTATACATGAGAAAGAACTAAAGAAATGTGATTAGTTGGGAAATTGGGTTTTAAAAATTCAATATAATATTTTTCCCCAAATGTATTGTCTCAAGTGTTAATGATGGTGCACTTGTTGAGGAAAATCTGCATGATTGAAGTATATTAACATGTTTTACAAAGAGATGGGACAATTCATGATTCATGAAGCACTGTACAATTATTTAAATTGCTCCTTAGCTGGATACTAGACAGTGTGGGAACATAGTGAAAGTTTATGCCAAAGATCATTTAAACATGTTTATCTATCTAACTTCATAAAGAATTCACAGTTCCTTAAGTAAACTGAGATTAGTGAATAGATTCATTGTTCATAGTTTACATGTATAAATGGTGTTATCTTAACATATCCAATAGTGTATCCGAACTTCCGAAGCAATCAAGTCAGCGAATTCCATACGAGATAATTTCTTACAATTATTGAATCTTCCTTCCCTGCATTTATAATCATCACCAGAATACATTCATCGCTAAGTGATATCTTAATTTCCTAGAATGTTGCTATGCTATCTAAGCATAAAAACAAAATGACATCTTTGTACATTTTATACACTCTCTAAGACCTATCTAAACAAAAATCCATATCTTATGCAGTGGCCCCTCAAGGTTTGATTGGGATCAAGGGAGTAAAGTTTGGATTTATAGACGGAACAAAGCAAACTTGTACGAAGTTTTAGAAACTGAGTTGGAGCAGCTGTGTGGCAAACCTATTGTTCTCTCCTAAAGTTGTTTATGAGAGGTGGTTTTTATTTAGAAGATAAATAGCATTGATGATGGCCTTGGCATTAACATGCATTTGTAGCATGATTTTTCCCCATCCCTTTGCCACTTTTCACTTTACTGTGTCAATTATACGGATATGGGAATATTGTATGTTATAAATAATCAACTCCGTAGAATTTCAGTGCAAAAATGTTAGCAGGAGTTTGCTTCTCAATTTGAAGTTTTCAGGGATAAAGGGCAGAACATTAAAGTAGTTCTTTCTAGACTTCTATGCCTGAACATAACAATTCGATGTTCAGGGCCGTGTGTTTCCGTTCACATAACTTGGCATATGCATGAAAAACAAGGAACTGGTCTTAACTATTGAGACAAAGGGTTTGAATATTGATTGGCCTTATGAGTTATGACATCCATTATTGATTTACAAAAATACTAAAGAGTAAATAACCATTTTCAATCATTAAAGATTTAGACGCATAAAAGATGAATTAACGTGTCTATAAAAAAAATAAAATTAACGTGTCTATAAAAGATGGATGAATTATATTCAACAAAAATAAATATTTATTAATTTCATTATAAAATTAATTAAAATATCCAAATTACCTTTACCTCTTTTATCATTTTCAACCTTCTAAATTTTTCAACTCAATTGTCTGTGAACAATAAAATTACTATTTTTTTTTCAAAGAAAAAGCTTAACACAACTAGAGCAATTAAACAAAAAACAGATGCTAATCAAATAAACAGATATCCCTCCATAGTATCTACCAATGCCATCAACAACTAAAAGATCAAATCTCAGTCCACTCTTGTAACTCCTAATTGATTTGTTGAAAAATTCCGCAACAGCTGAAAAATCCCTCGAGTGAACCAAGAATTTAAACTCCGGAACAGCCTCGAATTCCCTAGCAATCTATTATTCTCCACAATCAAAGGACAATGATCAGATAAACCTTTTTGCTCGCCTTTCAACATCGTCTCAGAAAACTCTTCAATCCATCCACGTTAATACCCGATCAAAGCAACTGGACGATTGACCCCGGAACCACATAAATTTCCGATCATTTAGCTCTAGAACCACCAGCTCCATATCTTGTATCCATGTTTAAAAAACTACTGCTGATACTGTAAACATACTAGCTCATTTCCTTTCTTCCACTTGCACAACCTCACTAAGTCATCAATGGGAACTTGACACAAACCATAGATAAACTCAACCAGCAGAACGCACAATTAAAATTCTTGTTCGTTAACACTCAACACCCCTTTCACACACAACCATCAGTTACGCAAGTCAAATATCAGTACGTCCCACAACAACAAAAAACCTCTAACAGCACCGTCCGAAACTCACAAGAACCCAACCCACTGCATCATTTTTCCAAAATTACACTGCATCAACTTTGTATTCATATGCTTTTTCGTCTCTATTAATCCTAACATGTTCAAACTATATTTTGTCTTCAAATTTTCACCATACCCAAGCTTCCAACACCCCGTATGCCCCTTACATTCCAAAAACTAAAATCATTTAAAAATTGTATTACACACCTTATTCCGATTTTTAGGACGACTTCTTCTTGCTTTCTTTTTTTGTTTTGCTTGCTTCCTTTTCTATACAATAAGTTCATTCTGAGTTTGAAGAGTAGCCATAATATCATCTTCTTCGTCATAAGAAACAGCTCCTGATTCCATCGCCAAATCCCAAACTACTCTGTTTATCTCCAAATCTGCAACCCAACTACCACCTTGCTCTACCTGGTACGGCTCCCTGTCAACGTCATTATCCGAACATCCCGACTCCTCCAAGTCCCTTAAAGCCCCTTCCTCTTGGACACACATATCCTCCAACAAAATAGTTTCACCCCTGAATCTAATTCCTCCGCTTCACCATCCCTCATCGAGCTTGCTCCAATGTTCCTTTTTTCAGTCACAGTCACCCTATAAAGAGCATGCGCTTTGCGGGAACTGCGATGAGAGGCGAGTGGCTCTGGGAGAGATGAGTTCGAAGACGTCGCTCATGTCCATCTTCCAGGTGCAGGGGTAGAGGGATGTGGTTGTGGCGGTTGGAAACAAAACCTCAACACAAGTAATTGCTTTACAATCAGCACAACACACTAATCTCATATTGTGAATGGAATGGATGATAACCATGACCGCTATACCCAATTTTGAGTGGCGTAGCCACTCCACTGCTGGATTTGGCCAACTCGGCATCTTTCGTCTCGCCATCAGAAGGCAATGCAGCATTCTCTCCCCAGTCTTGCTCCTTCCCTCCTGATTCGGATCACCGTCTGCCACAATCGCCTTTTGTCCCAGCGTCCACGCCAGAAGTCAATTCCTTGCCGCGGTTCAAATCCAGAGAAACCCTTGGGGTGATTTCAGCATTGCTGCCAAGGGGAACCCTAGCGCCTACGACTGGCTCCAGTGGCACGGCAGCGACGTCATCGAGGCCGTCAATTATAAGGTCCGTACAGGGATGAGTTGTAGATGACGATGAGTTCGGAGATTTGTGCACTTCCTCATCCTCTGCACCCCAACCGCCAAAACCACATCACTCTTCCCCTGCACCTGGAACAGAAAAAGTGGAGTAGCCTCCGATGGTTGTTTCTTCTGCTGTTTCGTGGAGGAGGAGGGAAATCGGCGGGTAAAAGGGTTCTGTTGGGAAAGCAAAAAGAAGGTGGATGTGTACAGAGGAGGAGAAAATTCAACTCTGGAAGAGATTAAAAAAAGTGTGAAAGATAATAAGAGGGATAATTTATGAGATATCTCCACATCCAAATAATTTTAAATTCAAGTTCATCCAAGCAATTTTAGTAATTTTAGATCACGCATTTTTTTCGCTTTCTACTTTCCTCATGCTTCTTTTCTTCTTCTTCTTCTTCTCACGCTGGTTTAGCCTCTTCTTCTTCGCCTTCTTTCCTCCTCCTTCTTATTCTCTTCCTTTTTTCGCGATCTTTCTTCTTCTCGTGTTTTCTCTTTATCATTATCATTCTTTTATTGTTGTTGCTGTATTTTTTGTCTTTTCCGCAGAAGATGAGCAGGAAGAGTTTTGAACTGTGCAAAACAGAAATAAACCGGACATGTTATTATGGTGAAACAAATGTATAATACTAAACGAATGGAACATTATTCATTATATAAATTCAAATTCAAACAGCTTTTGACATAATGAACCGAACACGTACTCATGGTAAAACAATTGTATAGTACTGAATGAACAAACATTAATCCATTATATAAAATCAAATTCGAAATACCTCTGGCTACAATTTAGAGATTATCAATTCAATTCAATTGAACACCTGTATCCATTTAAATCGATTGAAAAAATAATCTATTAATAAAATGTTGGTGTTGTTGGTGATTATGATAACGAAGGAGGAGGAGGAGGAGTTATACGTGAATTTGAAAAAAGAAGATGACGTATGCGTGTATTTGAAAGAAGAAGAAGAAGAAAAAGAAGAAGAAGAAGAAGCGCGGGGGAGGAGAAGAAGATAAAGCGCATGTAATGACACTCTTTTAATGAGTGATTTTTGTTGGTGTTGGACCTACTTGAATAAAACTTGGATGAAAAAATATTTAAATGTGTAGCATAGCCCATAATTTATGAAACAAGGTTTACTTTATTTTTTTATGGTTAGTTTTATCGGCGTTTAAATCTTTTGTGGTCGAAAATAGTTATTTACTCAAAAAATTTTGATCCAACTAAAGTAAGTTTTTAAATTTTTAATTTACAGAATATATTAAACTAAATATTAAAATTTAATATTTCTAAGTGTCTTGATTATACTTTTTTTTAACGAATTTAATTCCTATGGATATATGGTAAAAAATTAGGTTGTCACTTAATTAGATAGTTAAATCTATAAAATTTTAAAATTATACAATTTTTCTGGAGTTTATTTGAAACTGGGTTATTTTTGGGCTTGAATATAAGGTTCAGACTCCTTTTAGAACAGCGTTCGGTGTCGAGGTGCCGCCGTCCGAGTTCCTTGTGAGGAGGTAGGGGTGGTGCCTGCAAGGAACTCCGATACTTAAGTTAGTAAGGGTTTAAGCAGGTTTTTTAGTAGATTGAGTCCTCAATATACCTGAAAGTGTCAGTGTATTTATAGTAAAGTAGATAACCCACCTTTTAGAGTAGTTCCACCTAGGATGGTGGATGACCGTTCATTTTTTCTAGGAAAGTTGTTGAGATTTTTTTTCTAGATGAGTGAAAGATATCTTAAAAATTAGTTACTTGTTCAGATAAGTAGAGCTGAGCTGTTTGTCATTGTGCCTGACCTCTATGAGATCGGGTAGGTGTAGATGAGGCCAACTCTCTTGGGTGGACTTTTATTCATTTTGGACCTAGCTATATTTTTGGGTCAGGGTATGAACAATGCCCTTGTTTAAATCTGAGCTTTACGAGGTCAAACTCGAGCATTTGTAGGTCTGATTGGTTTCTTGTGGATTAGAACATCAGCTCGGGCAAACCGCCTTCCTTGGGGCTAGGTCAGCTACTCGACTTGTTTTAAAAGTTGAGGTGTTAGGTCTTTTCGTAGTTTTGCGCACGTTACCCTATGGTTACCTTGGTAACCGTGCGCCATAAATAAGAGGGCATGATCTTACTCTTTTGCCCTTAGTGTCTTATAAATACCCAAACGGTTTCTCTTTCTTCTTTTTTCGCTCCCTCTGAAACGTTTTTGTTCATCTCTTTTCCTCTCTTCATATTTTTCAACTTCTTTACTGTGACCATTCTTTTATTCAAGATTTACTTATCTTTTAAAGACTTTGAGAGGAACATTCATATTTTTGCTTGCTTGTGTGTGCTTCGTTTCGCTTTTCAATCAAGGTTGGTCTTCCTTCTCTGTATTTACATTCTTGATGGTATGCTTCTGTCTTGAATCATTTTTTTCATTTCAGCGATGATTCTTTGTTCACTTGTTACATGTTTAAAAATTTTCTTTTCTTTAAATTTTAATTGTTGTTGCCACTGTGAATCTGAGTGTGAGGTTTTTCCTTGTGCCCCAAATGGTGCCACCTTATCTATCGAAGATGGCGCTATTTCTATGTTTGGCAATGCTTTGTATTTGTTTTGTGTACAAGAGGTTGTAAGAATATAACGTTCTTTGGGTTTGTTGAAGACGACCTGACCGCTTGCGGACTTGCCTGAATACTTGTGTTGTTGTATCCGACTTTCCAACTTATTGTGATGATCTTCTTTTGTTGTACTGTAGGTGTAGCTTTTATGTCTCGTCCAGTAAAGCTCAATATGTCGTCTAAAGTCTCATCCGAATTAACTTGGGTAAATGTATTTGTTCTTTCTACCGTTCCTGTTATTGATAATGAGTATGCTGAGACCCTTCGTAGGCATCATAGGTTGTGTGAAAACTGGGAAGATAAGCGTAGATATGAGGTCATAGTTGCTGATCCTGAAGAGAGGGTTTAGGCTCTGTAAAGTCACTCCTTCCCAACTCCACTCCAACTCTTGGGGTTTTCTAAAAATTTATCAACTCCTCTGTCATGAACTCGACGTCCTTCCTTCTGTTGAAGTTTTCTTTAACCTTTTTGTACTTACCAAAGCTTTTAGTTCTAGGAAGCAAGGCTGGATCTCCTTTTGAGCTGTACAAGAAAGGAAGGTCTTTGCCATCTTTGATGACTCTTTTCACGACTTTAAAAATTACTTCTTTAAAATGAGATTATTAACAATATTTTAAAATTCATTAAAATCATCATTTAATTCATTTGATTCATTGAAATATTTGATATTAAACACATTTGATTTGGAAAAGTTAATATAAAATATAGGAAGATGTTCATGTATAACAGCCTCTGTGAGTGGAATGTGGTATACCACGTGAGTTGTCAGTTGAGATATAATGTTAAATAGTGCAATGGCTGTGATTAAGGTGATATTTGTTACGGTGGACACAATTGGTGAGGGTTGTTGTTGGTCGTGCAACCGGTCCATCAGGTTTTTGTTGTACTAAGGATTAGTATGTCATCTCTACTCAGGGTGGAGTCATAGGAGGTAATGGTTGTGCACGTTTACGTTGTAGCCAAGTCGAGCTTATGCGTGTTTAGGCTTTGCAGGTTTTTGTATGTTTTTGTTGGGATAAGCATGGTATTGATTTTTTTTTTACAATAAGGGCTTAATTCGTGGGATCGAATTGGTTTGCATTTTATAACATTGTGTCACGAATATTGTAATGAAGTTTTACTTGCATAATGATATTTGTACATTAAAATAGATAGTGGTTTTCAGATGTGTTGATTATACATGCTTACCGTTACATGGGTATAAATCTTGTGATAATTTAGAAGATGATACTGAAATGTTAATAACAGAGTCATGTTCGTCCCATTTTGCATTGTTTGTGTTAGTATGAGCCAACAATGAGATTATGTTATGAGACTTTCAACTTTGTGTAGCATGAATTTGAAAAAAAAAACTTTTATTGATTGGGGAAATTTTGCATGCACAAGGGAAAATGTTGAGTCGAAAGTTATTAAGCAAAGTTACTAGTTGTAGTTGTCGATGCGATGTGAATAGTTTAATTTGGTTCAGAGGGTTTTGTTTCTCAGATGAATTGCACCACTTTTGTTATTGAGGGGATATTATTTAATTTGTGACCGAATTCAATTGCATATACTTCAACAATGATGTTTTCTTTTGACCTGATACCACTATGATTTGTAATTAATTGAATCGTGAATTAATGGGACCTTATACATTACAAATTTAAATTTAAATGGGTAGAGGACAAAGGAAAAAGGAAAAAGTAGGGACCCTCTAGATTATACAAAAAAGTTGTCACTTAATTTTTGTGACAAGCACATAAATAGGTTAAACAAAAAAGGGAAAGATGACTTATTTAAGGAGGGTTCAGTGTTTATTTTTTTCTAAAATCAGTAGCATGTGTTAGTTTATTTGAAATGTTAAAATCAGAAAGCTAGTGAAAATCAATCAATATTACCCTAAGGAAATCTTCAATCCAAAAATAAGGTATTATACCCATTACATTAGTTGGACCTAATTTGATTGCAGCCTATAAGGCCAAAAAAGATGCATGAATTTCTATGAATGCCTGTTGAGACGTTTTAAGTGTAATTGTTATTATTTTAGCAAAAATTGAAACTATTATGAAGATGCAACAACAACCTAGGTTCGTCTAAGTCGATAGAGAAGTACTAGCATTAGTGCATGCGAAGTTGTCAAGGATAACAATTATTTTAGCAAAAATTTGCGTTTTTATTTTTAATATTTTCTGTTTTCTAGATTTTGTGAAGGAAAAAGTGAAAACAATAAAATTATGTTTTCTGTTTTCACCTCTTCGTTTTACTTTTTCCTTCACAAAGTGCAAAAAAAGAAAATACTGAAAATAAAAGTAGAAAATGAAAACACAAACCAAACGTACCCTTACCTTTCCAAGAGGCCCGCTTGTGTAGGTGGCATGGATTTGGAATATTTTATTGAATCTTCTTTTTGCAAAAGATTCATTTGTGACTAGACTAATTGACGCAGGCCAAACGTTGGTTTAGAATTTCTCAAAAAGAATCTCATCGATAGTATAGTTCTAAACCAACAAATGACCCATGTCAAAGTTTAATTTGTTTGTCACGAATTCAATTCAATAAAAATCGGGAGTTTTAAATCCTGGGTTATCTCTCAAAGGAATTGCAGTGAGGTATGCACATCATTGGTTATGAGAAAAAGGAGTTTGAAATTGATGAGCGGATAATTTATACGCTTTTTGACATTGTTTTTAGTATGTTTTTAGTAGGATCTAGTTACTTTTAGGGATGTTTTCATTAGTTTTTATGTTAAATTCACATTTCTGGACTTTACTATGAGTTTGTGTGTTTTTCTGTGATTTCAAGTATTTTCTGGCTGAAATTGAGGGACTTGAGCAGAAATCAGATTCAGAGGTTGAAGAAGGACTGCTGATGCTGTTGGATTCTGACCTCCCTGAACTCAAAGTGGATTTTCTGGAGCTACAGAACTCGAAATGGCGCGCTTCCAATTGCGTTGGAAAGTAGACATCCAGGGCTTTCCATCAATATATAATAGTCTATACTTTGGCCAAGAATAGATGATGTAAACTGGCGTTCAACGCCAGCTTTCTACCCAAATCTGGCGTCCAGCGCTAGAAAAGGAGCCAAAACCAGAGTTGAACGCCCAAACTGGCACAAAAGCTGGCGTTCAACTCCAGAAAGGATCTCTACACGTGCAACACTCAAGCTCAGCCCAAGCACACACCAAGTGGGCCCCAGAAGTGGATTTATGCATCAATTACTTACTTCTGTAAACCCTAGTAGCTAGTTTATTATAAATAGGACATTTCACTATTGTATTTGACATCTTTGGACGCTTGGTTCTTAGATCAGAGGGGCTGGCCGTTCGGCCATGCCTGGACCTTTCACTTATGTATTTTTAACAGTAGAGTTTCTACACTCCATAGATTAAGGTGTGGAGCTCTACTGTTTCTCAAAGATTAATGCAAAGTACTACTGTTTTCTATTCAATTCATCTTGTTTCGCTTCTAAGATACCCATTCGTACTTCAATAAGGTGACCATAGCTTGCTTCATACCAACAATCTCCGTAGGATTCGACCCTTACTCATGTAAGGTATTACTTGGACGACCCAGTGCACTTGCTGGTTAGTTACACGGAGTTGTGAACCATGGTCTTGGCATCATGTTTTTGGCGCCATTACCAGGGAAAGAAAGAGCGATAAATTTTACATAATTAAAGTGTAATCACGATTTTGCGTACCAAGTTTTTGGTGCCGTTGCCGGGGATTGTTTGAGTTTTCGGCAAGCTTTTGGTCCGGTAACATCAGTGCCAAGTTTGGGTCCGGCAACAACACCAAGTTTTTGGCGCCGTTGCCGGAGATTGTTCGAGTATGGACAACTGACGGTTCATCCTGTTGCTCAGATTAGGTAATTTTCTTTTTTTGTTTTGTTTTCAAAAAAATTTTCAAAAATCTTTCAAAAATTTTTCCACGTGTTTTCGAAAAAAAAAAATAATAAAAATGTTTTCAAATATTTATTCAAAATTTTTAAAGAATGAATTCTAGTGTTTCATGAAGCATGTGAAGCCTGGCTGGCTGTAAAGCCATGTCTAAATTTATTTGGACTGAGGCAGCAATTTGTTATCAAGAGCAAGCTAGTTGTTGTTAATCCACCTGCTACTGTTCCTGATTTACATGCTAAAGCTTGGCTGGCCATTGGCCATGTCTAGTGTTTTGGACCGGAGCTTTCATTAAAAGCTTGGCTGGCTAGTGAGCCATGTCTAATTCCTGGACTGAAGCTTTAAACTAAGAATGCAAGATTCCTGGAATTCATGTTAAAAATTTTGGAATCCTTATTTTTTTCTTTTCCATATAATTTTCGAAAAAAAAAATCCAAAAAAAATTAGAAAAAAAAATCAAAAACATTTTTTGTGTTTCTTGTTTGAGTCATGAGTCATGTCATAAGTTTGGTGTCACTTGCATATGCATCCTGCATTTTTCGAAAATTTCCTGCATTCATAGTATTCTTCATGATCTTCAAGTTGTTCTTGGTAAGTCCTCTTGTTTGATCTTGATGATTTTTTGTTTTGTGTTGTATGGTGTTTTTCATATGCATTCTTGAATTCTTAGTGCGTAAGCATTAAAGAATTCTAAGTTTGGTGTCTTGCATGTTTTCTTTGCATTAAAATTTTTTCAAAATTATGTTCTTGGTGTTCATCTTGACATTCATAGTGTTCTTGGTGTTCATCTTGACATTCATAGCATTCTTGCATGCATCACATGTTTTGATCTAAAAATTTCATGCATTGCATCTCTTTAGTGTTTTTCTCTCTCATCATAAAAATTTCAAAAAATAAAAAAAATATCTTTCCCTTTTTCTCTCATCAAATTCGAAAATTTGAGTTGACTTTTTCAAAAATTTTTAAAATCAAATTGTTTCTTATGAGTCAAATCAAATTTTCAATTTGAAAATCTTATCTTTTTCAAAATCTTTTTCAAAAATCAAATCTTTTTCAAATTTCTTAGTTATTTTCGAAAATTCCAAAAATATTTTTCAAAAATCTTTTTCTTATTTTTGTATTAAAATTTCGAAAATAACATAAACAATTAATGTTTTGATTCAAAAATTTTAAGTTTGTTACTTACTTGTTAAGAAAGATTCAAACTTTGAGTTCTAGAATCATATCTTGTGATTTCTTGTGAATCAAGTCATTAATTGTGATTTTAAAAATCAAATCTTTTTCAAAAACAATTTCAATCATATCTTTTCAAAAATATCTTCTTATCTCTTTCAAAAATTTGATTTCAAAATATCTTCTCTAACTTCCTAACTTCTTATCTTTTCAAAATTGATTTTCAAATTTGTTTCAACTAACTCACTAACTTTTTGTTTGTTTCTTAACTTTTTCAAAACTACCTAACTAACTCTCTCTCTCTCATTTTCGAAAATATCTTCCCCCTTTTTCAAAATTTCTTTTTAATTTATTAATTATTTTAATTTTTAACTTTTAAATCTTAATTTTCGAAAATTACTAACATTTTTCAAAAACTATTTTCAAAAATCACTAACTCTTTTTCAAAAATTATTTTCGAAAATTCCTTCTCTCTCATCTTATTCTATTTATTTATTCATCTGCTAACATCTCATCTCACACCTCTTCCATCCTCACAGTTGTGTTTCTTCCATTATATTACATTCTTTGTCTCCCCCTCTTCTTATACTCACACAGGGATCCCTATACTGTGGTATAAAGGATCCATATTATTATTATTATTATTTTCTATGCCCTTTTCTTTGTCATATGAGCAGAAGCAAGGACA
Source organism: Arachis ipaensis (assembly GCF_000816755.2). Classification (NCBI taxonomy): domain Eukaryota; kingdom Viridiplantae; phylum Streptophyta; class Magnoliopsida; order Fabales; family Fabaceae; genus Arachis; species Arachis ipaensis. The sequence goes on along the minus strand of NC_029790.2, from coordinate 104,709,900 downwards.
AGAACATTCTTGTTGAAGCAGATCCAGAACCTGAAAGGACTCTGAAGAGAAAATTAAGAGAAGCTAAATTACAACAATCCAGAGATAACCTTTCAGAAATTTTCGAACAGGAAGAGGAGATGGCAGCCGAAAATAATAATACTGTAAGGAAGATGCTTGGTGACTTTACTGCACCTAATTTCAATTTACATGGAAGAAGCATCTCCATTCCTGCCATTGGAGCAAACAACTTTGAGCTGAAACCTCAATTAGTTTCTCTGATGCAGTAGAACTGCAAGTTTCATGGACTTCCATCTGAAGATCCTTTTCAGTTCTTAACTGAATTCTTGCAGATATGTGATACTGTTAAGACTAATGGAGTAGATCCTGAAGTCTACAGGCTCATGCTTTTCCCCTTTGCTGTAAGAGACAGAGCTAGATTATGGTTGGATTCTCAACCCAAAGACAGCCTGAACTCTTGGGATAAGCTGGTCACGACTTTCTTAGCCAAGTACTTTCCTCCTCAAAAGCTGAGCAAGCTTAGAGCGGATGTTCAAACCTTCAGACAGAAAGAAGATGAATCC
>NC_029790.2:104706576-104708736 GCF_000816755.2 Arachis ipaensis | reverse complement strand
GTTGATACTCTGAATGCCATATTGGCTCAGAATAAAATATTGACTCAGCAAGTCAATATGATTTCTCAGAGTCTGCATGGAATGCAAGCTGCATCCAACAGTACTCAAGAGGCATCTTCTGAAGTAGAAGCTTATGATCCTGAAAACCCTGCAATAGCAGAGGTAAATTACTTAGGTGAACCTTATGGAAACACCTATAACTCATCATGGAGAAATCATCCAAATTTCTCATGGAAGGATCAAAAGCCTCAACAAGGCTTTAATAATGGTGGAAGAAACAGGTTTAGCAATAGCAAGCCTTTTCCATCATCCACTCAGCAACAGACAGAGAACTCTGAACAAAATACTTCCAATTTATCAAATTTAGTCTCTGATCTGTCTAAGGCCACTGTAAGTTTCATGAATGAAACAAGATCTTTCATTAGAAATCTGGAAGCACAAGTGGGCCAGCTGAGTAAAAGGATCACTGAAATCCCTCCTAGTACTCTCCCAAGCAATACAGAAGATAATCCAAAATGAGAGTGTAAGGCCATTGACATAAGCACCATGGCCGAACCTGTGAGGAGAGGAGAGGACGTGAATCCCAAGGAGGAAGACCTCCTGGGACGTCCGGTGATCAATAAGGAGCTTCCCTCTGAGGAACCAAAGGACTCTGAGGCTCATCTAGAGACCATAGAGATTCCATTGAACCTCCTTATGCCTTTCATGAGCTCTGATGAGTATTCCTCTTCTGAAGAGAATGAGGATGTTACTGAAGAGCAAACTGCCAAGTTTCTTGGTGCAATCATGAAGCTGAATGCCAAATTATTTGGCATTGATGCTTGGGAAGTTGAACCTCCCTTGTTCATCAATGAACTAAGTGATCTGGATCAACTGACATTGCCTCAGAAGAGACAGGATCCTGGAAAGTTCATAATACCTTGTACTATAGGCACCATGATCTTTAAGGCTCTGTGTGACCTCGGTTCAGGGATAAACCTCATGCCCCTCTCTGTAATAGAGAAACTGGAAATCTATGGGGTGCAAGCTGCTAAAATCTCACTAGAGATGACAGACAATTCAAGAAAACAGGCGTATGGACAAGTAGAGGACGTATTAGTAAAGGTTGAAGGCCTTTATATCCCTGCTGATTTCATAGTCCTGGATACTGGAAAGGAAGAGGATGAATCCATCATCCTAGGAAGACCTTTTCTGGCCACAGCAAGAGCTGTGATTGATGTTGACGGAGGTGAAATAGTCCTTCAATGGAATGAGGACTCCCTTGTGTTCAAAACTCAAGGATCTCCCTCTGCAACCATGGAGAGGAAGCAGAAAAAGCTTCTCTCAAAGCAGAGTCAACCAGAGCCCCCACAGTCAAACTCTAAGTTTAGTGTTGGGAGGCCACAACCAAACTCTAAGTTTGGTGTTGAACTCCCATATCCAACTCTAAGTTTGGTGTTGGAGAGTCTCAACAAAGCTCTGCACATCTGTGAGGCTCCATGAGAGCCCACTGTCATGCTATTGACATTAAAGAAGCACTTGTTGGGAGGCAACCCAATTTTTATTTATCTAACTATATTTTTCTTAGTTATATGTCTTTGTAGGCTCATGATCATGTGGAGTCACAAAATAAATATAAAAATTGAAAACGGAATAAAAAACAGCAGAAGAAAAATCACACCCTGGAGGAGCATCTGTCTGGCGTTCAGCGCCAGAACAGAGCATGGTTCTGGCGCTGAACGCCCAAAATGGGCAGCTTCTGGGCGCTGAACGCCAGAACAGGCATGGTTCTGGCATTCAACGCCAGAAATGGCACACAAATGGGCATTGAACGCCCAAAATGGCCACCAACCTGGCGCTGAACGCCCAGAGTTGTGTGCAAAGGCATTTTTACATGCCTAATGGGTGCAGGGATGAATCCTTGAACACCTCAAGATCTGTGGACCCCACAGGATCCCCACCTACCTCCACTCACTTCTTCTCACCACTCTCTTTCACACAACCCCATTAACACTCTTCCCCAAAAACCCTTCACCACTCACATCCATCCACTCTTCCCCATAAACCTACCTCATAAACTCCACCTACCTTCAAAATTCAAAACCAATTTCCCACCCAAACCCACCCATATGGCCGAACCTTAACCCCCCCTCCCTTCCCATATAAAGCCCTCCATTCTTC